>NC_136408.1:22580288-23115288 GCF_051521515.1 Lactuca serriola
TCAAATAAAATTAAATTGAATGGTAATTTGTTATAATTCTAATGGTATGAATAATTGTTGGCATAATAAAAGGTAGGAGGTAATTTAATTTCTCATTTATTATATTGATTATTTGTGAGACCCGTAAATTATATAGGTTAATTTAAAATATATATATAAATTTTAAAATATTTAAAAACTTTCAATTTATAAGGAAAAAAAAGTTAGTATAATAAAAATATTTTTTATCTTTTAAATTTAAACAAATAATTTAAATAAATAAAAGAAACTAATGAGCTTAAATTTTGGGAATTTTGAAATTAAAATGTAAGTTTATTAATGAAATTAATATCAATTTATTGCTACATTTATTACAATTATTATATTAAAGTATTATATATAATTTAATAAAATAGAAAAACTCATAAAATTACATGGGAAAAAAATTAATTTAGAATGGCATTTGACAATTTGAATGAGAGTGTGACAGGTGGTAAAAAAAACATTCATTTATTAGAATGGATTTAATTTAAAATAAAAGTAAAATACAAAAGTTTATATATTTGAGAACTTTTAAAGTGCTAGCGGCACAACTTTTTGTCTATTTGTCTTCCATTGATATGTATTGAATTATATTAAGCGCATAATACTAACTGACGGTGCATTTATAAGAACATAAGAAAAATAATAAATTATTAAATTTGAAACCACCTACATCGATAAAGTGAGAAATAGGTCTCATACTGCCTCTTAAGGTTAGTTTTATGCCTCACAACGACTACCTCGTATTCTAAATCTGTCTTTAGATCATAAATAGATGCCTCTTCTGGGGCTCTATTTAGGCCTTTCTCGTATAAGCAGATGAAAGGACATTGAGAAGCTTGTTGACCAGGCCGCAATTTTCTTTAAATCGTCTTGGTTAATCTATGATTTCTTTTATAATTTATATAAAAGAGAGATATAGTAGGCTCTACTCATAATGGGAGTTGTTCTTGGTACTTGATTCAGCCCTGGCTTTCAGCCGGTAGTTGTTCTGTTTCCCAAACTCGTCTTGTGACATCCCCAATTTCACGGCCATAAAAGACCGATTTTTGTTTATGTTTTATAAAAATCAGAGTATCTCTTTTAATAAAAAGGTTGCGGAATTTGTTCTCAGTAAAACATGATAAATACGTTATCAAAGCATTTCCGAAGAAAAGTATTTTTATTTATTTTAAAACATTTGGGATGTCATGGTCAATATAGAAACATAAGCATAAACAGAACTTACATTCATTATCACTAGTGATTTATATCCTCTTAATCTCTCAGTGTAATGTGACTTCATATCAACACTTGTGATATAAATAAACTGAGTGGGTCAAGTTGGGAAACCTGGTGAGTATGTAACACCCAGAGTCAGAAAGACCAAGAAAATAAAGGAAAAGCTCTAAGCCAAGAGTCAACTCGTCGAGTCCAGGGAGGAACTCGACGAGTCAGAGCGGGATCCGGGCATAGAGTAAGTGACCAAGTCGGCGAGTCTGGTTTGGATAAGGAAAACCCTAATCCCGGGGGTTGAGCCCTATTTAAAGAACATCACATCCCTTCCCTAGCCCCTATACTTCCCTTTTGAGTTCCAGAAACCCTAGAATTGAGTGAGCCTTCATTATTTGAGAGAATAGAGCCTTGGATGAGAGAATCTTGGAGAGGGACTTGAAGATCAAAGGCTTTGCTGCAAAGGAGTGGTGTAGATCCGGGATTTACTTCAGTTGGAGCTTTCATTTGAGGTAATAGTTTGTTGCTAGGGCTTTTGTGCATCTAGATCTACCTTATGTTTGAGATTTGGGCATTTTGAGTATGGATGAGATATATTTCGAGTTTGGAGTAGATCTGAGGTTGCTACCTCAGATCTAGGTTGGTAATAATCCAGAAAGTCATAAAGTTTAGGCGAATAAGTAGTTGGTGAAGCCCCTTTGTTACAAACCCTAGCCCTAGAGTGTTTTAAGCCTATAACTCCTTGCTTACACGTAAAGTTTTCCACTTTACGTAGGGGTTAGGCTCTAGAGGAATGGATCTATGGATTTGAGCCCCTGCATGGCTCGAAAATCCACTGTATGGATTAAGAACTGAAGAGACTCGACGAGTCACATGGGTGAACTCAACGAGTTGGATGAAGATGGGCATGGACTCAGCGAGTCGGTTGAAGATTGTCTTGGACTCGGCGAGTCTGTTCTTGGACTCGACGAGTCAGATCGCAGAACCCCCAACCTCTTCTGGTTAAGACGCAGATCAACGAGTTGAGTGATGACTCAGTGAGTTAGTCAGGATGGGACTTAGAGATCGTTAAACTCGACGAGTCTTGGGGTGACTCGGCGAGTTGGGTCGTATTTTGAGAGCTACTGAGTTTAAGGACTCGGCGAGTCTATGGGTTGACTTGGCGATTCGAGTCAACTGGAAGGTTGACTTCGACCAGGACTTTGACTTTGACCAGAGTTGACTTAGTTTGACTTCTAGAGTTTAATTTGAAACTAAGTGTTATATTGATATTAGTAGCTTGAGGAGCTAGTGGGGCAGCGGTTCAGAGAGTTGTCGGTCAGCAGCCAGAGGTTTATCAGCAAACTTCAATAGTGCGAGGTGAGCCTCTTCACTGTTTGTATGGGTCTACGGCCACAATGTCGGCCCATGTAGTTTTGTATGATAGGAAGACCCGGGGGTTAGCCCTAGGCATTATGCATGAAAGACCCGGAGGCGGCTCCTGGCATACAATATGTTATAATGTATGATAAGAAGACCTGGGGGTTAGCCCTAGGTAATATGTAAGGAAGACCAGGAGGTGGCTCCTGGCGCACTGTATGCTATTGTGTATGGAAGACCAGGAGGTGGCTCCCGGCACACTATATGCGGAGTAGCCTGGTAGAGTAATATGTATAGTTGTCTTTGTGATACTTGCATGAAAGACAAGGGGGTGGCCCTTGGCACTTGTCTGTAAGACCTAGGGAGTGGCCTCAGGCTTGACCAAGAAGACCACGTGTGGCCCGTGGCATAACCACAAGACTATGTTTGGCACATAGCACCTTGGCAAGACTATGTTTGGCACATAGCACCTTACTTGATTATGGATATGTTGGTTATGTACGATTCTTGGCTATGTATGGCATGTATGGATAAGTTGGTTTGTATGGTATGTGGTATCTGGGGAACTCACTAAGCTTCGTGCTTACGGTTTTCAATTTTGGTTTCATGTATTTTGTTTTCAAGGAAAGGAGTCGGCTCGATTGCAGCGCATCACACTATGTTTTCCGCACATGAGATCTTTGGGATTACACTCTGATATGGTTTTATGATAACATGTTTTGATTACCGACACTTTGGTTTGTCACGATATATTATAATGAATGTTTTTTATACTGATGGTTTTATGTAATAACTTATTTAAAAATGAATTGAATTTTGGGATGTTACAAAGTACATAGGGTTTTCAACCCACAATAATATAATTATTATATTTAAACATCAAACAATCAACCTGATTACCCATCCCCGTTATCTTCTTTGATATTCCTTAAAGAATTATCTTAAGGGTCATCTCCTATATCATATTTACCTCTCATCTTTTTACCTCACATTTCCTTATATGCTCGTTCCTAAGGCATGAATATGTAGTTACAACGTTGCCTGAACTCGTAATTCATAGTAAGGGTTAGAGTATCATCACATGAATTTACAGTCACAACATCACATGGACTCGTAATTCATCACCTACAGGTTATAAGTTTGTTGGTGTTTCCACGGGTTGTCTAGAATAGTCCATGGTCGCCATCTATACTTTAGTAGATGACTACATCTCCAAATTGTCGAACAAGGTTATAGTATCGTTCATCCTACATCACCTATTCATCATCACCTATCTATCACCTAATTATCGTCATCTTCCTATCATCACCTATATATCATCATTTTATTTCATCACACACCGACTATTTAATCTACCCATGTTTTATCCCAACATATTTGTAGATATAAAATAAATATATCGTTTAAATCTTTTAAAACATGTATAAAATCGTTCATCCAGCATAGACAACAAGTATTCAAATAATATGCACACATAGCACGTAATTTATATAAAATACTCCATATCTATGTATAAGATGAAAGTAACTATGCACTCACTTGATAAGGTGGTGAATCGACACTCCGACAGCACTTCGTTATTCTTAAAACAATTATCCCCTGACGAAACCTAATATCATTACCATTAGAGTTTAGTCTAACGTTTAACGAGACTAATTAATAGTCTAACTATTATTACTATTATATAAGCGTTCAACAATACTTATATAACCCATAATAATAGCCCAAATACTCCTTATAAGGTCCTAATAACATTACTATATTGAAACATAAGTTATACTAAAGATAGGGTAGGCATATCTCACTTACAACGGATTTTCTCGAAAACCGGGCTTCGCTGGAGCAGCGTTTCCGAGCCGAAAGGCTCTTTTCTTGGGACTTTGGGAGCCTCGGGGATTCCTTTGGGTGCTAGGGGTTTACCTAGACTTTAGGGGGGGTGTTGGGGCTTTAGAGAGAGAAACTAGAGAGAGAAAGAAGGGTTTGAAGGTGTGAGGAAGTGAGGGAACCCGACACCTCTATTTATAGGGGTGCTTACTGATGGACTCACCGAGTAGGAGGACCTACTCGCCGAGTTGGGGCATGTGGCAGCCTTCTGGTGGTGCCACGTGTCCAATTCTGGTGGTGTCACGTCACCCCCTATTGCGTATCAGCCTTCAAACTTAGAAAAATCATAACTCTCGCATACAATATCCGTTTTCAACGTTATTTTTTCAACGCGTATGTAAAATCAAGATCTACAACTTTCGTTTAGACTCCGTCGGCTAATTCTCGACCGATCTCAAATTTAACAGTAGGAGGCGTTTAGAATGTTACATGACCGCGAAGAATTCATAACTCCTTCATACGGACTCCGTTTTCGTCTGTCTTTTTACTGTTGAGTTCCTATTAATGTGATCTTCAACTCTCATTTAGGTCGCGTAAGCCAAAAACCGCTCGAACTAAAAATCGAGTTTCGGGTCATGCACTGCTAAGCCAAATCTTAGAAAATTCATAACTTCCTCATACGAAGTCAGATTTGGGCGTTCTTTTTTGTATGTTCTCTGTTTAACATATACTACAACTTTCGTTTAGATTTCCAAGGCTAAGAGTCACCCCATCGTAAATTTACTATTTACGCTTCCCGGTGTCGTGTCGGTTTTGCCGTAAAACTTCGACGTGCCATAACTTATTCGTTATAACTCGGATTTCGGCGTTCTTTATATGTACAGAAACCTTGAGACATATTCTACAACTTGGTTAAGACTATCTATTATAAATAATTTTTTGCCGAAAAGTCGTTTTCGACACTTATTGCCTCCAAATTAACTAGCCCGGATCTACGGGCGTTACACGTCTCTATAGTGTCACTTGGTTCTGACGAAGATTCCTAACTTCATATCGATAGGCATTCAAATCTACCAGTAGGGCGTAAGTCCGAGAAATTTGAAAGTCTTGATCATCGGTTAGACGACGAAGACGTATTGTGTTAACTCCGGAGTGGGTGCAGGAACATGGAAGCACGGGGTTTGACATCGCCGAGTCCTAAAACTCAGTATAAAAACATTCATTATAATATATTGTGTTAAAGGGCTAGCGGCACAACTTTTTGTCTATTTGCCTTCCATTGATATGTATTGAATTATATTAAGCGCATAATACTAACTGACGGTGCATTTATAAGAACATAAGAAAAATAATAAATTATTAAATTTGAAACCACCTACATCGATAAAGTGAGAAATAGGTCTCATACTGCCTCTTAAGGTTAGTTTTATGCCTCACAACGACTACCTCATATTCTAAATCTGTCTTTAGATCATAAATAGATGCCTCTTTTGGGGCTCTATTTAGGCCTTTCTCGTATAAGCAGATGAAAGGACATTGAGAAGCTTGTTGACCAGGCCGCAATTTTCTTTAAATCGTCTTGGTTAATCTATGATTTCTTTTATAATTTATATAAAAGAGAGATATAGTAGGCTCTACTCATAATGGGAGTTGTTCTTCTTGGTACTTGATTCAGCCCTGGCTTTCAGCCGGTAGTTGTTCTGTTTCCCAAACTCGTCTTGTGACATCCCCAATTTCACGGCCAGAAAAGACCGATTTTTGTTTATGTTTTATAAAAATCAGAGTATCTCTTTTAATAAAAAGGTTGCGGAATTTGTTCTCAGTAAAACATGATAAATACGTTATCAAAGCATTTCCGAAGAAAAGTATTTTTATTCATTTTAAAACATTTGGGATGTCATGGTCAACATAGAAACATAAGCATAAACAGAACTTACATTCATTATCACTAGTGATTTATATCCTCTTAATCTCTCAGTGTAATGTGACTTCATATCAACACTTGTGATATAAATAAACTGAGTGGGTCAAGTTGGGAAACCTGGTGAGTATGTAACACCCAGAGTCAGAAAGACCAAGAAAATAAAGGAAAAGCTCTAAGCCAAGAGTCAACTCGTCGAGTCCAGGGAGGAACTCGACGAGTCAGAGCGGGATCCGGGCATAGAGTAAGTGACCAAGTCGGCAAGTCTGGTTTGGATAAGGAAAACCCTAATCCCGGGGGTTGAGCCCTATTTAAAGAACATCACATCCCTTCCCTAGCCCCTCTACTTCCCTTTTGAGCTCCAGAAACCCTAGAATTGAGTGAGCCTTCATTATTTGAGAGAATAGAGCCTTGGATGAGAGAATCTTGGAGAAGGACTTGAAGATCAAGTGAGCCTTCATTATTTTATGTATCCTTACAATGGCGTCTATGAAAAAAAATTGTTGCTTGTATGAATCCATTAATAGCAGGAGTGAAAATATGAAATTGATTCTTTCATTTGTGGTAATGTCTAAATTTACCAAATAAGGAAAGATCCTCATCACCCAAGTTTTAATTGGACAGGAACTTGGAATCATGCAAGTTGTATAGCATGATGAATGAGATTTTTTTCATCTTTGGAAAATTAATACTAGTTCTTTGTTCACATGTATGTGTGAGTCAAGTGAAGGACTAAGGGATCGAGTACACATTCTTGTGCACTGGTCAAGTCCACCACTAAAGAACGATAAGATTATTCGTCATAATTTACTAAAGCTCAGTAAATATGGTTATACTTACAAGCTTAAGTGTAATTCTGAGACATTAGAAAAGGTTCCAATGTATGACAGAGCAAATAAGAAGAATCAACTTAGGCAGAAAGATAAAAGTTTCTTAAATTTGAAAAGATGAGAGAGTACCTTAGTATCAGTTTTTGTGATCATCTTAATGATTAAGAAACCAGAGCACAATTAGTTCTCTAAGGAAATCTTAGTGCATTCTTATGACTAAGAAGATGAATTTTGAATTGTTGAAATGGTTAAATCAAGAAGATGAGTCATAGTTCATTCCAATACAAGTCTTAGAGTCATACTCCAAGATTGTAACTCGAGTGACATGTCTTAGAGAAGGTTTAAAACACATGTCAAATGTAAGAGTAAAAGTTTTCTACTATTGTACATTTGAAATTGGTAAGTTGTGATGTTTTGAATAAAACAAAGACAACTAAGGCCAATTGTGTGAAGTGTTTGTCTTGATTAGAATCCACACTATCTCTTGAATATATGACAAGAAAGTCTTATATGTCAAGAGGACAGTAGGAGTCTTAAGGTCTTGAAAGTCTCAAGAACTAATCAAGAATAGAACCTAAAGTTCTTCACTAGCACACGACTTGAGGTTCATAATCTATCGTGTTGACATATTCTGTGCCCATTCCAATTAAAGTTGGCTTTGCATATGAGTTCTTAGAGTTCTCAATTGGTTGCACAACAACTTGGAAGCAATGACAGGCCCTTGAGCTGCCAGGTGGCAAGAAATTAAGATTGAGTTTAGTCCATATGAGTTTGTATTTGTCATTATCCTTGTCTTGTGACTATGGTTTTGACAATTCACATGAATAAGAACAGATACACCATTAAATCTAAGTGTCATAAGGTTTCTTTCCGATTCATGAAAATGATGGTAAGGAAACACTTTCACTAAGTAGATTTTAGCTAGATAGCAATTGTGATATTTGCATTCTCAAAGTCGTTAGTGGAACGTGTGTGGTTTACCGGCACACTAACATGGACTTGTGAGAACTGGCAAAGGTCTAAAAAATCAAGACTATGATTACGACATCCTTTTTCATAGTTCTTAAAATTGTTTGGACACACCTGTTAGCTATCTAAGATAAGGTGTATGATTATGATAAAGTTTTATCAAAGCAATCTAGTATCAGAAATCTGAACTTTGGTAAGAAAGTCAATAAAGTATTGATTTCTAGAAATCCATGTAACGACCCAAAATACGACCCAAAAATTTTGTTTAATCATTACTAAAATCATTATATCAATACCATAAAGTAAAAACCCATATGTCAATATCTCAAAACCATAACAAAGTATCACGAGAAAACTGTATCAAGACTGTATCAAATTATATCTATGAAAAGCTAAATCAACTCCAAGGACAAAAATTGAAGTTGTGGTGTGTGCGATGTCATCATCCCGAGCTCTTCCCTTTACTTACGGAAGTACCTGAAACCAAAACTGAAACTGTAAGCACGAAGCTTAGTAAGCTCCCCCAAACTACCACATACCATACAATAACATTATAAACACATATTGGGCCTTGCCACTGCATCAGACCGAAGTTCGACAAACTGCATCGGGCCGAAGCCCGGACTAACTAGGGCCTTGCCCCCTGCATCGGACTGAAGTCCGGGAACTGCATCGGGCCGAAGCCCAGACTAACTGGGTCCTTGCCCCTGCATCGGACCGAAGTCCGGGAACTGAATCGGGCCGAAGCCCGGACTAACTGGGTCCTTGCCCCTGCATCGGACCGAAGTTCGGGAACTGCATTGGGCTGAAGCCCGGAATAACTGGGCCTTGCCCCCTGCATCGGACCAAAGTCTGGCTAACTACATCGGGCCAAAGCCCGGACTAACTGAACATAACATAGCATAAATATATCAACTAGCATGATCACATATATTGCATACTGTATGGAACCAAAGTTCGAAACACATAACACAAAAACATGCTTGAATCACAAAGACATCAAGCATACTGAACTACTGCATCAGACTGAGGTCCGGAAACTACTGCTAACTAGACGGGTCAGCATTGTGGCCGTAGACCCGTTCCTACTGGAAGGAAACTCGCCTCGAAGAACTGACTGTTGAAAGCGTGAGTAAGAAATCCTTGACTCCTGTTCCGACTGCTCCGTGGCTATCATGACCAATTAAAACACTAAATCATAATAAGGATCCTTCCATGGGTAAAATGACTATTTTATCCCTTGTTATGGTGTGGGTCATAACCAAGGCCCAAAACCTTTAATTCTTCTAAGTCCATCAATGGCCCACTAATGGTCTGATTCTCTAAATTGGGCCTAACTCCTCATAGGGGCCCTACTTAAGCCCAAAAATGTCCCTGGCCCATAATCTAACTGACTTCTGATGGCCCACTATGGCTCACAGACCCAAAATCCACAACACAGCCTACACCAAGGCCCAATGTGCACAAAGCCCAACTCTGCTGAGTACGATGGGCGTACTCCATTGTACGCTAAGTGTACCGACCTGCTAGTGAGTACGCGGGGCGTACTTTCACTTACGCTCGACGTAACCATCCTGTTAAGACACTTTTCCATTAAGTGCTTAATACCCCACTCCAGAGGCTACTAACTCAGATCCAGGTCCTTACTGATGTCTTAGTCTATAAAGTCACTAACTTGGTGACTTGCAATCCACCAAATATACTCAAACTCAAAAAGGTGACCATACGTTTCTAAAACCAAGGCTATATCACATGCATGAGCTCATTGGGACCATAAAAATCGAGACTTTACTGCTTATGGGGAACTTTTAGCTCTAAGGGTGGCAATCCCAAGCTTGAAGGCGAAGTTACATCTTAAAGGTCCAACCTTTGGACCCAAAAAGGTCCCAAAAGTTCCTTAGATCTAGATCTAAGCTTCTAAGAGGAAAGTTAGAAACTTTATACCTTCAGGAGCTTGCAATTGAGCTAAAGAACTTGGATCCAAAGGCTCTTCCTTGATTAATGAGACCTCAAGATGGTCACTCCACTCAAAAACCACCAAAATGCACACAAAATGGCCTTACAATCTCCAAGAACACTCTAGAGAGTTTAGGGTTTCGTGGTGGCTGAGTGAGAATGAGAGGGAGGCTGAAAACCAGGGTATCATGTTCTTTATATAGTGACTTACCCTAAAAATTAGGGTTTCGAGACTCTAAGCGCATGCCGGGCGTACGCCTACTCAGACCCGCGATCACTTGCTCTTCTACGTTGGGCATACACCAGCCTTACGCTGGGCGTACTCAGCTAAACACGCGTGCACTACATGCATGCTAAGGGGATGCCTTGCCGACTTTTCCATTTAGGGCCATTATTGTCAACATCTTCAAAGTGTTGTAACTTCTTTATTCTTGATCCGTTTCTTGGCCTCTGAAATTCCATAAATGATTATTTTAATACAGGGCGTTACAACTCTCCCCCACTTAAACTAGACTTCGTCCTCGAAGTTCTCTATGGCCAACTATCTCACAAACACCTTGCAGCTTGCCACTGGCTATACACTTCGCCCATCCGATCGAATTCCTGAAAAATATATTTTCCCGAATAATCTGATCATTACCATCCTCCAGTATAACACTTTTACTTAACCGGAAATCCCACCGGTACTCCTAGTACACTTACAACTGGTACACTAGGGGTTTACCCCTTTACCCTGCACCCACCACTAGCCTTTCCAAGGAAACTTTCCCCAAGCAACGAACATTTCCAACATCCTTCAATTCTCTGCTGAGCTGTAATTCCGGCCACTCCCAGTGCCGACCATCACACCACTGCTCAAAATAATTCCACATACGATGCTCCAGTACTGAAACCTCCACTATGCGCGAGAAGACAGACAATCCGACGAGAAGCAGGTCTCACTCTGCTAAGGTCAAGACTCTACAAGAATTGCGCAACATAGACAACGTAATTGCTCCGAGATTACCTGATTCCACGGTGAGCCACTTAGCATCACCTGGCAACATGAACGACATGGTCGCCTCCACGTGCATACCCATCACAAAACTAATACTGACTATAAGACTGAAACTATCTGAAACACTGAACTGCCTGAAACATTGAACTATCTCCCAAAGTATGCAACACCGAGTTTCAACTCAATAGTGGAACTCCAAGGACTTTTTACATAACCTCTCACACAACTTCTGAACGAAATCCTTTTCTGGAACTAGTTTCCCACTAGTCGTCCTACCACTGTGTAACGCCCGTAGATCCGGGCTAGTCAATTTAGCGGCAATAAGGATCGAAAATGAACTTTTGAAAAAAGATTATTTAGAATAAATAATCTTAACCAAGTTTTAGAATATGTCTCAAGGTTTCCGTACATATAAAGAACGTCGAAATCCGAGTTATAACGAAAAAGTTATGTCCCGTCGAAGTTTTACGACAGAACCGGCACGGCACCGGGAAGCGTAAAAAGTGAATTTACGATAAAAGACTTTTTGGCCTTAGTAATCTAAACCAAAGTTGTATAGTATTTTAAACCGAGAAAATCCATAAAAAGAACGCCCAAATCTGACTTCGTATGAGGAAGTTATGATTTTTCGAAGTTTCGGCTTAGCAGTGTACGGCCCGAAACTCGAATTTTAGTTCGAGCGGTTTTTGGTTTATGCGAACTAAATGAGAGTTGATGATCTCATTAATAGGAACTCAACGGTAAAAATGTAGACAAAAACGGACTCCATATGAAGGAGTTACGAATTCTTCGCGGTCATTTAACAGTCTAAACGCCTCTTACTGTTAAATTTAAGATCGGTCGAGAATTAGCCGACGGAGTCTAAATGAAAGTTGTAGATCTTGATTTTACCTACGCGTTGAAAAAATAATGTCGAAAACGGAGCTCGTATGCGATAGTTATGATTTTTCTAAGTTTGAAGGCTGATACGCGATAGGGGGCGACGTGGCACCACCAGAAGGCTGACACATGCCCCAACTCGGCGAGTAGGTCCTCCTACTCGGCGAGTCCATCAGGAATTCACACTATAAATAGAGGTGCCGGGTTCCATTCATTCTCACACCTTCAAACCCTTCTTTCTCTCTCTAGAACTTCTCTCTAAGCCTCCCTAACCCCCCCCCCCCCCCTAAAAGCCTAGGGAACCTCCCTAGCACCCGAAGGAAGCCCCGAGGCTCCCAGAATCCCGAGAAAAGAGCCTTTCGGCTCAGGAACGCTACTCCAGCGAAGCCCGGTTTTGCGAAAAACCCGTTGTAAGTGAGTTGTACCTATCATATCTTTAGTATAGCTTATGTTACAATATAGTAATGTTATTAGTACCTTATAAGGAGTATTTGGGCTATTATTATGGGTTATATAAGTATTTTTTTAATGCTTATATAATAATAATAATAATAGCTAGACTATTAAATTAGTCTCGTCAAACGTTAGACTATACTCTAGTGGTAATGATACTAGGTTTCGTCAAGGGATAATTGTTTTAAGAGTAACGAAGTGTTGTCCGAGTGCCGAGTCACCACCTTCTCAAGTGAGTGCATAGTTACTTTCATCTTACACATAGATATGGAGTATTTTAAATAAATTATGTGCTATGTGTGCATACTATCTGTATACTTGCTATCTATGCTGGATGAACGATTTTATACAAGTTTTACATGATTTAAACTGAATATGTATTTTATATCTACAAAATGTGTTGGGTAGAACATGGGTAGATGTAATAGTTTCTGTGTGACCAAATAATATAACGAGATACCTCGATATAGATGTTTTGATGATCCAGTCATCTAGCGGAGTATAGATGACGACCACAGACTTTTCTAGACAGTCCAGTGGAACGCTAGCAGGCTCGCAACCTGTAAGTGTTTATTTGATATGTGTGAAGTATTCCATCCCCCACATGGTTGCCTTATTTGACATGAATTGCTAAGGAACTCCCGAAGCATGTGTTGTCACCCCGATGAAAGTCCTTAGACTAAGTCCCTTGTGTTAGATGTCTTAGGGACGTAAAGTGAGGATAACGGGAACGGGTAATCGGGTTTGTTTGGTTTGATAAAATTAATAAACTTATTTATTGTGGGATGAAAACCCTTTGCACTCACCAGGTTTCCCAACCTGACCCACTCAGTTTATTTATATCACAGGTGTTGATATGAAGTCACATTATACTGAGAGATTAAAGAGATGTAGATCACTAGTGATAATGAATGTAAGTTCTGTTTATGCTTATGTATCTGTATTAACGATGACATCCCGAACGTTTTAAAATGAATAAAAATACATTTTTTCAAAAATGCTTTGATAACGTATTTATCATGTTTTACTGGGAATAAATTCCGCAACATTTTTATTAAAATAAGTACTCTGGTTTTTATAAATTATAAACAAAAATCGGTCTTTTCTGTCCGTGAAAAATGGGGATGTCACAGTTGGTATCAGAGCATTAGTTTAAGCGAACTAGGAATATGGAATTTATTTCCAGACTTAAACTTAGAATGCTAAGCAATGATTGTGAGGAGTGTGTCTAATAGATTTAGGTAATACACCTGAATAGACACAAGCACTAGCTTATTTTAGGAATGATGCCTAAATTGATTTTACGTGCTAAATGATTTGTTATGTTATAGTTTGATCGGATCTATGGTCTGTTGCCGACCGGATCTGGAAACCTTATGTGTTTAGGATGCTAAACGTACGAATACAATATTAGAACTAGCATATAAACGTTTCGGAGTGATAAGGATGATTTAAACGTCAATCCTAAATAAAGATCTAGATTCACCTTATTTGGTGTATAGATCAAGATGGCAAGGACCCGTATCGGAAACATGAATGCAAATGGGAACCGAGATCAGCCCCCAGTGATTGAGCAAATATCGGTTGTGGAAGCCGCTGCTGAGCCAATAACGATGGTCAAAGTGCAAGCGATGATCCAGATGATGTTGGATCATCAAATGGAGGAAACCAGACGTTTGCTCCAGCAAAATCGAGAGGAGGCGACTATTCAGATCGAACAGCCCGAATTGAACGAAGGGCACACTGAGGAGGGAAACTACAGTGGGACTGTTGGTCAAGTCAACTCACCAATAGTTCAACAAAACAACCAAGATGACGGAGTCGAGAGGAATGGATGCAAGTACAAGGATTTTCTTACTTGCAAGCCCTCAACTTTCACAAGAAAGGAAAATCCGATCGGGGTCATGGATTGGATCTCAGAGATGGAGTTAGCCTTCATGACGTGCGGTTGCAGAGGAAAACTACAGACCACGTTTGCAGTACATCAGTTTTGAGGAGACGTTGTTCGCTGGTGGAATACCATAGGGAAGACTTTGAGCCCCAATGAGCCCCTACAACTGACATGGGCAGAGTTTCTAGTGCAATTCAAACGAAAGTACTGCTCAGCTCAAAACTTACTCGAGCTAGAGAACCAATTCCTGACCTTGAAGAAATGAAGCATGTCAATTGATGAATACACCAACAACTTCATAGAGAAGATGGAATTCGCCTTGCGTCTTGTTCCTAATGAGCTGACAAAAATCGACAAGTACGCAAAGGGACTTACATGGGAGTACGCGGTGCCAGTGCGCCAGGCACCTACTCTGGAGGCAGCTATCTGGGCTGCCAAGTCTGTGGAGGATATGATTAAGGGAAGAGCTGCCACCAAGATTGAGGTTGGCGAAAAGAGGAAGTTTGAGAGGTCTACGAGGCATAATAAGAAGATCAATTCTGGTTCAAAGGAGTTTAGCGGAGGAGGAAACAAAGTGAAATGGTGCGAGAAGTGCAAGAAGGATCACTTTGGGAAATGTAGCAAGGAAGTGACTTGCTACAAGTGTGGGAAGACCGGACATTATGCCAACGAGTGCACCGCCAACAAAAAGGTGTGTTATGAATGCCGTGAAGAAGGGCATGTTGCTAAGGATTGCCCGAAAAAGAAGGAGGCGGCAAGACCAAACATTCCACCAAAACTGAAGTCAAGAGCGTTCCATATGATCCTCGACAAAGAAGATGGAAATGAAAGGGATTAGGAATGAGGATCTATGAAGTAGTCGTGTAAGTAGTACCATGTGGTGTTGCCTATTAGAGGCATATTATAGGTTGAACTTGAACACCTATGTAATCGTTTCAAGGAATAATATAAAACCTAGTTTTCTTATCTAATGTGTCAAGTTGTTATATGATTTTTCTTGTATGGTGACTTGGGTGAACTGCGGGACAATACTTGGGACGAGTATGAGTAGGTGTGAAAGGTAGTAGAGGCCTATACTACCGGAAGCACAAGACTCACACTTGGATCAGGGAAAGTCACAAGGTTACCAAGAGGCTAGTAAATGATTTCGTTTTATTCAAGTATGTCGTTACCATTGTTTCGGTAATGACTAAGAAAATTGTTGTTATCCCGACCCTAGTGGTCATAGCACATTGAGTCCAACTACGATGAGTAGGTTACGTGGTTCAGAGAACCAAGTTTGATGTAGCGTCCGACTTAAACCAAACGATTGAAATCAAAGCGATCAATAGAAGTATCGCGCTCGTTGTTAAAGAAGTTGGTAGCAAGAAATGCTACATGTTAAAGTGTGATTATATCACATTAGAACATGAAGGAAGGCATAGTCTGTTTTAGAATTTCACTCTAAGAGACCTGAGTCTAAACGTGCATCACATGATGATAGGTCATAATTTGGAGTCTAACCTGAGGTAAAGAGCAGGTGCACGATCAAGTACTGCTTACAGTCAATAAGTCTAAGAGATATACTTGAAAGAATAAAGAAGTTATAATTATTACCTTGGATGAAGAGATGAATTATGGAGTCATTATACGAGCCCTGTTTCGTTGATGATTCCGGGACGTGATCATCTTAAGGGGGAGATAATTGTAACGCCCGTAGATCCGTGCTAGTCAATTTATAGGCAATAGGGATCGAAAACGACTTTTTAACAAAAGATTATTTAGAATAAATAATCTTAACCAAGTTTTATAATATGTATCAAGGTTTCCATACATATAAAGAACACCGAAATCCGAGTTATAACGAAAAAGTTATGGCCCGTCGAAGTTTTACGACAGAACCGACACGGCATCGGGAAGCGTAAAAAGTGAATTTACGATAAAAGACTTTTTAGCCTTAGTAATCTAAACCAAAGTTGTATAGTATTTTAAACCGAGAAAATCCATAAAAAGAACGCCCAAATCTGACTTCGTATGAGGAAGTTATGATTTTTCGAAGTTTCGGCTTAGCAGTGTACGGCCCGAAACTCGAATTTTAGTTCGAGCGGTTTTTGGCTTATGCGACCTAAATGAGAGTTGAAGATCTCATTAATAGGAACTCAACGGTAAAAATATAGACAAAAACGGAGTCCGTATGAAGGAGTTACGAATTCTTCGCGGTCATTTAACAGTCTAAACGCCTCCTACTGTTAAATTTAAGATCGGTCCAGAATTAGCCGACGGAGTCTAAATGAAAGTTGTAGATCTTGATTTTACCTACGCGTTGAAAAAATAACGTGGAAAACGGAGCTCGTATGCGAGAGTTATGATTTTTCTAAGTTTGAAGGCTGATACGCGATAGAGGGTGACGTGGCACCACCAGAATTGGACACGTGGCACCACCAGAAGGCTGCCACATGCCCCAACTCGGCAAGTAGGTCCTCCTACTCGGCGAGTCCATCAGGAATTCACACTATAAATAGAGGTTCTGGGTTCCATTCATTCTCACACCTTCAAACCCTTCTTTCTCTCTCTAGAACTTCTCTCTAAGCCTCCCTAACCCCCCCCCCCCTAAAAGCCTAGGGAACCTCCCTAGCACCCAAAGGAAGCCCCGAGGCTCCCAGAATCCCGAGAAAAGAGCCTTTCGGCTCAGGAACGCTACTCCAGCGAAGCCCGGTTTTGCGAAAAACCCACTGTAAGTGAGTTGTACCTATCATATCTTTAGTATAGCTTATGTTACAATATAGTAATGTTATTAGTACCTTATAAGGAGTAGTTGGGCTATTATTATGGGTTATATAAGTATTTTTTAACGCTTATATAATAATAATAATAGCTAGACTATTAAATTAGTCTCGTCAAACGTTAAACTATACTCTAGTGGTAATGATACTAGGTTTCGTCAAGGGATAATTGTTTTAAGAGTAACGAAGTGTTGTCCGAGTGCCGATTCACCACCTTCTCAAGTGAGTGCATAGTTACTTTCATCTTACACATAGATATGGACTATTTTAAATAAATTATGTGTTATGTGTGCATACTATCTGTATACTTGCTATCTATGCTGGATGAACGATTTTATACAAGTTTTACATGATTTAAACTGAATATGTATTTTATATCTACAAAATATGTTAGGTAGAACATGGGTAGATGTAATAGTTTCTGTGTGACCAAATAATATAACGAGATACCTCGATATAGATGTTTTGATGATCCAGTCATCTAGCGGAGTATAGATGACGACCACAAACTTTTCTAGACAGTCCAGTGGAACGCTAGCAGGCTCGCAACCTGTAAGTGTTTATTTGATCTGTGTGAAGTACTCCACCCTCCACATGGTTGCCTTATTTGACATGAATTGCTAAGGAACCCCCGAAGCATGTGTTGTCACCCCGATGAAATTCCTTAGACTAGGTCCCTTGTGTTAGATGTCTTAGGGACGTAAAGTGAGGATAACGGGAACGGGTAATCGGGTTTGTTTGGTTTGATAAAATTAATAAACTTATTTATTGTGGGACGAAAACCCTTTGTACTCACCAAGTTTCCCAACCTGACCCACTCAGTTTATTTATATCACAGGTGTTGATATGAAGTCACATTACACTGAGAGATTAAAGAGATGTAGATCACTAGTGATAATGAATGTAAGTTCTGTTTATGCTTATGTATCTTTATTAACTATGACATCCCAAACGTTTTAAAATGAATAAAAATACATTTCTTCAAAAATGCTTTGATAACGTATATATCATGTTTTACTGGGAATAAATTCCGCAACATTTTTATTAAAAGAAGTACTCTGATTTTTATAAAGTATAAACAAAAATCGGTCTTTTCTGACCATGAAAAATAGGGATGTCACACACTGTGACCCTAACAACCTCCCGATCCAACCGACCGGGTCCATACGTCAAATCCTTACATCATCAAACCAAGACTAGAAGCGATTATTCCAAACTAACGGTAGCTCTTAACATGCACGAACCTAAGCGGTCCACTGCTTCCTTGACCTCATAACTGTGGTGACGATCCAACTGTTGAATCGTTGGTTCAAGAAAACCATTTGGGAATTCTGAAATCCAACCCGTGGATTCCCACATCCTCACTGCTGCACCCAAGCTGGTGGGTACTACTGTTCCTCCCGCGTCCAAACAACGCGCTCATGCTACCAACCAACCTGATGAATGCTACGGCTACCCCCGTAGACTTACAACACTCTACTACTACCTGACTGCTAGTGAATGTTACGGCTACCCCCGTAGACTTACAACACTCTACCACTATCTGACTGCTAGTGAATGCTACAGCTACCCCCACAAACTTACAACACTCCATTACTATCTGACTGCACGTGAATGCTACGGCTACCCCCACAGACTTACAACACTCTACTACTATCTAACTGCTAGTGAATGCTACGACTACCCCCGGAAACTTACAACACTCTACTACCATCCGACTGCTAGCGAATGCTACGGCTACCCCCGAAGACTTACAACACTCTACTACTATTTGACTGCTAGCGAATGCTACGGCTACCCACACAGAATTACAACACTTTACTACTATCTGACTGCTAGTGAATGTTACGGCTACCTCCGCAGACTTGCAACACTCTATTACTATCTGACTGCTATTGAATGCTACGGCTACCCCTGCAGACTTGCAACACTCTGCTACTATTTGACTGCTAATGAATGCTACGGCTACCCCCGTAGACTTACAACACTCTACTACTATTTGGATACTTACTAACTACTATACCGAGGACATCCTGACTACCCCTACTCCTGTTAGCGATTCCTCACCCTGATTGCCCAAAACCAGCCCTCAGTCATCAAATGCTGCATCAACCTCGACGTCTTATATCCTTGATACACTAGCATTCCGTTAAGGAATTCTTCGGCTTGAATCCCAAACCAACCTTCTATTAATCCAAGTTCATGAAACCATCGTTTGGGAGTTTCCAAACCCCCATCTCCTGAACCCACTCAACCCTTCGGCTTCCCTTCCTTACCATTCGAAGATTACCAACCCTTTCTAAATTTAACATGATGCCAATTATGAATGCTTGAAGGGTTGTCCCCCACTTTGATCCTGCTCATACCTCACTGCTCAATGCTCGAGAAGAATTCCAAATCTTCTTTGCCATACCACAATCAATCTGCTGAAGAACCAAGCTTACCATAGTTAGGGGTCTAACCGATCCTTCACTCAATAACACCTTTCTTAATCCAGCGGGTCACTACTGAGTTCCACACAAGCATGCTATAGCTACTGCATCCTAAGCAACCTGCTTCCATAAGACACCACCCCCTAACTACCACTTTATTATCCAAGGCATGCAGATGACATATAACTAAATCGCAAGCAAGCCGCCCAATTCTAAAATACTTATACCAAAACGATGCAGAACCATAACAGTATAACCATGACTAAAGAAAACAGAAAACGGAAGACACATACATGCAACGTCCGGAGCTGCTCGCATCTCCATGGTAGTCATCTGAAAAGCCCTGCCTCCTACCACAGGCGCCTCTGCTCGGCCCTGACGGCCGTCTGTGATCCTCAAAGTTGCAGGGGCAGGTGCCATCACCCGTCCTGCTGAAAGCAAACTGGGGCACTGGGCCTTCTTGTAGCCCCGCTTACTGCAGTGAAAACATATCAGATCTGATCCCTATGTGGTAGTAGCAGTACAATCCCTGCTAAGATGACCATTCCGACCACACTTAAAGCAGCCTGAATCTCCACCACTACCATTCCTACATGCACCCTTGTGCGTCCTGCCGCGACTCCCGCATCGGCCGCGGCTCTGGTAACCTCTCGATCTCGAATCTGACTCCTTGGGCCTTTTACTCGAACCGGTGGCTACCTGAACCTTATCCGACTTCCTCTTCCGGATCTGCTCCAAATCAATCTCTCTCTAGCTCGAGAAATCATATCTTCCAGCGTCTTACAGTCGGACCTGGTCACAAACTCCCTGATGTCAGCCCTCAACATCTCGTGATATCGGGCCTTATTCATCTCCTCGTCCGTGATATACTGCGGAACAAGGAGGGCCCTCTCTCTGAACTTGGCGGTGATCTCCGCCACTGTCTCAGTAGTCTGCGCCAAATCCTAAAACTCCCGTGCCAACTGCTGCACCTCAATAATCGCTGAAAACTCAGCCCTGAACCTGGCCGAGAAATCACCCCAGCGTCCAACGCGACATCATCACCAATGGCATGACCAATCTCCTCCCACCAATCTCTTGCTTTGTCCTTCAGAAGGCAGGAGGCGAGTATGACCTTGTCCCCCTCGGGACACCGGCTTGTACGAAAGGCATTAGCAACATCGGCCAACCATCTGCTGCTAACAATAGGGTCCCTAACCCCCATGTCAATCTGAAGCCTCACAAACTCTGAATTCCCGAAACATCAACGTACGGATCTCTATCATGACTGTTATCTCAGTGCATAATGCACTCGGCCTTTCATCACAAATCTCTATAATGCTCTCCTTTATCACTGAGGATCACAGGAGTCTGGTCAATGATACTGCACGAAATTCTCGGATGGAATGAACTCCCTCATCTGATCTTCAATCTGCCCGACTCTAGAGTCCGAGCTTGATCCCTCGGTCGACGCCAGAACTACCATCTGGTATACCACGTAGCGTCACTATACTCGGTAATATACCACCGCTAACATCACAATGCTCATCAAAACTCAAGGGATCTCACACACTATAGGTTTCCTGGATTCATCTTATCCTTCCTTGATTCGAGTACGGATCCTCTGCTTTCAGTAGTACGGGCCCATACTACCTTCCACATATATCCGTACTTTCCTCAAGTACTACCTCGACTCCACCAAGTCACTTCTGCTACTACTGATCTCTGCTACTGTCATCCTAGGCTTGCCCTAGGGAAATCTCTGACTCCACCCAATCCAGTCCTCATCTGCTAAAGGCCTACCTATAATGCTAATCAGCCATCACCTGAATACCATCACATGTGACGAGGCTCAGATAATCCTTCGAGTAAAAGACTTGTCCCTACAACGGTTAGACTCAAACGAGAGCCGCGCAATAGGGCCAAATCCAGCACTCTAAGATTATTCAACCCTTATCACATGTGACGTGACGTATTCACCTAACGACTAACTACCATCACTCAGAGTCCTACAAAGCACAAAGCAAGCAACATTCGGACACAAGAAACTACTCAAGTAAATCTATTCTCATAATGAGAAATTGTGCTAGCATATAATGTTAAGCTCATACTATCAGGCATAACCTAAACATATTATCCTACTACTGTCTACTCAATACTAGGATGCAATTCTCATAAAGCTAAAACACATATAATAGGCACATAAGGCATCCTCCTATATCCTTAGTCCTATTCTAGCATGTTGTTCTACTGAAACTGAAACTGACAATCATAACATAAACTTGTACGGGTAATTTGGGAGTACTTACTTGAGCTCGGTTGATCGCATGCACCACACCCTTTTCTCATTTTCAAAACTCTTTTCTTTAAGTCTTTTCCTCAAAAATTCTTTTGAAAACAGTTTTCTTTTGAAAATCTTTTACCGTGTCCTTATTTGAGTTCAAATACACTCGAAAGCATATCCGAATCCCTTAAACCAAGGCTCTGATACCAACTTGTAACGACCCAAAATACGACCCAAAAATTTTGTTTAATCATTACTAAAATCATTATATCAATACCATATAGTAAAAACCCATACGTCAATATCTCAAAACCATAACAAAGTATCACGAGAAAACTGTATCAAGACTGTATCAAATCATATCTATGAAAAGCTAAATCAACTCCCAGGACAAAAACTGAAGCTGTGGTGTGTGCGATGCCATCATCCCGAGCTCTTCCCTTTACTTGCGGAAGTACCTGAAACCAAAATTGAAACTGTAAGCACGAAGCTTAGTAAGCTCCCCCAAACTACCACATACCATACAATAACATTATAAACACATATTGGGCCTTGCCACTGCATCAGACCGAAGTTCGACAAACTGCATCGGGCCGAAGCCCGGACTAACTGGGGCCTTGCCCCCTGCATCGGACCGAAGTCCGGGAACTGCATCGGGCTGAAGCCCGGACTAACTGGGTCCTTGCCCCTGCATCGGACCGAAGTCCGGGAACTGCATCGGGCTGAAGCCCGGACTAACTGGGGCCTTTCCCCCTGCATCGGACCGAAGTCCGGCTAACTGCATCGGGCCGAAGCCCGAACTAACTGGGGCCTTGTCCCTGCATCGGACCAAAGTCCGGGAACTGCATCGGGCCTAAGCCCGGAATAATTGGGGCCTTGCCCTCTGCATCGGACCGAAGTCTGGCTAACTGCATCGGGTCGAAGCCCGGACTAATTGGGGCCTTGCCCCTGCATCGGACCGAAGTCCGGGAACTGCATCGGGCCGAAGCCCGGAATAACTGGGGCCTTGCCCCCTGTATCGGACCGAAGTTCGGCTAACTGCATCGGGCCGAAGCCTGGACTAACTGAACATAACATAGCATATATATATCAACTAGCATGATCACATATATTGCATATTGTATCGAACCGAAGTTCGGAACACATAACACGAAGACATCAAGCACACTGAACTACTGCATCGGACTGAGGTCCGGAAACTACTGCTAACTAGACGGGTCGGCATTGTGGTCGTAGACCCGTTCTTACTGGAAGGAAGCTCGCCTCGAAGAACTAACTACTGAAAGCCTGAGTAAGAAATCCTTGACTGTTCTTCCGACTGGTCCGTGGCTATCATGACCAATTAAAACACTAAATCATAATAAGGATCCTTCCATGGGTAAAATAACTATTTTACCCCCTGCTATGGTGTGGGTCATAACCAAGGCCCAAACCCTTTAATTCTTCTAAGCCCACTAAAGGCCCACTAATGGCCCAATTCTCTAAATTGGGCCTAACTCCTCATAGGGGCCCTACTTAAGCCCAAAAATGTCCCTGGCCCATAATCTAACTGGCTTCTAATGGCCCACTATGGCTCACAGACCCAAAATCCACAACACAGCCTACACCGAGGCCCAATGTGCACAAAGCCCAACTCTGCTGAGTACGATGGGCGTACTCCATTGGACGCTAAGCGTACCGGCCTGCTAGTGAGTACGCGGGGCGTACTTTCACTTACGCTCGACGTAACCATCCTGTTAAGACACTTTTCCATTAAGTGCTTAATACCCCACTCCAGAGGCTACTAACTCATATCCAGGTCCTTACTGATGTATCAGTCCATAAAGTCACTAACTTGGTGACTTGCAATCCACCAAATATACTCAAACTAAAAAAGGTGACCATAAGTTTCTAAAACCAAGGCTAGATCTCATGCATGAGCTCATTGGGACCATAAAACTCGAGACTTTACTGCTTATGGGGAACTTTTAGCTCTAAGGGTGGCAATCCCAAGCTTGAAGGCGAAGTTACATCTTAAAGGTCCAACCTTTGGACCTAAAAAGGTCCCAAAAGTTCCTTAGATCTAGATATAAGCTTCTAAGAGGAAAGTTATAAACTTTATACCTTCAGGAGCTTGCAATTGAGCTAAAGAACTTGGATCCAAAGGCTCTTCCTTGATCAATGAGACCTCAAGATGGTCACTCCACTCCAAAACCACCAAAATGCACACAAAATGGCCTTACAATCTCCAAGAACACTCTAGAGAGTTTAGGGTTTCGTGGTGGCTGAGTGAGAATGAGAGGGAGGCTGAAAACCAGGGTATCATGTTCTTTATATAGTGACTTACCCTAAAAATGAGGGTTTTGAGACTCTGAGCGTACGTTGGGCGTACGCCTACCCGGACCTGCGGTCACTTGCTCTTCTACGCTGGGCATACACCAGCCTTACATTGGGCGTACCCAGCTAAACACGCGTGCACTACATACATGCAAAGGGGCTGCCTTGCCAACTTTTCCATTTAGGGCTATTATTGTCAACATATTCAAAGTGTTGTAACTTCTTTATTCTTGATCCGTTTCCGACGAACTTTATGTCCACGGAAAGGTGACGAGGAACCCTACGTTTCTAACACCACACCCCGGCCCGAAAACTTCTCGAATAATACCTCCAAATATAATAAAGGACTAAAACGCCCCTGGCCTTGGCCTCTAAAATTCCATAAATGAATATTTTAGAACAGGGCGTTACATTCCAGCTGATTTCTGAGTACATGTCAAAGTTAATGGGAGCATAAGTGTTAAGCTAATAATCATCATGTTAGTGGGAGCATGATAATTATGATAAAGTTTGCAAGTTAGCAATGTTAATTATAGAAAACAAAAGGTTTCAATTGGGAAAAAGTTGTTTTGTTGTAATTAAGGGAGAGAAAATTATACTTCATATCAAATCTAAAAGCTTAGATTCAGGTTTAATCGTATTTAGTCAAGTATATATATGAATGTTATGTTGGAATGACTCAACATAAGAACATTCTATATATGGGTCCATTATTTGCGTTCTAAAATTCTATTATGATTACGACATCCCTTTTCATAATCTGAATTATGAGAACTTGGCAAATTGAAATGGAAATATTATAGCAAAAGACTGGTTTAGTCTTTATGTGAGACATCATGAATCGTGTCCCATATGCTTCGGATATAGGATCGATTACATGTGCTATATTCATCCTTTCTAAAATTTTCCAAATGCCTGGGGCATTAAGGAGGGAAAAGGTCTAGAATTGGACATAAGTAAAAGCATTAAACAATTGTTGAAGACAATCTAAGGTTTACCAACGATTGGTTACTCAAGGACCGTTGGAAGTATAATGTTAATTGATAGAAGGACCATATTGACATAATCTGTAAGGAGGCAACTCTTGTTCAAAAGTGATAGTCAAAATGGAATATGGAAATGTTTCAATGTTATAAATTATTCAATCTATGTAAGATTAGGAAACTTAATGCAAGAAGGATGTTTCCAAGGAGTTGATCTCCTTTGGAATGGTTTGTAATGTTTGTTGTCAAGTCTTTGTGACTCTGTGCATAATCATTACATGAGGATCAATGCATATAAGTTTAGAATCTAACAGATTTCAGTAAATGACATGAATTTAGAATTCTTGCGTTTGGAGTAAGGAATTGGGAGTGTGAAATGAGAATCATTGGAGTTATGTTCAAATGATCTATTTCACAAAGTAAATATCATAAACAAAAATCTAGAGTGGAGGAATATATTGTTGGATTAGTGTCTAAGTCCATAACTATTTTGGTATGTACTTGACCCGATGGTGCATGGTCCTTTTGGGTTGCCTTCACCAAAGCAACTTGATTGGAGAAATAAATAGAGAGAGAGGTTATTATGATTTATTAATATGTTATAAGAATAATATATTAAAGGAGAAATCATATTTGTTTAATTAATATTGGTCAATAATTAATTAAGAATTAATTTTGTGATCAAGTGTAATTAATTAAACTAGAGGGGCTGAATTGTAATTATGTGATAGTTACAAAATAAGGTAAGGATTATCTTATATATATGGTGAACGAATTTGAGGTGTAAAGCCCTTAGAATTCGACTAGGATAAGGATTTTTAGGACTTATCTTATGGTTGTTTGGTGGACAAGCAACTAGATAAGGATAAGGACTAAAACCCTAATCTTTACACCTATATAAACCCCCTAAGGCTTATGAATTCGGCCAACCCTTCCCAAGAGGTCCTAAGGACGAATTCTAACCTCCCTCCTCTCTCTTTATACCTTATCCACTTGCTTATGGTGTTTGTAAGCCATTAGAGGAGTGACACTTGTGACTCTCAGCTTTCCAAGGTCAATTCAAGGAGGAATTGGATTGTTATTGCTATATAACAATCAAGGTATGTTCTTAAACCTAATTACATGTGAATTTCGATTTCCATATGCTAGAATTAGGGTTTATAGTCTTGGATTCATTGCATGTACAATAGAGAAACCTAGATCCATGCATTAGGGTTTGTATGAGCACATAGGATGTCTTATGACCAAAACCCATCATATATGATCCCTTATCTAATGGACAAGTCATTGACAAAGGTCAGAGATCATCGGCAAGGTCAGAGTTCGACAGAAGCTTTTGAGAGCTACGATTGTCAGTCGGTTCTTGAAGTCATAATTGGAATAATAGTTTTAGACTTATCCAAGTGGGAGACTGTTGCATTAATGTCTGAGTCCATAACTATAATTGGTAAGACTTGACCCGACCCGACATGGTCCATTTGGGTTGCATGGCATCATGCATTTGGATAGACTATAATGAGATAAATAACACTTAAGGTTTGTTAATATATTATAAGTTCTAATATATTAATAAGATTATTTAATTAGTATTGATCAAGAATTAATCTAGGGTCAATTAAGTGATCAAAAGAAGACTAATTAAATATATGAGTTGATTGTGTAAATCAACCATACTTGTATAGTGGGCTAATGCTTTATGGATCGTCAAGTTGGGCTAACACCCATAAGATGCTCCATGGATGCTCCATGGTATATTTGAACCCATGGATCCAAGTAAATGGAAAGCCATGATCATTAGGGTTCACCCTAATTGTCACTAACTATATAAGCATCTTATTGGTGACAAAACCGACACTAGAGTATATATGAAAGGGCTAGCCGATTTTTATGAAGTGTTCCAATTTCTCTCAAGTCATTCCAAGTGTATTTGGTGTTGTGTGAACCATTTAAAGTGTCACACTTGGGGCACTAGGCACTCAAGATTCATGAAGACATTCTACATCAAAGAGATATGTAATTCTAACTTGATATATTCATATGAATCAATGTTATTATGCTAGTTAGGATGAATACCTTAGAAAGTTCATATTTGCATGTATAATAGAGAAAACATAGATCCAAGGTATTTAGGGTTGCATGTACACTTAGGAGTGTTAGGATGCTCAAAACCCAACAAAAATGTGATGTGGTTATAACGATTGACTAGTGGATAACACGACGACCTATTGGCGTCGAAACTGATGTGACCAATGTCACCCCTTGGCCTGCCGGCCAAACTGTAGCGAACAGTCGGGAAGCGGGATTGTCAGTCTCATATAGATCTATACACACAATACCCGCTTTCCCTCTAAGAGACTCTGGTTACAAAACGTGACACAACT
The DNA here is from genome assembly GCF_051521515.1 of Lactuca serriola. Taxonomy (NCBI): domain Eukaryota; kingdom Viridiplantae; phylum Streptophyta; class Magnoliopsida; order Asterales; family Asteraceae; genus Lactuca; species Lactuca serriola. The sequence continues at coordinate 22,607,738 of NC_136408.1, forward strand.
GTATATTGCCATGCCATGAAGTAGTGGCTCACATTAAAGTTATATTGTTCTTGTAAAAGTATGAATGTTCCTTTCTGGTCTTGTCAATGTATGTTCCTTTATGTTCTAGTTATTGTATGTTTGAACTGACTCTTGTAAGTTTCATTGTTCTATAAATAGTAAGTAGTAATCCTTTAAACTATACATATTGTAGTTTACTAGTAATGTTGTTTGAATGACTGAGTATGTTTGTACACTTTTGCTACCCAAAGGTGTTGAAATGATGTAAGAACTTTTATATTTATACACATATACTTAATATATAGCTAAGATTCAAACGACACTCGGACAAACAACCGAGACCCTAAGTCCACAACCAAGCAAGGAACAGGAAATAAAGTGAGTTATCAGTCCTAAGCCCTTTTAACCTCATTGATATAACTATATCTATATAGACATGATTTTGACAATATATAAGTTTGAAAGATTTTGATGAAAGAGTTTAGAATATAAAAGATTTTTAACCATTTGAATGGTTATAGTTGACTTGATGTCAGTTTATAAAATGTTTTGAAATAGTTTGTTTGATAACACAGTTTGAAATATAAGAGATCCACTTGTTTTGATAGTTATAAATCACATGTGATTGATTCAATAACTATAATGTTTTCTACTTTAACCCCACCCCCATAAAATAATTTTAAATCATTCACAAGATAAGTTAGGGGAATGAACTCACATGGTAAAAGTGACGGTTGGATGAAAACGATACTTTGCTTAGGCAGCACTTCGACCGGAAAGACGCAAGTTTCTCGGGAACTTCGGGACTTCGGGCTTCCGTTAGGTCTTGGACACTTAACTGGGCCGTCGGGGTAGTATTGAGATGCTTAACGCAGAGTAAAAGTAGAAAGGGAAGTAGAGTTGAGAAACCTAAACCCAAGACCTTCGGTTTCTATTTATAGGGAGTAATTTTGGAGCTCACGTTGTGAGTTCGATCCTATCCATCTGCTGAATCGACTTCTAACAGCCCGACACTGGAGCCTATCTATCACTGGCTCACATTGTGAGTCCTCTGACAGGATGGGGATTCGTGTCCCGAACTTCGGAAATTCATATCTCTCGCATACAAGTTTCGATTTTGATGTTCTTTATATCCACGCGTAGGTGATATTATGCTCTACAGCTTTTGTTTAGACTCCGTCAGCTAATTTTGACTTTTCTTTTTAATATTATATTTTTAACAGGACGGGACTAGAAAAAGTCCGTTAAAAATTCATCACTTCTTTATCCGACATCCTTTTTCGTCTGTATTTTTACCATTGTACTACTATTTTCGAGATTTTCGATTCTCATTTAGGTTGTGTCGGCTAAAAGTCGCTCGATCTCTATTTCGAGTTTTTAGCTGTCTATTGTTATATCCGAAACTTAGAAAAATTATAACTTTCTCATACGAAGTCATATCTGGACATTCTTTTTATATACGTTTATGATTTAATGATATCTATGACTTTCATTTAGATACCTAAGGCTAAAGAGTATTATATTGAAGTTTCGCGTTTTATGTTTGACAGTGTTTTACCGGTTTTGTTCCGGATCTTCGATCGGTCATAACTTCTTCGTTATAACTCGGATTTTAATGTTCTTTATATTTCTGAAAACCTTGTTACGATATTTATCACTTTATATATCCCAATTGAGATTTTTGAACATTTCATTTTTGACGTTATTCTTATTATTTCAAAAATAGGTTACGATACTTGACTTTAGATCATTACATTGACTTAAAATATCGGGTTGTCACATATGGTATCCCATTTTATCTATTTTCATGGGTTATAATTCCATGCTATCAACGTAATTCACTAGACTTCCTAGAATAGTCAAGTGTTGTCATCTAATATGGTCGATGACCCATACATGCTTGCCAGTTGTATGATCTGGACCCACCATTTATGGTCATCCAAGAAATAGGAGGAATATGACACTCCGTTATCTGACCACATACTTTAGTACTTTACCCCATAATGAGACCTATATAATGTCTAACTTATAACCATTCCAAATTTATGCTAAAGGTAATATATATCCAATAAAGTTCCTAACTCAATGGTGCTATCGTATTTATATAGGTAGCACATAACACAAATAATACATGTAAACATAGGTAGCACATAACACAAATAATACATGTAAACATTTAATATCGCTTATAAGTACTAATACTTTTAAATTAAGATTATGTTGTTGATGGTAATTATCCACTCACCTGACAAAATGTTTGGTGATTGGTGAATCGGGCAGAACTTTGCCTCATACATTTTCCAAAAGACCTAGATGTACATACCGCTAAGTCTTAGCCTAATTTCATACTTCATGGAACTATTATCGTAAGGGTTTAGATTTCTCAATAATCTTAATGAATACTAAGAATTATATCAAATGAGGATCAACCAGGCAGGAAAGTTGGGAGGCATAACCATTTCGATGTATAGCCCTTCTAAATTCCAACAACCAAGCTAACATGACCATTCTAGACACTTATCTCGTAAGTGGATCAATTAGTATAACGACTTGGAATCACTAATAAATCTTATTTATAAGTTCATAATAATGACTATAACTATAAATATAAGTTACACTGACAATACTAGAGTGTAGCTTAACTTACAAAGGTTCTTCCTGACAAAATTTAGGATATTGCACTGACAAAGCTTCTACTCACTAGCTACTACTACTTTGAAGATCATAGGGATTCGTCGAAGACTAAAACTAAGCAAAAACGGGCTAAAAGTCAAAGAATACCGAGAGAGAAAGTTTGTAGGGGTGAGGGATTTGGACTGAAGACAAAATGCTATTTTTAGGAAGGGAAACTAGTTTGTGCGCCACACACTTGACATGGTCGACCTCTATGCACCTGACACATGTTCGAATATGGGTGGGGCCGCGTGGCTGCTTCTGGAACGCTTTGCGCGTCACACACACGTGTCGTTTTTCATATTTTCAAAATTGTGTATCTTCTTTATACGAGAATCATTTTTGACGTTATTTATATCCACACGTAGACATCAATGGTATCCACAACTTTAATTTAGATTTCGTCGACTAAATTTGAATTCTTTTTCACACATGTTTAAACTGTTAAAAGCCATATAAAATGCGTAACTTCCTCATCCGAAGTACGTTTTCGGCTGTCTTTATATTGCTGGTCTTCTATTAACGAGATCTTCTATTCTCGTTTAGATTGTGTTGACTAAAAATTGACCGATTTAAAATTTGATTTATGTGCGTACACTGCTGCGCTGAATCTTAGAAAAATCATAACTTCCTCTAATGAAGTCAGATTTATACATTCTCTATATGCATGCTCTCGGTTTAACGACTACTACGATTTTAGTTTAGACTGCTTAAGCTAAAAACAATTTATCAGAATTTCACTTTTTACGATACGAAAAGTTGTGTCGGTTTAATCGCGAAACTTTGAATAAGCATAATTTATTCGTTCTAAGTTGGATTCGAACGTTCCTTATATATCCATAATCCTTATTACATATACTACAACTAGGGTAAGATTATTTATTCTAAATAATCTTCTATTTTTGACACTTACTTTAATTTTATTTACTATATTATTAAATGCTTATACAATTGCATAAAATATCGTACAAAGCACATAAGCACATAAATATATGAATAGTTATTTCTTATTTATTTATATAAATGTTACAACAGTTGACCAAAATAAGTACAAACAGTACACACGACATGGTCAAGGAGGGCCCACGTTGTGGCAATGTCCTGTATGTTAACTGTTTGTCTTGATATTTCCATGAAGTGGCCAAGGAGGGCCCACTACATGGAGGTTGTTGAAGTTGACTTTAACCGTAGAATTTTTGACTTTATTGACTTTTGGTTAAATTGTTGGGTCTAGAATGTAGCCTAAGGTGTGACATTGTGTAATTCGATAGGTGGATTGTAGCACCTGTTTTTGTGACATTAAGAAGTCGCTTGTTCTTCTCATTATACTATGTAGGATGCTAGTTGTCTTTGTGACTTTTGCATTATATGATGGGTGGAGCCCATTATGATGGGCGGGCCCGAATGTTATGTGATATCTTGGGAAACTCACTAAGATTTGTGTTTACGATTTTATGGTTTAAACATTTCATGTACTTCTGGTTCCAAAGGGAAGGGTCCAACATAATCATACAACATCCCCGTGATTTTATTCTGCACTTTTATTTGGATTTACTTTGATGTTGAAATTTTTTTTAATGGCAGATGATGTTGAGAATATTTATATTGTGGTTTGTCTTGGAATAATTGGCTGTATTTTTTTGGATGGTTTGAAAGTGAAATTTTTGCCGATATTTTTTGAACGTTCAACAACATATTAATTTTGAGTTTGTCTCAAGTTAGATTGCTTTTTGTCAAGACTAAAGTCCAAAGAGTTTAAGATATTTTAAAGAAACAAAACACAAAAGACTACATTATATAAATACTCATAAATCTCATAAATCGTTATCAATCCAAACGAGAATACTATAAAGAATGCAACGAGTCACTCTATATGGTATATTTTATAAGAAATAAAACGATATTGACCTCTAGAATGGATTCTCAATATATTTTATAAGAAATAAAACGATATTGACCTCTAGAATGGATTCTCAAAGGCCATGAAGTCATATTATTCTACTTTTGTCCCGTAATCTATACAAAAATATTATGTGAGACTGGGGTTTACATGGTTGTTTAAAAAAATATTCGATAATGTTATAATATTTGAGTCAGTTTATGGTTTAATCTCAACTTTTATTTTTTAACAGAAAAATCCTGAATATTTTATATTTTGCCAAAATTGATGACACAATCCATATTTTTTTCAACAAAAAATGATAGATTACTTATCGTATAAAATTAAATAATCGAGACTTTTCTAGTTAAAAAAATAAATGTTTGGATTAAACCATAAACTGAAATATCATAACTTTATTAAAGATTTTTCTTAAAAAACCAACATGGAACCATCACTTAATTTTTAAGGATGTGAATTGGTTTGGAACCGGTTAAGGAATGAACATGAAAATGAGAACCAAAACGAATACTTGTAATTCATTCTAATTGGTTTCAGTTATAGTAAGAAATGTGTTATCTAAAAAACTATTTTTTATTAGAACCAAACACGATGATGAGTCGACCGAATTGAAACCAAACCAAATACCACTAATCGATTTTTTGGTCCAATTTAATTTTTGATTAAAAAATTCATCCCTGCATCATTTGTCGTATTTATATTAAAGAAATTGATAGATTAAAGGAGCATATAGGACCAAAGGGCTTCTAACCCAACGGTATTCGATGTTACCTTTCCTTATTGAGGTCGAGGGTTCAAATCTCACTTTCTTAATAGGTGAAATAATTTATGAATAATTTAATATATATATTTGTATTAAAAAAAAAAAAACATATAGGTAATGGCGTAACGGTGGTAAAAATGAAAGTGAGGTATAACACACGATAAAAGCGCTCGTGGTCCGCCCGTTCAAAACCCTAGTTGCCGCCAAACGTGTTGGCGCCAGATCTAAACCAAGTATATTACTATTTCCTCGTCTTCATCACCGAAGCTCTATTCCAACCACATCTGCTATCTATCTCTCACTTCTTGCCGGAAATACAACCATTCTGGTAAATCTCAAATATTCTATTTAGAAATTTCAGTTTGATGCTTATTTTAGGACTTTAATCGCTTCTGATTTATACGTCTAGTAGATCTGCCTTGATTTGTTTGGTATGTAGATTTTTTTGCTCCTGTAATTTACAATTTTTGTTAGTTTGTCGGAAGGAGGTTTAAATCCAGTTTTAGAAAAAGACGAAGGGAGCTTGTAGGCGTTCGATTAGCTCTTGCTTGTAATTTATCCCAAGTAACTTCGTGCCAAATACGCTTTACTAATTATTTTAGGGTTTCTTTTAGATTCGCTGGATTTTCATGTTATTTGACTGCATTTAGGTTTGCGCGACTTGTTCATGATCTGGTTAAGGTAGAGTCTCCGCTCTCCACCGCACTTTCTCTCTGGTCATTATGGTTTCACGAATCGATATTATTTTGGGCGTTATTGGTTATTAATATTTTTTTTGCTTAATCGAAGAGGGATACTTTTAATCATTCGTCTTAGAAGAGTGGATGGTTGAGTCTTTGGAATTAGTGGAAACCAATGGGTGTTAGACGAAAGGGGGCACAAAAGTGATATCATGTAGTCATTTCTTTGGTGCTACTGAATGATGTAATGAGTTCGTGGGCTTTGTCTTTTAAGAGCATCACAGTCATTGACATGCAACCATTACTTATAGTTATAATTAAATTTTTTTTACATGCATATATTGTTGTGGTTTGAATGTTTGGATTGAGTCTTGATTTTAGGTCCTTAATGTATAATCTTTCAAATTATGTTTAATAAGCATTGGTATCTTTTAGGTTTTTTTACTTTTTAGGTAACTTCAATGTTCAGTTTCTTCATATGGTTAAATTATTCAGTACATCTCCATATGAAATCATTCTTTAATATCAGCTTTCTTTTTTGGACAGAAAAGTTACATCATAATAGAGTGTTCAAGCAACACTCAAAGGGGTTGGTTGTCAAGTAATGAAGTTAAAGCCTTGCATCACTTCTCATTTTATCTCAGTTATCGAAGACGGCATGGTGAAAAAAGTTCACAACAGGGATTCAAATGGAACCCCAATTGTCAGATTCAAGAATCTAAAAGATATATATAAAGCTGAAGATGCTATGCTCCAGAATGGTTATGATGACACAAAATTTAATAGTATCGGTACAGGGAATGAACACACAAACCTGCCCTTTGCAGATAGAAAAACAAAAACAAGAAATGGTTATGCTTTTGAAGAGGATCAACCTGAATCTTCATCAAATGAAGATAGTTCTGATGAACTGACATTATCACAGTTTGTTAAAAAGTCTGTAAAAAAGAAAAGAAAAGCTTCTGAATCTGTTCTGACTTTAAAGTCAGATTATGATGATTCGGATCTCAGTCAACCACTGTTTAAATTTAGAGTCAAGGCTCCAAAGACTTCACCAAAGAAGATGCCTACAACAGAAAGTTTTCCAGGATCTGTTAATGTCAAAGTTGAAGAATCTTGTGAAGTGGAGTCTTTTGAATTCAGAAAGAGTTCTCACTGTAATGGGCCAGCATCATTCATTGCTTCTGAATCTGGAATCAAAGTTGAAGAATCTTTTGAATGCAGAGAGGGTACTCACAATAATATGCCAGCAACATTCATTGCTTCTGAATCTGGGGTTGTTTTTATCAATCATGAACTAAATAGCAATAAATCAGGTTCATCTACAAATGAAGGGGAAGTTTGTGAGATCAATGAAGCTTCACTTGATGCTTTAGATGACACCAAGGACATGGTGTTGGATAATGAAGAAAACATGGAAAGTTTAACTGTAAGTCCCATGGAAGAAGATTCTCCTGTTGAAGATCTGACTACAAGCACATCTGATTACTCTCAAAGTCAACCAGCGCATGAGGAAGTCAACAATATCTGTGATCTTCAAGATTCAGTGAATGCTGATGTGGACTTGAACACTTTGAATTCAGAAAACATTTGTGTTTCTGAGGAGACTCCTATTATTCAGGACCAGCCCTCTGTTATTCCTCCTAATGCTAATGCTGATTCAGAAGAAAAGTTGTTCAATCAAGACTATCAAACTGATATCATGAAAGTGGCATCAGTGATTAGAAACCCTAATTGCATAGAACCCCGAAATCCTGAAAGGCTCCCTTCAACAAGAAAGGTACTTGCTAATAGTATATTCAGTTATTCATCATCAAATTTCTTATTTTCTTCTTTGAAATATGCTTATCATGTGTGTATCTTACAGGCTATTTCTCCAACCTCTCAAGAAAAGCTATGCATGGCAATGAAATCCCCTGAGTTATTAGATGACATGGACCATTACAGTAAGTCAGTAGATACAATAGTTTTACATGCTTTCTTTTATATCCTTAATTCACAAAGCTTTTGTTTTCTTAATATTATGTTTATTCCTGTTTTAACATATGATCTCGACTTTCCAGAATGCAAAGAGAAACTGTCCTTTGAAGAACAACCTGATAAAAAGTTTTCATCAACTACTTCAAATATCAACTACAATGAACCAAATGCTCTTCCTCAACAGGAAAAAGGTGTTATCTCCACCAAAACCATGGTTAAAAAGCCAAAAAGTTACAAAAAAGGTTCACCTGAAAAAAGCCTTCCACCTAAAGGCTGTCTGGATGGGCCTCGGCTATGCCGCTCGCTTCCCCGCCTTAGCACAGGTTGCACCACCGTTCAAGGGTGTTCTGAAAATGCCATTGCTTTCTCACAGAGACAGATGCATGACATTGAATCTTTAGCATCAAAGCTGATGAGTGAATTGAACTCCATGAAGGTCATTGTAGAAGAAAAATTGCTCTTTGAAGCTTATCGTTCCCCATCCTTGAAAAATGAGGCAGATGAGGTATTAATTAAAGTTTTCAAAACATGCAGGGTACATTATGAGAGGGGCAATTATGTCTTTTCTTTTACACCTTTTTTGTTCATGTACTTGACTATTTTAATGATACTTTTTGGCAGGTGAAATCAGCTATTAAAAGTGCAACAAAAACTGAAGAATCGGCTAAAAAATGGTTGTCCATGATGACAAGGGACTGTAATCGTTTCTGTAAAATCATGGTTTGTGTTTCTTTCATCATAAACCTTTCAAAGCAGTTATTTAAAAAAAATATACATAGATGTAATAAGTAAAAATTAAAGTATGATGCTGTAATAAACAAATCAATGACTTTAATGATTCTATATTTTGTTTGCAGAAACTGAATGAGGACAATAATGATTCTGGTAGTGATGTGAAGAGCATGATTGAGGAGAAGGCTCCTCCTGTTCAAAAAGAAAAAGAAAGGAAGAAAATTAGTTTTGCAGATGAAGCTGGTGGAATGCTTTGTGATATCAAAGTCTATGAGATTGAGATTGAACAAAATTCATTGGAATTGAAGCAAAATCCTGAATAACAATAATCTTGTTGTAGCAGCATTTTTTTGTTGTTTGTTGTTTGTTGATACCCAAATGCTTGTTTATGCTCTAAATATAACCACCCATTTAACCATTACTTTATTGAAATCCATTTTGGCTTTTAAGCAATTATTTGTGACGGCTTCATTGGGATTTTAGATTCATGGCAATAACATACATGATGGTCTGTTGTGACTTGTGGATGTCTATAGTATTAATATGTGAAACTAATGATTTATAAGTTCAGAATCATATACTGAACAAACGCTAGGCTGTTATCAAAAATCAATATCCAACATACGATGAGATCATCTTCTGACTTTGCATAATCAGTATTGAAAAATTCTACCATAACACAACTTATCTCAAAACTTTCAATATAACACATAACCTACAATTAGTTATCTCTGAGAATTTCAGTGATTTTGATTTTTAATTTGGATTTCTTCAGCATAATACACAACTTATCTCAAAATTTTCAATATTGATCATTTAACCGGTTTCATCTCTTCTTTCCAAGTTGTGTTTTATTATGGTGGAAATTGTTTTGTACAAAACTTCAATTACGTGGCATTGTAGAGATATGAAGCGCTTTTACTTAAAAAGTAGAAACCATATATCAAATAAAAAAACCTTCACATTTAGCTTGTTTATATTGGAAGTTGCATGTATTTTCAGATGTCTTTGACTCTGGCAAAACATTCATATATGCATAAAGTTGATGAAATCACATTGTGAAACAAACTCGTAAAACGCAGTCATAATACTAAAAAAAAAAAAAGTTATCCATACAACAAGGCCTTGGTAGTGTTGTACCAAGCAAGCTAAAGAGCGTAAGACTAGAGAGACCCATCGATTTAAAAAATGAACTGAGAATTGGAGGGGTGCGCCAGGCCTTGGCAGTAGTGTAAGGCCAAGGCGACGCATGAAGAACCCCAGCAGCAAGCTACTGTAACGGGCCTTCCCCCATAAAAAATAAGATTAATATCGAGTAGGCCGATGGCCTACATATCAGATATTAAACTGATAAGAACAGATACTACACTTGATCTTAGCCAAAAGGCCGAGAAAGGTATGCCTCTTCCATACCATGGCTTTCCTTTTTATACCCATCTTTCTCTTCGCTGCTTGCTTCACTCAGTCGATGTGGGATGCAAACCTTCCCTTCCTGTTCCATTTATGTTGCATAAATAAAAATATCATTATACCGTTACTTTTTTAGTTACATATATTTGAATAAAATTCATTTTATATGTGTTTACAATTGTATGGTTTTTATTATTTTGTGATTAAATGAAGAGTTATTTGAGACAAGAAAACAAGCTGATGGAGATTATTAAATTTGAACATTTTTTTTTGTCCCGAACTATTTAAAAAATCTTGTTACTACCTAACTTATTGTCTTCAACCCTCACCTTCATAACTATCTGCAACCTCTTTTATATAAAATTAAGAGATAAGAGATAAATTGCGAGATGACTGTATGTTTTTGTTATAGACTGTTGGTTTTTCGAAATATAATGATAAAAAATGGAGTTGACAGGATAATAGAATGAGTGAGCCAGTAAGGTAATAAATGATCCACAATATTTAATTGTCATTTTTGATGGATTGGTTGCATTGAAGAAAATATACATTCAAACATGTTGTTTCAAATGCATAAATAAGCTATTGAAATAAATTAAATCAGTAAATTAAAAAGTAACCTATATATAATCGTACATCAAAACAATCAAACAACTAACATGATATCATTTTACTTAAGACGGACCATTTAACAAGGAAAGATTCAACCATGTACATATCAACGAGTCCTTTTACAAGGAATAAGCTGATGCTATAAGAGTATTTCCACAGAGAACCAATCAGCCATTAATAAATTATGAGGCAACTTCAATATACTGTGCATTTTAATGTTGTTAAAGAATTTAGGACGGAAACCACTTTTTTTTTGTCCAAAACTCTTATTATATAAGAATAATGCATATCATACATCTAGATATTCAAGTGGAGAGGTGAACATCAATATAGTTATATTTCATGTTTTGAAATTTTAAAGTTAGGAAGTTTTGTTCTAACATATTATTCCCATGTTATTTTTTATTTAAAAAATATGATCCAACTATATTGGGAAATGTTATTTCTACTATAACATAAAAACAAAAAAATTAAATGCCCTCGGTCATATACAAAGAAGGCTCAAGCATTCATTTTGTTTGTTTTCCTTGATTACATTATTTCTATACAAACAATATTTACTATGCAATAAGCATACAAAGCAAGCATTTTGACAAAATATTGAACAGAGAATTGGAGGGTGGCGCCAGGCCTTAGGAATATAATGGCAGTGCACCAGGGGGATGCATAAAAAACCCCAACAACAAGCTATTGTAATGACAGTGCACTTTTAACGAAAATTTATAGTGGTTTTTATGTATTTTTTCCTATTATAGCATTTTACTTTATTTTCTTTCTAAATTAGAGAATATACCCAACTATAACATTGTATTTTTTAAAAAATATAGTGACTTTTTTTGTGTTTTACCCTTTTATAGCATCCTACTATCTTTTCTTTCTATATTACGGAACCTACCCAACTACAGCAGTGTACTTTCAAAAAAAAATATAGTGGCTTTTTTATACCCTATTATAGTATCCTACTATCTTTTCTTTCTATTACAAAATCTACCCAATTATACTTTAAAAAATTTCTATTAAGACATGATGATTTGAAAAATCTATCCTACAATAGCAAATTGTTTTGTATTTGAATGACATTGTTATAGTTAGATAAAAATTTATAGAAATACAAAAGTGTAATATGTAGAAATGAAGGTAGGATGCTATAATAAACAAATCAATGAAGTAGGTTGTTATTTCTTACATCAAACTCCTTCTAAAAATGGCATAATATGACATTAATGGTATGATATGTATAACATGAATCATGATTCTACATATTATTTGCAAAAACTGAATGAGGACAACGATAATTCTGGTAGTGGAATGGAGAGCATGACTGAAGAGAAGACTCCTCATGTTCAAATAGAAAGGAAGAAAATAAGTTTTGCAGATGAAGTTGTTGGAATGATTAGTGATATCAAAGTTTACGCGATTGAGATTGAACAAAATTCATTAAAATTGAAGCAAAATTCTGAATAACACGAATCTTGTTGTAGCAACATTCATTTGTTGTTTGTTGTTGATGCCGGCATTGGTGCCTTAGACTCATTGGTATGGTAAGGAGACTCACCTCAGTCTACTGAATGCGAAAATTGCCTTCCTAACAGTCGGTAACCTCCCGTGTTGGACAAGTAATAGTAATCAATGTTAGTACCTTAGATTAATCAAAGGAAAACCTAAACCCCAAATCCTCCCATGAGGCCCAATTATCCTTCCATAGCTAATGGGTCTAAAATCCAAGTCCAACATCACTAATGGGCCTCTTGGCCCAATAAGGCCCAACCAATATATCCATGGCCCATAACAGATGAAATGACCCATAATTCACAGAATACAATCAAACCCAATAACCAAATGAGGCCCAAAAGCTCAAAGACCCAAAGCAGATTCGAGCCCAACAAAGAAGCGTACGCTCGACGTACCATCTTGGTACACACGATGTACTGGGATCTTGGGAGTACGCTCGGCGTACACTGGGTTACTCCCAACTTACCAACAGATTAAGCAGTTTTTCCATTAAGTGCTTAATATTCGATTCTTTTACGTCCAGAAGTCGGATCTAACCCTATTAAGACGACCTAATGCATAAAGTTGGCAACTTTATGCCTTTGCATGTCCCATATGCCCCCAACATCATCATTAAGACCTTTTTAAAGCTCTTAACCCATGCATGAGGTCAAAATGCCCACCAAGACTCCATTTTTATGCTGAAAAAGGACCAAGGGACCTCAGATCTGTCATTTCCATCCCTTGGAGTTGCTTATCTCACAAGAGGAGGTCCAAAACCAATCAAAGGGACAAAACTAGAAAACCTTAGCTATATCTAGTGATTTAAATGGAAAGGTACAAGCTTTATACCTCCAGAAGCTCCTCAAGGTCGACAATATGTAGGTCCTTGAAGCCAAACGACTCTCCAAGCTTCCTTGACAACTTCTTCTTCTTGGATGAACACTAAAAGGATAAAAAAGGCACTCTTGAAGCTCAAAATACACTCACGAATGATATTACGGTTTTCAGAGGTGTTTGAAGGTGAAGGAGGTTGTTAAGGGTGAGGCTCAAATGAGTTAAGGACGTTTATATAGGCCTCAAGTCCGATTTTTAGGGTTTGAACATGCTGGCACGTACGCCCAACGTACGTGCTGCTCCTCCGCGTTCCTTCTCACTAAGTACGCTAATTGTACTCTTAAGTACTCCCAACGTACTTAAGGGTCTCTTATGCCAATAACAAGATACTTCAAGAGCTATAAGGTCATACCTGCTTTTGGGTGTTGCAACTTTTTGATATCAAAGTCTATAAGATTGAGATTGAACAAAATTCATTAGATTGAAGAAAAATCATGAATAACAATAATCTTGTTGTGGCAAAACTCTTTTGTTGTTTGTTGTTGATACCCAAATGCTTGTTTATGCTCTAAATATAACCACCCATTATAACCATTATTTTATTGAAATCCTATTTGGCTTTTAAACAGTTGTTTGTGACATCTTCATTGAGATTTTAGATTCCTAGCAATGACATGATGATTTGTTGTGAGGGTGTATGCATGGAGTATAATAATAATTTATAATTTTAGAATCGTATACTGAATGCAAGATTGTAAAGATTGAAATCCTAATTAGGATAATATCATTTTTTTTACTTTGCAAGATCAAGTTCGAAAGATCCTATTACAATGCTGCTTGACATGAGTTGCAATTTAACTACAAGTCATTAAAAAAAGAAGAAGAAGATAAAAATTTGACCTTCAAAAATAAAAAATCCATGTGGTTAAGTTTCCAACATTAAGGAATAATACACATGCAATACAAGAAAAGCTCATCTCATAATTAATCTACCATAGATCGTAAAATTTTAAAATATGATTGATAAGTTTAGAACCAAAATTATATATCTAACTATATAACCTAACATGACAATTATTCATAATTAACATTTTCAAAGTAAATGAATCTAAATGTTTGAATAAATAAAAGAGTCTAAATGGAAAGAACAAAATCCAAAATATAATTTTTATTGATTATTTTTTAATATATAAATATTATTAAAGTTCATACACTATTGTGAAGATTTATATTGTTTTTTGATGGTGGAATCATATGCAAGGCTGATTCAAACATATTTCGGGTTCAGGACGAGAAGAAATAAAAAACGTCCCTCAAAGACACAAGTATAGCCAAACATTTTACAAAATATACTAATTAAAAAAAAAACTTCTTATAGGTTTTTTAGATATAAAAGTAGTTTTCTTCATCATTTTGAAAAAAATAGTATGAAGACCAAACTTGTCTTACATGCTTTTATCCATACATAAAATGGTTAAATAATTCAACATTTCATGTGACATCAGTGACATAATTATTTGATAACTTCAAATTTGAAAAAAAACTTATCTACAGATGCTACAATGATAATAATGGTTAATATGATGCTATATGCAATGAGACTCTAACTGCTGAGACTTAGAAATTTAGACGGCGTAATTGACTAATGTATTTAATCATTGTTTGATTGCTTCATAGGTCCTCAGTGTACAAATAGTCGATTTGATTTTTTCCATTTTTATTGCACCTAGCCACATACCCACATTTATGAACGATGAATTATTTTAAGTATGATATTGTTTATTCGTACCTTCAGCAATGTATCAAATTTTGACATTTGAATTTGGCTCATTCACGCTTCCTATAATTTATATTTTTTTCTTAAAACAAACTAATTATTATATATTAACCCATAAATTTTTTGGGTCCTTTGAAATGATGAATCCTTGGCGGTTGCTCCTTTTGCCTAACGTCTGCGCCGAACCTGATCATACGATCATGCGACTAGGATTGCCATTTTAATAACATTGTTCGAATGTATTAAAAAGTAAATTACAAAATTTGGTTGGTAGCTATACCCCAATTATAGGTTTTGTTCAAAAGTTCCATCTTAAACAATTTCAATCAAAAAAAGCTTGTACTTCACCATCAAATCCAAAAATACCATGTGAACGGGATGTGATTGCAAATGACCAAATTATATTCTCTTTATATATCTTTATATATCTTTATATATCTTGACACTGTAAGTTCTTTGTATTTATGCAAAATTTATAACTCAATAATTCTTACATTTTCAACTTCTCCAGTTTTTTTAATTAGAATCAGTTAAAATTGAACCAAAGTGAGTTGGGATTCAACATTTGGTTTCTTTGGTAAATATTGAATTTGTTTTACTTGGTTTTTATGAAGAATCTAAAATTCCAATGAAGATGGAGATGGAGTCTTGATCCGAGGGGAGGTGCACTTATGTATCCTTTTTTATTTTATTTTTTATTGTATTGATCGGATTTTTTATTTTAATTTTTATTGCATTGATCAATTATTCTTTTTAATATTTCATGAATATTGAACAATGAGAACAAGCAGATGGGAGATTTTTTCTTTGATGCCTGGTTGATTGTTTGCATAATTTCCTATATTTTAGAGTTATTTCTAAGAATTTCAATTTTAATGATTTTTAATTTGTGTTTCTTTGGTGTAAAAGACCAATCACATGATGTTGAAGAATAGAAGAAGGATCATAATGTTCCTCGTCAAATGGAATAAACGATTTAAGGCCAAAAAATAAACTAAGGCAAAAATAAAGATTAAAGGGAATAAAAACCAAATAAATGGGTTTTGAATTTTGTCTTTGTATAAGAAAGTGTATTTTGCGTGTGATTGTTTGTTGTCTTGAACGGGCCGGTGATTTGAGAACTAGATTGATAAGATCCTGGTTTTTTTATTGGTTCAAATTAATTAATTGGACCAATTGAATTTCTTTTACTCTTTTGATGATTGATTTTCTATTTTTGTAATAATTTATTTACTTTTAATTTTTAAAATTGACAAAAATACTTATTGTAATGACTAAATTTGGAAGTTATCTCACGAACTTATGCTTTGTAATTCTGCATATGCATATCTAGAAGGTGTTAAGTGGTGTAGCCTATATGTATCTCTATTCGAATAAAACTAAATTGTTAAATCGAACAGTATTGTCTAGATACTTGAATTTATTACTAAAATAAAAACCGAATAATCCAGACAAACTAATAACATTTATTTCTTTAATTATACTTTTTACCTTTTTATTATATCTTTAGTTATTTACTAATTTAATGGAATTGTTTTTAAATTAAAAACAGGAGCCACATCTCAAAAAATAAATAAATAAATAAATAAAAATAAAAAAACTAATGCAATATAAATTTTAATTCATAAGATTAGGGAGAGCATCCCTAATCATCCTCGCCAAGACATCACCAACACCACTCATTGGTTCTAACCAAGGAGCCCTCGTCATCCGTCCGGGCGAGAAGAGAGAGGAGATAGGAAGCGAGAAAGAGGGATGTGATTGGTGCACTCTAATTTGTTTGTTTTTTAATTTTCAAAATCAGACATATTTAAATGTTATCACCACCACTTCCCAATAATTACAAGGTGAACACTCTTTTGGCAAAAGCTTAGATGACTAGCAAAAAGCTGATGTTACAGTATGTCGAACGCAACACCATTGTTTCTACCCTAAGTCGTTTACTTGAATTTCTTTTATTTGAGATTCCGTTTCGAATGAGTAGTTAGTGGATTTACACCAGACAAATCAAGCTTTTTGATACGAAAGATGTATGTATTTTGAAATTTGTCGACTCTTGATAAAACACATTTATATATGCACAATACCAACCGAAATCACATTGTGAAGCATATTCATAAAAAAATCGTACAATCATGTAATATATTTGCATTTCGTGATAGAAAGAAATAAAGTTACACATGAGCATGAGCAGAGGATCTGTATGCGTCTTCCATGTCAAAATAAGATTATAAAAATCCCTTTTCGAATCCAGTTGTTGCTGTATACTACTTTTTAATTCGATCAAACAATTGTAAAAACGTTATTACTCTTGCCACCATCCTCACTCATCAACTATATGCTTTTTCTTGTTTAATAAGTATCAGGTTTCTAGGAATATTTAATTACCAAGTTAATTTTTGTGATAAAGTTGTTACTATGAAATTGATTATTAATTATTGTTGACCCACTTATTACATATACATCGTAAATGAAATTTTAAATCAACAATTCTAAAACTATTTAACAGCAAGCAACAGAAACACTGAACTAGGAATTGGAGGGGTGCGCCAGGCCTTGGCAGTAGTGTAAGGCCAAGGCGACGCATGAAGAACCCCAGCAGCAAGCTACTGTAACGGGCCTTCCCCCATAAAAAATAAGATTAATATCGAGTAGGCCGATGGCCTACATATCAGATATTAAACTGATAAGAACAGATACTACACTTGATCTTAGCCAAAAGGCCGAGAAAGGTATGCCTCTTCCATTCCATGGCTTTCCTTTTTATACCCATCTTTCTCCTCCGATGCTTTCTTCACTCAGCCAATGTGGGATGCAAATCTTCCCTTCCTGCTCCATTTATGCTGTATAAATAAAAATATCATAATACCGTTACTTTTTTAGTTACATATATTTAAATAAAATTCATTTTATATGTGTTTACAATTGTATGGTTTTTATTATTTTGTGATTAAATGAAGAGTTATTTGAGACAAGAAAACAATTTGATGGAGATTATTAAATTTGAACATTTTTTTTTGTCCCGAACTATTTAAAAAATCTTGTTACTACCTTAACTTATTGTCTTCAACCCTCACCTTCATAACTATCTGCAGCCTCTTTTATATAAAATTAAGAGATAAGAGATAAATTGCGAGATGACTGTATGTTTTTGTTATAGACTGTTGGTTTTTCAAAATATAATGATAAAAAATGGAGTTGACAGAATAATAGAATGAGTGAGCCAATAAGGTTATAAATAATCCACAATATTTAATTGTCATTTTTGATGGATTGGTTGCATTGAAGAAAATATACATCCAAACATGCTTTTTCAAATGCATAAATAAGCTATTGAAATAAATTAAATCAGTAAATTAAAAAGTAACCTTTATATAATCGTACATCAAAACAATCAAACAACTAACATGTAATATATCATTTTACTTAAAACGGGCCATTTAACAAGGAAAGATTCAACCATGTACATATCAACGAGTCCTTTTACAAGGGATAGCTGATGCTATAAGAGTATTTCCACAGAGAACCAATCAGCCATTAATAAATTCTGAGGCAAATTCAATATATTGTGCATTTTAATGTTGTTAAAGAATTTAGGACGGAAACCGCATTTTTTTTTCTGTCCAAAACTCTTATTATATAAGAATAATGCATATCATAAATCTAGATATTCAAGTGGAGAGGTGAACATCAATATAATTATATTTCATGTTTTGAAAATTTAAAGTCAGGAAGTTTTGTTCTAACATATTATTCCCATGTTATTTTTTATTTAAGAAATATGATCCAACTATATCGGGAAATGTTATTTCTACTATAACATAAAAACAAAAAAATTAAATGCCCTTGGTCATATACAAAGAAGGCTCAAGCATTCATTTTGTTTGTTTTCATTAATTACATTATTTCTATACAAACAATATTTACTAGCAATAAGCATACAAAGCAAGCAATTGGACAAAATATTGAACTGAGAATTGGAGGGTGGCGCCAGGCCTCGGGAATATAATGGCAGTGCACCTGGGGATGCATAAAAAACCCCAACAACAAGCTATTGTAATGGCAGTGCACTTTTAACGAAAAATTATAGTGGTTTTTATGTATTTTTTTTTTCCAATTATAGCATTTTATTTTATTTTCTTTCTAAATTAGATAATCTACCCAACTATAGCATTGTACTTTTAAAAAAAATATAGTGACTTTTTTTTTGTGTTTTACCCTTTTATAGCATCCTACTATCTTTTCTTTCTATATTACGGAACCAACCCAACTACAGCAGTGTACTTTCAAAAAAAAATATATAGTGGCTTTTTTATACCTTATTATAGTATCCTACTATCTTTTCTTTCTATTACAAAATCTACCCAATTATACTTTAAAAATTTTCTATTAAGACATGATGATTTGAAAAATCTATCCTACAATAGCAAATTGTTTTGTATTTGGATGACATTGTTATAGTTAGATAAAAATTTATAGAAATACAAAAGTGTAATATGTAGAAATGAAAGTAGGATGCTATAATAAACAAATCAATGAAGTAGGTTGTTATTTCTTACATCAAACTACTTCTAGAAATGGCATAATATGACATTAATAGTATGATATGTATAACATGAATCATGATTCTACATATTATTTGCAAAAACTGAATGAGGACAACGATAATTCTGGTAGTGGTATGGAGAGCATGACTGAAGAGAAGACTCCTCATGTTCAAATAGAAAGGAAGAAAATAAGTTCTGCAGATGAAGTTGTTGGAATGATTAGTGATATCAAAGTTTACGCGATTGAGATTGAACAAAATTCATTAAAATTGAAGCAAAATTCTGAATAACAAGAATCTTGTTGTAGCAACATTCATTTGTTGTTTGTTGTTGATGCTTATATGCTTGTTTATGATCTAGATATAACCATCCATTTAACTATTACTTTATTGAAATCCTTTTTTGGCTTTTAAGCAATTATTTTGACATCTTCATTTGGATTTTAGATTATTTGCAATGACATACATGATGGTCTGTTGTGACTTGTGACTGTGTATAATATCAAAATCCAACCTATGATAGGATCGTCTTCCGACTTTGCATAATTAGGATCAAAAAATCCTACTATAATGATTAGTTAGCTCTAAGAAATTATGTGATGTGATTTTTTAATTTTTGTTTCTTCGGCGTAAAACTTGTAGTTTTTCTCAAAATTTTCAATATTTATATTTTGACTTGTTTCATCTCGTCCTTCCAAGTTGGAAATTGTTTGAATAATACTTCAATTACGTGTCACTGTAGAGATATGAATCACTTTTACTTAGAAATTAAAAGCCATATCTCAAATAAAAAACCTTAGGTTAGTTGATGTAAACTTTAATTCATAAGTCGTTTGCTTTTATTTGAGTTCGTTGACATTATGCTTGTTGATATTAAAGTTACATGTATTTTCAGATGTATGACTCTTGGCAAAACACATTCATAAATGCATAATACTTGGTGAAATCACATCATAAAGCATACTCATAAAATATCCGTGCAATTATGTCTAGAAAAAAAAAGTTATTCATGAACACATGTTGCATATGAAGAATCAAATATTATGTTCCAAGCATCCTAACTATAAAGCATATATATGGATTGTTGTAGTAGGTAATGACAAGTTAAAGTTGTTTTTCACCTTACTATAACATCCTTTTTTTTTTGTTACAAAATCTACCCATCTATAGCATTGTACTTTAAAAGAAAAATTACAGTGGCTTTTATATATTTTACCCTATTATAGCATCATAGCTTTTTTTCTTTCTATTATAGAATCTACCCAACTATAACATCATACTTTTAAAATTCTCTAGTAATAGCAAATTGTTTTGTATTTGGATGACATTATTAGAATTAGATACATTTACAAAAATACAAAAATGTAATATGTATAAATGAAAGTATGATGTCATTACAAACAAATCAATAAAGTATGTTGGTATTTCATGCATCTAACCCTTTTTAGAAATGGCATAATATGACATTTATGGTATGCATAACACGAGTCATGATTTATAAATTATTTGTAGATATTAAACGAGGACAATAATGTTTCTGGTTGTGAGAACATGATTAAGGAGAAGGCTCCTATTGTTCAAAGG
The DNA here is from genome assembly GCF_051521515.1 of Lactuca serriola. Classification (NCBI taxonomy): domain Eukaryota; kingdom Viridiplantae; phylum Streptophyta; class Magnoliopsida; order Asterales; family Asteraceae; genus Lactuca; species Lactuca serriola. The sequence goes on from NC_136408.1 coordinate 22,628,723, forward strand.
AAAGGAAGAAAATAAGTTTTGCAGATGAACTTGGTGGAACGCTTTTGTAACGACCTAAATTTTACAAAGAAAAATTTCATTTTTAATTAAATTAACACATTTGCATAAACCATGAATTCCCAACATATTTGTTTTCAGATCAACATTCATTACAATTTTTATTAAAATCATCAGAGTGTCCCCAAACATATCAGTGAAAGAGAGATGGAGTGCACGCCGCGCCATCATGCCTTGCCCTTGCCTTTGGGCTCAGATGTACCTGAAACAAATCAACAACCTGTAAACGAAATGCTTGGTGAGTTCCCCAAAACATACCATACAATACACATACACATATCCTATTAATTAAAGCTACACACATATAACAAAACCATACATACAACAGATAAGGATGTGATGGGCTCGTCCCCAGGGTCTTACTCCAGGATACCATGGGCTCCCCACATGGTCTTAAACCTAAATGCCATGGGCTCTCCCATGGTCTTTGATAGGAAAGCCATGGGCTCTCCTCATGGTCTTACATCTAAGTGCCATGAGCTCTCTCATGGTCTTCCATACAAACATACCACACATACTACTAACATACTTCCTAGCTCGTACCAACTATCATGCAAAATACTACCATATCAGCTAGGAAACTACATATCAAGAATGGGCCGGCCTTGGTGCCTTAGACCCATTGGTATGGTGAGGAGACTCACCTCAGTCTGCTGAATGCGAAAACTGCCCTCCTAACAGTCGGTAACCTCCCGTGCTGGACAAGTAATAGTAATCATTATTAGGACCTTAGATTAATCAAAGGAAAACCCAAAACCCAAATCCTCCCATGAGGCCTAATTATCCTTCCATAGCTAATGGGCCCAAAATCCAAGTCCAACATCACTAATGGGCCTCTTGGCCAAATAAGTCCCAACTAATATATCCATGGCCCATAACAGATGAAATGACCCATAATTCACAGAATACAATCAAACCCAATAACCAAATGAGGCCCAAAAGCTCAAAGGCCCAAAGCAGATTCGGGCCCAACAGAGAAGCGTACGCTCGACGTACCATCTTGGTACGCGCGACGTACTGGGATCTTGGGACTACGCTCAGCGTCCATTGGGTTACGCCCAACTTACCAACAGATTAAGCACTTTTTCCATTAAGTGCTTAATATTCGATTCTTTTACGTCCAGAAGTCGGATCTAACCCTATTAAGACGACCTAAGGCATAAAGTTGGCAACTTTATGCCTTTGCATGTCCCATATGCTCCCAACATCCTCACTAAGACCTTTTTAAAGCTCTTAACCCATGCATGAGGTCAAAATGCCCACCAAGACTCTATTTTTATGCTGAAAAAGTACCAAGGGACCTCAGATCTGTCATTTTCATCCCTTGGAGTTGCTTATCTCACAAGAGGAGGTCCAAAACCAACCAAAGGGACAAAACTAGAAAGTCCTAGCTAGATATAGTGATTTAAATGGAAAGGTACAAACTTTATACCTCCAGAAGCTCCTTAAGGTCGACAATATGCAGGTCCTTGAAGCCAAATGACACTCCAAGCTTCCTTGACAACTTCTTCTTCTTGGATGAACACTAAAAGGACCAAAAAGGCACTCTTGAAGCTCAAAATACACTCGCAAATGATATTACGTTTTCAGAGGTGTTTGAAGGCGAAGGAGGCTTTTAAGGGTAAGGCTCAAATGAGTTAAGGACGTTTATATAGGCCTCAAGTCCGATTTTTAGGGTTTGAACATGCTGGCACGTACGCCCAGCGTACGTGCTGCTCCTCCGCGTTCCTTCTCGCCAAGTACGCTAATTGTACTCTTAAGTACGCCCAACGTACTTAAGGGTCTCTTATGCCAATAACAAGATACTTCAAGGGCTATAAGGTCATACCTGCTTTTGGGTGTTGCAACTTTATAATATCAAAGTCTATAAGATTGAGATTGAACAAAATTCATTAGATTAAAGAAAAATCATGAATAGCAATAATCTTGTTGTAGCAAAACTCTTTTGTTGTTTGTTGTTGATACCCAAATGCTTGTTTATGCTCTAAATATAACCACCCATTATAACCATTATTTTATTGAAATCCTATTTGGCTTTTAAACAGTTATTTGTGACATCTTCATTGAGATTTTAGATTCCTAGCAATGACATGATGATTTGTTGTGAGGGTGTATGCATGGAGTATAATAATAATAATAATTTATAATTTTAGAGTATACTGAATGCAAGACTGTAAAGATTGAAATCCTATTTAGGACAATATCATTTTTTTTTACTTTGCAAGATCAAGTTCGAAAGATCATACTACAATGTTGCTTGACATGAGTTGCAACTTAATTACAAGTCATTAAAAAAAAAGATAAAAATTTGACCTTCAAAAATAAAAAATCCATGTGGTTAAGTTTCCAACATTAAGGAATAATACACATGCAATACAAGAAAAGCTCATCTCATAATTAATCTACCATAGATCGTAAAATTTTAAAATATGATTGATAAGTTTAGAACCAAAATTATATATCTAACTATATAACCTAACATGACAATTATTTATAATTAACATTTTCAAAGTAAAATGAATCTAAATGTTTGAATAAATAAAAGAGTCTAAATGGAAAGAACAAAATCCAAAATATAATTTTTATTGATTATTTTTTAATATATAAATATTATTAAAGTTCATACACTATTGTGAAGATTTATATTGTTTTTTATGGTGGAATCATATGCAAGGCTGATTCAAACATATTTCGGGTTCAGGACGAGAAGAAATAAAAAACGTCCCTCAAAGACACAAGTATAGCCAAACATTTTACAAAATATACTAATTAAAAAAAAACTTCTTATAGGTTTTTTAGATATAAAAGTATTTTTCTTCATCGTTTTGAAAAAAATAGTATGAAGACCAAACTCGTCTGACATGCTTTTATCCATACATAAAATGGTCAAATAATTCAACATTTCATATGACATCAATGACATAATTATTTGATAACTTCAACTTTGAAAAAAACTTCTCTACAGATGCTACAATGATAATAATGGTTAATACAATGCTATATGCAATGAGACTCTAACCGCTGAGACTTAGAAATTTAGACGGCGTAATTGACTAATCCATTTAATCATTATTTGATTGCTTCATAGGTTCTTAGTGTACAAATAGTCGATTTGATTTTTTCCATTTTTGTTGCACCTAGCCACATACCCACATTTATGAACGATGAATTATTTTACGTATGATATTGTTTATTCATACCTTCAGTAATGTATCAAATTTTGGCATTTGAATTTGGCTCATTCACGCTTCCTATAATTTATATTTTTTTTCTTAAAACAAACTAATTATTATATATTAACCCATAAATTTTTTGGGTCCTTTGAAATGATGAGTCATTGACGGTTGCTCCTTTTGCCTAACGTCTGTGCCGAACCTGATCATACGATCATGCGACCAGGATTGCCATTTTAATAACATTGTTCGAATGTATTAAAAAGTAAATTACAAAATTTGGTTGGTAGCTATACCCCAATTATAGGTTTTGTTCAAAAGTTCCATCTTAAACAATTTCAATCAAAAAAAGCTTGTACTTCACCATCAAATCCAAAAATACCATGTGAACGGGATGTGATTGCAAATGACCAAATTATATTCTCTTTATATATCTTTATATATCTTGACACTGTAAGTTCTTTGTATTTATGCAAAATTTATAACTCAATAATTCTTACATTTTCAACTTCTCCAGTTTTTTTTTTTTTTTTTTTTTTTTTTTTTTTTTTTTTTTTTTTTTTTTTTAATTAGAATAAGTTAAAATTGAACCAAAGTGAGTTGGGATTCAACATTTGGTTTCTTTGGTAAATATTGAATTTGTTTTACTTGGTTTTTATGAAGAATCTAAAATTCCAATGAAGATGGAGATGGAGTCTTGATCCGAAGGGAGGTGCACTTATGTATCCTTTTTTATTTTATTTTTAATTGTATTGATCGGATTTTTTATTTTAATTTTTATTGCATTGATCAATTATTCTTTGTAATATTTCATGAATATTGAACAATGAGAACAAGCAGATGGGAGATTTTTTCTTTGATGCCTGGTTGATTGTTTGCATAATTTCCTATATTTTAGAGTTATTTCTAAGAATTTCAATTTTAATGATTTTTAATTTGTGTTTCTTCGGTGTAAAAGACCAAACACATGATGTTGAAGAATAGAAGAAGGATCATAATGTTCCTCGTCAAATGGAATAAAGGATTTAAGGCCAAAAAATAAACTAAGGCAAAAATAAAGATTAAAGGGAATAAAAACCAAATAAATGGGTTTTGAATTTTGTCTTTGTATAAGAAAGTGTATTTTGCGTGTGATTGTTTGGTGTCTTGAACGGGCCGGTGATTTGAGAACTAGATTGATAAGATCCTGGTTTTTTTATTGGTTCAAATTAATTAATTGGATGAATTTCTTTTACTCTTTTGATGATTGATTTTCTATTTTTGTAATAATTTATTTACTTTTAATTTTTAAAATTGACAAAAATACTTATTGTAATGACTAAATTTGGAAGTTATCTCACGAACTTATGCTTTGTAATTCTGCATATGCATATCTAGAAGGTGTTAAGTGGTGTAGCCTATATGTATCTCTATTCGAATAAAACTAAATTGTTAAATCGAACAGTATTGTCTAGATACTTGAATTTATTACTAAAATAAAAACCGAATAATCCAGACAAACTAGTAACATTTATTTCTTTAATTATACTTTTTACTTTTTTATTATATCTTTAGTTATTTACTAACTTAATGGAATTGTTTTTAAATTAAAAATAGGAGCCACATCTCAAAAAACAAAACAAAAAATAAATAAATAAATAATGCAATATAAATTTTAATTCATAAGATTAGGGGGAGCATCCCTAATCATCATCGCCAAGACATCACCAACACCACTCATTGGTTCTCACCAAGGAGCCCTCGTCATCCGTCCGGGCGAGAAGAGAGAGGAGATAGGAAGCGAGAAAGAGGGATGTGATTGGTGCACTCTAATTTGTTTTTTTTTTTTTTTTTTTAATTTTCAAAATCAGACATATTTAAATGTTATCACCACCACTTTCCAATAATTACAAGGTGAACACTCTTTTGGCAAAAGCTTAGGTGACTAGCAAAAAGCTGATGTTACAGTATGTCGAACGCAACACCATTCTTTCTAACCTAAGTCGTTTACTTAAATTTTTTTTATTTGAGATTCCCGTTTCGAATGAGTAGTTAGTGGATTTACACCAGACAAATGAAGCTTTTTGATACGAAAGATGTATGTATTTTGCAATGTGTCGACTCTTGATAAAACACATTTATATATGCACAATACCAACCGAAATCACATTGTGAAGCATATTCATAAAAAAATCGTACAATCATGTAATATATTTGCATTTCGTGATAGAAAGAAATAAAGTTACACATGGGCATGAGCAGAGGATATGTATGCGTCTTCCATGTCAAAATAAGATTATAAAAATCCCTTTTCGAATCCAGTTGTTGCTGTATACTACTTTTTAATTCGATCAAACAGTTGTAAAAACGTTATTACTCTTGCCACCATCCTCACTCATCAAGTATATGCTTTTTCTTGTTTAATAAGTATCAGGTTTCTAGGAATATTTAATTACCAAGTTAACTTTTGTGATAAAGTTGTTATTATGAAATTTATTATTAATTATTGTTGACCTACTTATTACATGAACATTGTAAATGAAATTTTAAACCAACAATTCTAAAACTATTTTCCAACAAGCAACAGAAACACTTAACTAGGAATTGGAGGGGTGCGCCAGGCCTCGGCAGTAGTGTAAGGCCAAGGCGACGCATGAAGAACCCCAGCAGCAAGCTACTGTAACGGGCCTTCCCCCATAAAAAATAAGATTAATATCGAGTAGGCCGATGGCCTACATATCAGATATTAAACTGATAAGAACAGATACTACACTTGATCTTAGCCAAAAGGCCGAGAAAGGTATGCCTCTTCCATTGCACGGCTTTCCATTTTATACCCATCTTTCTCTTCGCTGCTTGCTTCACTCAGCCGATGTGGGATGCAAAGAACTTCACTACCTTCACACTCTTGGCTGTTCCTTCAGAACGAAAATTGCTTATAAGTTATAACTGTATTACTTTTGTTATTTGTGTTTAGTATAATTCAGTTAACTTACGTGATATGAAAATAACTTGATGGAGATAAATTATATATGATAAGTTTTTTCAAAGTTCAAACCACTTCTCATTCCCACTACAACCTCTTTCATATACAAATAAAAAGAGGGAGATAGTGTGAAATGATTATACTTTTAGCTTTTAGAGTTGGTTTGGTTTTATGGAATAAAATGATAAAAAAAATGGATTAATAAAATAATGGAATGAGATGAAGTATAAAAAAGGATGCATTCAAGGATGTTGTTTGGCATGCATGAATAACCAGTTAGACGAAATTAAATTGTTAAATGTTGAAAAATTGTTTGTTTAATGTAAATGAATTATGATCCAGATTGAGAATATGTCTTAGATATTTAATACATATGTATTCAACAATGTGATCAATATGTTTTAGATATTGCTTTAGAAAATGGGACCATTTAAATTGAAAATGAACATAATCCAACAACATATATTAACACATTTTTAGCAAGATGATTATAACCTACCAAAACCCAAGACCGAGACCCAAAATATTACCAAAACCCAAGACCGAGACCCAAAATATTTCATTTAGTTTCTGAATCAAGTAACTCAATAGTTTACTTCAAAATCACCAAAAGCACTATGGATGATTTTGTTTTCTCTATTTTCCATGTATCATCGTTTAGGGATAATATGATATGTGATAGACATCATAGATTCATTGATTGGTTAATTTTAAAGATACAAAACATGTCTTAAATTTTTAATGGACAAGTGATTTAACACAAACTATTTTTTTGGACTACTATCCAAAACAAATTTCTCCAAACCGGATCGGTTTTAACCGAACAACAAATAAGGGTTTAAACTTTATAGTCATTTACTTATAGTCACGACATGACCTCTTCTTCTATCTCTAATTACGAGGATAATATTATAAGTATGCACGTGTACAAAGTACAAACCTCATACTCCTCGATTCCAACATAGTCTTCATTGCTCCGAATCTCTCACATCGTGATCATGTTGCTAACAACATTTAAACCTTTTAAACCATATGGCTAATCTTATTTCCATTTTTGACCTTCTTCTTGCCGCCTCCTCAATCCTTGGTTGTCTCATAGACGATGCAGTTTATGTATATGAACATTTTGGAAGGCGATTTCAACGACATCATAGAGGCATGAAATCTTTATACTTGAGAAACTTGTCAATGGCCTCGTGCTTGCGGTCATATGACCCAAGATTCTTCTTCAAAAATGTCTCCACATCTTGATTGCTTAAGACAAATTTCTAAGAAACTCATGCCTGAAAAAAAAATATTATTATTATAATAATTATCATTAGTATTATAATAATAACAACAACATTCTACATGTGTAACTAATTTATTGAAATAAAAAAGTATAATGCACAACATATGTTACATTTATATTACAACTTTGAACTTTTAGTTATTTATCAATGTTTTGGGACAATGTGTTGTTAAAGTAATATACTTTTTATTTTGTGTTTACTACATAAGTAGATATTATTAATAATAAGTTAAAATTTATATTACTTATTTTACGGACCTTAATGATATCTTTTAAATGATATAGTCGGTACAAATTGACATTTAAAAAATATGTAAGCTAATTAAAACATGATAAGGTTAAATGGTTAAAACATGATAAGGTGATAAGGTTCAAGAAGCGCGAGTCACAATTGCCACTCATGGAGTATTGAACATGAAGTATTAAACAAAAAAGATAATATGATCATTTTTATCATTTAGCACAATTGTTCGATCCAAAATCAAGTAAGTATCAAACAACCCGTTAGTATTTTTTGTGTTTTAACTAGTGGTGTCACACCAAAAGTATTGGTTGGAAAGGTTTGCATTTGTTTCCCTTTTGGACCCTAAGACTGTTACCGTTTACAATGTTTCGTTAAAGACACGTAGAATGATCAAAATTTGTTTGTTTTTGTCTTTGTAACGACGTAAAAATTTAAAACAATTTTTCTTTCATATTTCAACCATAACATATCTCATAAAAATCATTTCAAAACACAAGTGTATCAAAATTCATTACGGTAGAACATATCCCAGAATCTCAACTACAAAAATCCTCTATCAGTGTGTACTAATCATGTCGGTGCCTTTCTGCGATCATCGCTAGTACCTGAAACACATATCACATAACACGGTAAGCATAAATGCTTAGTGAGTTTCCCAAAATACTACATACAACACATAAGTCACTCAAGGGTACAGCTCTACGAGACCTTCCGGTCAATGTGTCTCAGGGGCCTTCCGGTCCCACAATATGAGTAGACCTTCCGGTCCATACCATATCGACCTTCCACTCCATCCACTGTTGACCTTCCGGTCCATACCCTGTTGACCTTCCGGTCCATACCATACTACTCATAACATAGATAACATATACATATCACATGGAAACATATATCACATATTTGTCATAGCACATAAGACCTTCCGGTCACACATAATTACCATTCAAGGTAAAATATAGTGAGAAGACTCACCTCGAATGATGTCTAGTATACTCTCGTTCTCGATATCCCTGATCTAGCCTCCTCCTATCAAAATGATAATATATTTAATCAATACTCTCTTTATGTTCCCATCGCTTAAGAATGGGTAGAACTTTGACCTCTCTTGAATCAGTTTGACCAAAACCCTAAGGTCAACGGAAATCAACTCCAGTCAACGGTCCAACTTTGACCAAACTCGTTGAGTGCACTCGGGTGACTCGACGAGTTCATGCATGTCCTCTGAATCCTCCTAAGGCCTCACTCGACTCGTCGAGTTAACCTTTCACTCGACGGGTTACCACTGGTTACGAATCGCGGGGAAACACGATCCGACTCGTCGAGTCCTCTCATGGACTCGACGAGTTTCCTCCATGACACTGCTCATTTGACCTTCTGAGGTCAGATCTGCTCCTCTAACTTATAGATCTGGCCTCTTAGCACTCAAAAGTCACGTAAAGGTTCAATCTTTATGTCCATGCATCACACATCTAGCTATATTTGATAAAATATCCCTTATAATGATGTCTTGGGCTTAATACTCTTATGTGACTGCATAAAGCTAGGTTGTTGGGACTCTCTATACCTTCCAAGGTCCATATCTAATGTCTATGCCTTAAAGGGACACCACATACTCCATAACTCAACTAAAAAGGGGCAAGAAAACCCTAGATTCATGAGATCCACTATATACACGAAAATAGGCATGGATTCATACCTCAAACAACAATCTTTGATGAGGTGATAGAAGATATGAGCTCCCCAACTAGCCTAGCTTGAATCCCTTCCTTCCTTCTTGCAAGAATGCACAAATGGTGATGAAATTAGCTCCTTCCCTCACTCTCTATGCTCTCTGGTTCGTTTGGGGTTTCTCAAGGATGTGTGGCCGCAAATGAAGGCCATAAGGACCCTTAAATAGGGCGCATGCCCAAAGATTTAGGGTTTCTGTCCACAATGCGGACTCGTCGAATCGACTTACCGACTCGTCGAGTCCATTCATTAATCTGAGTCATCAATCGCGTTCCTACTCGACGAGTTTAGGCGTCAACTCGTCGAGCCCCTCTTTTTAACTCAAAAATAAATACTTAAATTATGATACCTGGAAATCCGGATGTTATTGTCTCTTTTTTTGTCATTGTTTTTCTTGAAGGACCGTTTATGTCATTAACATGAAAATGAAACAAATAACTCTAAAAACATGGCAACCCCTTGCTTGTTCCAGATCTCTCTATCCCCTCTCCTAAACCACCAATGAAAGGTACGTCGAGCTTTATCTCTAGAAGTTTAATATGTCCTACAAGATCATTATGACCCAAATTCAACATGAAGGTATAGTACATTGACCCTAGATTATTTGGAATGTCACTTTTCAATTAATTATACAATAGATCAAAGAAGATCATCAAATCGTTATGTTGAAGTTTGGTTTAGTGATCCCTAAATATGGTCTTGTGAAGTTATAGGGATGTCTCAACAAAATCTTGTCTAAATTGTCTTGTGGAATGGTACCAGTTAAGTAATTGACTGGTGTTGACATCTAACCCAATGTCAGCTGGAATGTTTCTAAAAAATGAGAAAAATGAGTTGTTCCCAACATTAAGAATGGCAAGGGAAATCCAATTCAAATTGGTGCGGTTGCTTCAACTATTTGGGATTGATCCTATTAAATAATTGAAGTTTAGATCAAGGGAGGCCAATTGAGAACATTTGCTAAGAGTTGAAGGGATGATATCAGTAAGCAAATTGTGTTCCACGTACAATACCTTTAAGGAAGAGGTACTTGTCCCTTGAGAGAGTCCATACGAGATTTCACCGGATAAATTGTTGGAATTCACATCAAACTTCTCAACATTGATGTGTGTTTGTGTGTGTTTAGTGGCGGTGGTGGTGGTCTGAGATGGTAGTTAGGGATTAAAGAGAAATAAATGCAAACTATATGGTGGTGGTGGTGGTCTAAAAAACCAATAGCTTAACAGTTAGAGATTTAATAGTCCAAGGGCCACAGGTGCAATAAATGCAAACTATATGGACTAGTCATGTAAAAATATCCAATAGTTAAGATCAAAAATAAAAATTGTCATACCACAAGGACCAGATGTGTGCTTATACTCGAAATCTTATTTCTACAACAGAATAACGAAAACAAAAAAAACTAACTGTCGCACCCTCGATATAAAAGCAAACTCAAATAATATCATATCAATGTCCATCAACTATTAAGTCAAAATCGATCCTCTTTTTATTCACTTTGCTGAAGACGGGGAAGTATTAAAATAAAATATTGAGCTTGGAATTGGAGGGGTGCGCCAGGCCTCTGGAGTAGTGTAAGGCCAAGGCGACGCATGAAGAACCCCAGCAGCAAGCTACTGTAACGGGCCTTCCCCCATAAAAAATAAGATTAATATCGAGTAGGCCGATGGCCTACATATCAGATATTAAACTGATAAGAACAGATACTACACTTGATCTTAGCCAAAAGGCCGAGAAAGGTATGCCTCTTCCATTGCACGGCTTTCCATTTTATACCCATCTTTCTCTTCGCTGCTTGCTTCACTCAGCCGATGTGGGATGCAAAGCACTTCACTGCATGCCCCATCTTTGTGCTGCATCTTCGTTCACCAAGATATTACCATAATACTGTTACAGTTTTTAGATATATATTTAAATCGAATTTATACAGCATGTGTGTATAGTTGTATTACTGTTATTATTTTTGTTTTAAGTTTTATTCAGTTAACGTACATGAAGAGTTAATGTGAGACAAAAAACAACTTGATGGGGATAGTTATAAACTTATATATATGACAAGTTTCCCCCTAGCTATATCTAAAAAATCTTATTGCTAGCCTATACTACAGCCAAATATCAAAACCCAAAAGACCTACGTTGTCAATATCTCCCTTCTTTGTTGTTGTTATACTTCATCATCGCCCTCTTCCAAGTCATCATCAAGATTTGTCTTTATCCTGGTCCTTTTCATCGTTGATCTTTATCTTCATAAGTATTGGTTACCTCTCTCGTATACAAGTTTAAAAAGTGGGAGATTGTGTGTGTATTTTGCTTCTATGGTTGTTTTGTTTATTGAATGAAATGACAAAAGAATGACAAGATAATGGAATGAGCAAATAATGATATTATTCATAAATTTTATAGATTATCAATTAATGCATTAAGTGTGTGTCCACATCGTTCTTCAAGTGAACTATTCTTCATGACCGGTCCTGAGGTATTAAATATTTTCAAAGACCGGGACAAGTCGGAAAAAAAGGGTCATTATCACTATTATAAGTTTTTATTTTTAAATAAAAGTATATAATAAAAAAATTGGGTCTTGTGTAGTTGTCCATTTTGTCGTGGTATACCCACCGCATCCCTGGACGATGGGTATCGTGTTCATCGCACCACCACGGTGACACGTCACCCACCACAAGGTGCGGTTTCCCTTCACTCCGTATGGTCTTATCAATTATTATAGCCATCTATGGAAACAAGTTTTTCATTCCTTTGGTTATAGTTTGGCTCATCGCTCTTCTACACAACAAAATGAGATCCGACTCATTAAGGTCGGATGGTATACTAAGCATGCATCCAACGGCTTGATGACTTGGCCTTTCATTGCACCAAGAGCACCACGCCCTGGGTGCGGTGTAGGTGAGAAGTTTTCCCGTGCATAGTAGCTTCCCCGCATCCTTTATCCTCACTCTTGGCTGTTCCTTCACAACGAAAATTATTATGATGATACTTTTAAGTTCTTTGCGTATAAATATTTTTTTTTAAATATATTATATATATGCTTGTAAGTTATAATTGTATTACTTTTGTTATTTGTTTTTATTTTAATTAAGCTAACTTACATGAATTTGTCATCATATGAACATGAAAACAACTTGATGGAGATAATTATATATGATAAGTTTGTTCAAAGTTCAAACCAATTCTCATTCTCACTACAAAGGACAACCAAATGTCACAACCTAAAAAGCATAGTCGGCAAACTCTTTTATATACAAATAAAAAGAGGGAGATAATGTGGAATGAATATATTTTAGCTTTTAGAGGTCTTTTGGTTTTATGGAATGAAATGATAAAAGAATAAATAGATAAAATAATGGAATGGAGTGATTAAACGATTCATAACATCAATTGTTATGTTTGGTGGATTGTAAAAAGGATGCATTCAAGGATGTTGTTTGGCATGCATGAATAAACAATTAAACGAAATTAAATTGGAAAAGATGTTTTAATGTAAATGAATTATGATCGAGATTGAGAATAGGTGTTAGATATTTAATACATATGTATTTAACATTGTGATAAGTATGTTTTAGATATTGCTTTAGATAAATGGAACAATTTAAATTCAAAATTAACATAATCCAACAACATAAATTAACACATTATTAGCAAGATGATTATAACCTACCAAAATCTAAGAGTGAACCCCAAAATATTTCATTTAATTTCTAAATCAAGTAGCTCATTAGATTACTTCAAAAATCACCAAAACACTAGGGATGATTTTGTTTTCTCTATTTTCTATATATCTTCTTTTTGGACTAACATGATATGTGATACATGTGATAGATTCGTCGATTGGTTAATATTAAGTATACAACACATCTCTTGACATTGTTTTAATAGACAAGTGGTTTAACACAAACTATTTTTTGGATTACTATTCAAAACAAAATTCTACAAGCCGGATCAAGTTTTATCCATTTTTCTGGTCAAAGAAGATATAACCAATGAAATTAGGTTTTTATCCGGTCCCAAATGTGATTCAATGGAAACTATTCATATCCGGTTTCAACTAACCGACTTCTTTGAGCCTCTTCTCATGTAACAGAAAAGATGAATGACATGATTTGAAGCAAAAAAACATAAAAAATATGTAAGAAAAAAAATTGTGGTTTGTTACCTTGAAAATGCAACATAAATCAAACCAACCCACCCCGGCCTACATTGCGTTTAGGTCAAGACCAAGTACCCAAAATTGGTAGAGCAAACTCCAACATTACAAACCTTTTGTTGTCAATCCTATTTAACCAAACAAAAAAATAGGGGTTTAAACTTGATAATCATCTACTTAAAGTCATGACATGACCTCTTTTCTTTCTTCTATATGACCTTGAGGATAATATTATGAGTATGTAGATGTATAAAGTACAAACCCAACCTATTTTGTAATTTGAATCCCTCTTGTCATTATCATGTTGCTAACAACATTAAACCCTTAAACCATAGGGCTAACCTTGTTTCCCTTTTTTACCTTCTTTTTGCCTCCTCCTCCATTATTGGTAGGCCCACCATTTGCAGTGTTGTGACCATCATAGACGATGGCGGTGTATCATGTATGTCTATGAATCTTTTGGAATGCGATTTCAAGGACATCACAAGGCATGAAATATTTACAGTTAAGAAACTTGTCAATGACCTTGTGATTGCGGGCATATGCTTCTCTGTCGTTGATCTTGATTGCTTGAGCAAAATTTCAAGAAACTTGTGTAAAAAAACGCATAAATTAATAAAATCTGACATGTGTAACTAATATTACTGTAGCAAAAAAAAGGTATAACGCACAACATATGTTACATTTATATTACAAATTTGAACTTTTAGTTTTTTTTAATCAATGTTCCATAACAGTTTGTTACTAAGGTAATATACCTTTTATTTTTTGTTTACTATATAAGTAAATACTAAGAACAAGTTAAAATATGTATTACTTATTTTAAGGACCTTAATGAGAATTTGTTAATGATATAGTTTTTATAAACTGACATTTAACAACTATGTAAGTTTAATTCGAACATGATAATGTTATAAGTGTTTAAACATGATAAGGTGATAAGGTTCAAGAAGCATGAAGTATTAAATAGAAAGGTAATATGATCATTTTCATCATTCACACTCATTGAAATATAAAATCAAACAACCAAGTTTTATTCACAAACAAACAAACTCAAACTCAAATCCAATTCAATCAACAACTACCAAATAAAAAAATTTAATTTTTTGTATTTTAACTAGCGGTATCACACCAAAAGTATCGGTTGGAAAGGTTTGTATTTGTTACCATACTTGACCCTAAGACTATTATCGTTTATAATGTTTCGTTAAAGACACATAGAATAATGAAAATGCTTTAGTTTTGTCTCTCTGTCTTTGATATTTTATATTTTAAATGTCTATTTATATCATTTACATGAAAATGAAAATAACTCTAAAAACAATGCAACCCCTTTCCTATTGGAAAGTGATTCGTTCACAACAGTTTTTTTCCATACAAAAAAAAATGTTATATTGAGTTGTACAATACAACATTTTAAAGCACAAACTTTTGTGTATTAATCAGCTTCCTTTCTTATTCCAAATCTCTATCTCCCCTCACCTAAACCACGTACATCGGCCTTTATCTCATGAAGTTTTAATTGGCCCTATAAGATTATCATGATCCAAGTCTAGTATGAAGATATAGTACATTGACCCAAGCTGCTTTTTTGAATACCATATATAGTACATTGACCCAAGATATAATAGATTGGTCCTATAGTATTCAAAAAACTTTTGATGGGGTCCAAAATTTTTTCCACTTACATATATAGTCCAAAATCAAGGTTTTTCCGTGTTTTTGGTCCATAAACAACTTGAAAAGATTGTTTTACCCTTTTCATTTTTTCCCATTTTTTAGATCTATATCAATACCCTTTATATTTAGAAATAATAATAAAAAAGAATTAATATACCCACCAATCCCCTCCCATAACCATTCATCTCCCTCTCTCTCTCTCTCTATATATATATATATATATATATATATATATATATATATGTCACACGCACACACAAAAGATGTAGGCTTCATCGCCTCCATTCCCATCAAGAAGCCATAATGGCTTCAACGAATTCATCCTAGCAAATCCCATGTCTGAAAAATTCTTAGTCAAATGATTCCACCACACTGAGTTCTAGTGCTCCGAAGCCACCAACACCACCCGACATTTCTCATGGTGCCTTGACATGTCCATCGTCTAGAACTATGATCTACCTACCTCTTCCGCTCCGACCAACTCAACTTCCTCTTCATTACTCCTTATTCCCTCTCCATATCATATGTCAGCATCTCTTACTATGCTTTTCCCTATTATGCCTTAATCACCATTGGAAATAACGACATCGTATTATCTGAATTTGAAGAATGGAGTCGAAGTTGTATTGACAAATGAACAAATTAAGGAGTGTGAGGAGTTGAGAATATTAGTCGATAAAGATGATTATTGGACTTTACTTCAGATCTTCGCGAAGCCTGTGGGTCACATGTATGCCCTTCTTCGTCAATACTATCGAACTCGTCAATTTTCTTGAATTCATTATCAACATATCCAGTAATACACAACCCTAACTTTCATATTGATCAATTCCGAAAATATGTGATTGTTGTCTATAAATATATGACCAGGCCAACCATATTCATCAAGATAACTGAGAGAATTGGGTGAATGTTGAAAGATGATGAAGACAAGGTGCAACAGAAGGCAGGGTGTGAAGGATTTGGTAAGGGGAACTTCTAATTGCTACTACTTTACAACATATGATCTTAAAGAGGATAGATTAGGTAATGAATTGACTTGACAATGGATTTGATGAAATCGATGACGGAGGAGGCGTCATCGTCGTCGTCTTTGAAGTCAATTGAGGTATGTGTGTGTTTAAAATTGTGTGTGTGTATTTTTATGAGTTGAGGTGTATCTCTCTCTCTCTCTCTCTCTCTATATATATATATATATATATATATATATACATATATATATGTATGTATGTGTGTGTGCGAAGTGTGAAG
The DNA here is from genome assembly GCF_051521515.1 of Lactuca serriola. Classification (NCBI taxonomy): domain Eukaryota; kingdom Viridiplantae; phylum Streptophyta; class Magnoliopsida; order Asterales; family Asteraceae; genus Lactuca; species Lactuca serriola. The sequence continues at coordinate 22,645,271 of NC_136408.1, forward strand.
TGTTTCTTTAAGCTTCAATGTATTTCAACAGGGAAGAAGTGATGTGTGTATGTGTGAGTGAGAGATAGAGAAGGGGGAGAACACACACACACACGGTGAGTGAGTGAGAGAGAGAGAGAGAGAGTACGGTGGGGTGGGTGGTCGTTGCTATTATTTTATTTTTCTTTTTTCTTAAATCAAAATAAAATTAAAATAATTATACAAAAAGGAAAAAAAATTAAAGGGCATAATCGTCTTTTCAAGTTGTTCAGGTACCAAAAACACAAAAAAAAGAACCTTGATTTTGGACATTTTATGCAAGTGAGAAAAATATTATTGAATACCACATTGTGACATCCCCAAATTCACGGTCATTTAAAAAATTTTATTTATGCTTATTTGAAAACCAGAGTATCATTTTTAAAGAATAATATTGTGTAATTTGTTCCCAGAAAAACATGATAAATATATTATCAAAGCATTTCTGAATAAATGTATTTTTGTTTTTTTTATTAATAATTTGGGATGTCATCGTCAATACAAAAAACATAAACATAAACAGGCCTTATATTCATTTACACTAGTGATCTACATCTCTTTTAATCTCTTAGTGTAATGTAGTTTCGTATCGATACCTTTGATAAGAATAAACTGAGTGGGTCAGGTTTGGAAACCTGGTGAGTACATTGGGTTTTCAACCAATAATAATATAATTAATATGTTTAATCATCAAACAATTAACTTAATTTTTCATCCCCATTATCTCCTTTGTTTCTTAAGGATATACCTTAAAAATCATCTATCATTCACTCATTTATTCTTAATGATTGTCCTAAGGAATAGGCACGAAGTCCATCACTGTCAATGACACGGTCGTCAATGTTATCTATTAGGCACGACTACCAATATTATTATTTAGGCGTAGCTGCCAGGATTATGATGTTCTCTATTAGGCGTAGCTACCAATATTATCCTTTTGGCGCAACTGTCAGAATGTTTAGAGTACATCATAGTTCTAAGACATCTACAGGTTGTGGCGCAGCTGCCAATGTTCAACTATAGGGCACTAAGTCCATAGCTACCAATGCTCAACTATATCAACTTTCATCCCTCATCATTCCTCTACCCATCTTTACCCAATATTTTTACGGGTATATAATACATATATAGTTTATGTCAAATAAAACATGTATATGCGGTTCATCCAACATAGATATTGTAACATTCTGTTTAATTAATATATAAACAGATAAAATTGATGAACGTACAGTCGCCCTAAATCGATATTATTTAGTGGAATGTCGATTTCGGGGGAGCCGAATGTTATAATTTGGATTATTCGAGGGTTAAAGCGTAATTCCGAGACTTGTTTTGTAGAGATTTTTAGAGGACAAGGTGTGTTTGGTATCATCTGGACCTGATATGAAAGGATTTTGGATGGCTGGGGGGCAAAAAGGGTAAATTATGCACCTTAGTTGAAAAGAATTTGTCAAACAAGGGGATGTTTTGTAAAATTTCGGACTTAATTAGTAAAGGTTTTCAGGGGCAGGTTTTAAATGGTAATTTATAGACTTCTTTTGAAAGAATATACGAAGGGAGGGACCATTTGTGACAATATGACAAAATGTTTCACTGTCAAGTATATAAACCAACGAAACCCTAAACCTAATGTGATCCTCAGCCGTACCACCCTTATTTCCCATGTTTGCGGTCGCCAACCTTATGACTCCTCCCCCCCCCCCCCCCCCCCCGGCGCTACCATCCTTCCTCCACCACCGCCGTGAGAAGCTTCGCCCACCAACCGCCACTTTGCAAACCGGAGCGCCACCACTGTCGCATCTTCCTCAACAGTCGGTGTGTGCTCTATGTGGGAATTGTATCCGCTAGGAAGACGAAACTAGGTGACCGAAGCTGCCGTCGCGGTTGCCGCCGATCCGTTGTTCGCCACGGGTGTAACTGCACGAGAAAAGAACGTGTTCGTATGTGTTTGTGTGCTTCTCCTACTGCTGCGTATATTGTGTATTGTGGGTGTGTTTGATGGCCGACAGTCGCGAAGAACCCCCCCCCCCAATGGTCATCATTTGTAACATCCGGATTCTCAGGTACCCTATGTTAAGTATTTATATAGAATTTGTGAGAGGGACTCGGCGAGTAGGCGCTCAGACTCGCCGAGTGGGATCGCGCATCTTTTGGTCTGATTTAATGAGGGACTCGACGAGTCCATAAGTGGACCCGGCGAGTCCACGTTGTTTAATGAAACCCTAAATTATCGGGTTTGGAACCTATTTAAGGACCCTTATATCCACCATTTGCGGCTACCAGACCCTAGAGAGAAACCCTAAGAGAGGTAGAGCGTTTGAGAGGAAGGAGAGGCCATTTTGATCCTTGTGTTGATATTCTTGCAAGAAGAAGGTGATCAAGGCTAAGAGGGAGCTGAAGAGGGTGCTATTCTGTAGATTTCAGAGACAAGGACTTCATATTGAGGTATAGATTCGATCCTTCTTCAGTTTTGGTGTTAACCTTTGGAGTTAGGGTTTTTCCTTGACCCTTTAGAGGCTTGATTGATGAGCATTTGGTCCCTTCTCGTATCAAGGCTTTGGATCTGGATCCAAAGAGGTCCATAGACCTTAACCCTTTGAGTTTTATGATTGATATTAGGAGATATGAGCTTAGGATGTCATATTTGAGGTTATTTCTTCAAATAGAGCCTTTTGGCCTTTACATGAGCATCAAGTTCCGAACTTTACGTGATTAATGAGCTTAGGAAGGTTAGATTTATTGATTAGAAGAATAGATCTGACCTCAGAAGGTTGTTTGAGGTTAAGCATGGAATGAACTCACCGAGTTCATGAGCATACTCGACGAGTCGGAGCGGGTTGTCCCGTGACTCATATCAGTTGATGACCCGTCGAGTTGGGGAAGTGACTCGGTGAGTTAGAAGGGATTTGGAGGAGTTGAGTTCACGTATGGACTCGCCGAGTCGATGCAAGACTCGACGAGTCGGGTCAAGGGTTGACCAGCGTTGACCAGGGTTGACTTGTGTTGACTTAAGAGTATTAGTCACACTAAGTCAGGAAGGTGTTAATTAGAGATGTATTTTGATACAGGAGGACGATAGGGCGGGGGGATCGAGCACGAGTGATTATCCGACATTAGCGAGGTGAGTCTTCTCACTATACCTTGCCCGAGGGGGTAATTATGTGTGACCGGAAGGTCTTATGTGTATGATGAATATGTGCTGCATGTTATATATGTGATATGCCATGATATGAATATGATATGGACCGGAAGGTCGACAAAGTTATGGGATAGAAATCCACTGAGACATATGGATCGGAAGATCCTATAGAGTTATGGCCTGGAAAGGCGTATGTGTTGTATGTGGTATTTTGGGGAACTCACTAAGCATTTATGCTTACCGTTTGTATGATATGTGTTTCAGGTACCAGTGATGATCGTGGGAAGGCGCCGACATGATCAGTACACACTTGCAGTTGATATGTTTTGAGATCTTGGGATGCGGACTTATGATTTGTATTTGTGAAAAATATTGGGAACATGATTTTTGGATAATTGAATACGAAATGTTTTTTTTTATGAAAAATTGTTTGAAATTTCACGGTGTTATTCCTGTCACGTCGTTGCCGCCACCAACCACCATGAAGGGTGGCTATGGGCTATGTGGTGTTTGTGTTCGAATGTGGTGACGGTATGAGGCTGTTGGAACGATTTTTGTCCAGAGATCCGAAGGAAAACTCCACTGCCACCACCGTGAGGTGGTGGCTGCCGCTCTTTATTGTTGACTGCCGCCCAAGGTGGTTGTATGTGTTAGATTAGTGTGTGTGTGTGTTAATTGAGAATAGCATTGTAATTGTAAATAGAAAAAGATTAATGAAAAGGAACTCAAAACCACCACCGTGAGCCGCCATTGACAACACTACTCAAGGTGGTAGTCGGTGGTGCCCGATTGATGAAACCTTAGTGGGCCTAATGAAGCAGTGGGCCCAATGAATCTCTAATGGGCCTAAGGACGTAACTTTTGGGCTTAGTCGGATTGTAATGGGTTGGAAGCCCTAATTAGGGTTTGGAAAACCCTAATTTTTGGATTATTGGTTTGGACATATCGGGACCGCATTTTGGACCATTGGAGTGAAGTTTTAACTCAAGCCCGATTTCATTGTATGTTTGGACTTAATGGATTAAGTCCTTAATGGGTTAAGTAGGAACACTTAACCCTAATTGGGTTTGGATGCTTGTTGGGCCATTTATCAAACTAAGCTATTGTGGGCCTTTGTGGGCCAATTGGAAACATATTTATGGAATAAAGGAAATCATTGGGCTTTAGGATAATACCCATTGGAAAGGCTTGGGGCCAATTTGGAAAATTGGGCCATAAGTGGGCCGTAACTGGGCCTTAATGATTATTAGCAATTGGGCCATCAGAATGCCAATATTTTGGACTAGAATAATTGGTCAGGCCTTAAAATAAGTCCATGTAGAGGTTTGGGCCCAATTTTCCATATGTTGGACCTTGGTTTTGAACCAAGTTAGGGCAGGGGTAAAATGTTCCAATTATCCCAAGTGTAGATTATGGTTGTGTATTGGAACCCAATTATTAATTGGGTGTCGTTTTTATGATTGACAGTTCGGGAACCTGTCAACCAGCAGCTAGAGTTCATCCACGAGACTCAAGCAGTGCTAGTTGAGTCTTCTCACCATACCCATGGGTCTAAGGCACCAAGTTCGGCCCATTATGTGACTATGGTATATGTGTTAGTCATTTATATGTTTTGATATTCTATGTGATTGTGTGTTATTGCATGGAAGACCTCAGGGGGAGCCCATGGCATTGGATGTAAGACCATGTGGGGTAGCCCATGACATTCCTAGGTAAAGACCATGTGGGGTAGCCTGTGACATTAGATGTAAGACCATATAGTGTAGCCCATGGATTTCATAGGTAAAGACCATGTGGGTAGCCCATGACATTGGATGTAAGACCATGTAGGATAGCCCATGACATTCCTAGGTAAATACCATGTAGGGTAGCCTATGGCATTGGATGTAAGACCATGTGGGGTAACACATGGAATTCCTAGGTTAAGACCACATGGGGTGGCCCATGGCACAATGGTGTAAGACCCGCAGGGGGGGGGGGAGCCCACGACATCCTTACATGTTCATGTTTTTGTTATGTGTAGATATTTCTGTGATATATGATATGTTATGTGATTGTGTATGTTATTGCATGGAAGACCCCGGGGAAGCTTATGGCAATTGGATGTAAGACCATGTGGGGTAGCCCATGACACTCCTAGGTTAAGACCATGTGGGGTAGCCCATGGAACAATGGTGTAAGACCCTGCGGGGAGCCCACAACATCCTTACAGGTCTTTGTATGCATGACTTATGTGTTACAGGTAGCTTCTATAGCTAACATGATATGTGCTATGTGGATTGTGTGTGTGGTATGCTCTGGGAAACTCACTAAGCTTCGTGCTTACAAGTTTTCTTTATGGTTTCAGGTATCATCGTTTTGGAAAGGAAGGGCTCGGATTGATCGTATTGCACACACCTATGATTTCCCCAATGAATGATTTTGGGATGAACTTGATAAATGATTTACTTAACAATGATTTGAAATGTTTAAAATAAATTGTATCAATGTTTTAGCTATATTAAAAATGAAATTTCTACCCTTGATTTTTAGGTCGTTACAAGTTGGTATCAGAGCTTTGGTTTGAGAGATTCGGGGATACCTTCGGGTGTGTCTGGACTCAAACTGAGGATCTGTAAATTTTCTAAAATTTTCAAAAGAAAAGGTTTTCAAGGAAAAGGTTTTTCTAAGACAAGAAAGGGTGTGGTGCATGCAATCAACCGAGCTCAAGTAAGTTTCCCCATAATACCCATATTTGTCACTTTTTATGATTTGATTATGAATTTGTGAATCTCATGCTAGTTAGGGATAGGGGAGATGTCGGTATATGTTGTATGAGCTGGTAGACTTGCATGTTGGTGTTGAATAGTCAACAATAGGTTGGCCTGATATGTGGTGCTTGTAGTCGTGATAATATTGAATATCATGCTGGAATGAGAATGATAATTGGTATTTGTAACCGCTATGTGTATGCTTTTAAAATTGTATACGGTTAGGATCTTATAGTCTTAGAATAAATGATCTGGCCTTATTTCCTGTTCCTTGTCTGGGTGTAGTCCTATGGTAGAGTCTATTATTCGACAATCTATTAGATCCTGTTTCTGTGTATAATTTGCATGCATAAGGCAGCCAACAGTGAGGATGGATGGATGTGGATAACGCAAGTTGCGATATGTGGGCGGAATGTTCTATGGCAGGTCTTTGGATTGGAGTGCTACTGCACAAATGCTGCTTGCTTTGTGCTTTGTGGAACTCTTGAGTGATGAGAGTTGGCAACTAAGTGGATATGATGATATCCAATAGGTGGATGGCTGACATCATGGGGTGTTCCTCGGCAGCTGATGGCAGGGTGAGGTTGGGAACCTAGGAAAGCCTAGGATATGCTCCAATGAGTTAGTGGGGCGGTTTAGTGAGGTTGGGAGCCTAGTAGGTGCTTCGGTGGATATTGTGTTGCTATTTGGCGGATATTTGGTGCATCAATGGGATAGGCGACTTAGTGGATTTAGGAGGATTGCTGAGGAAAGTATGGATAGGTGTGGAAGGTAGTATGGGCCCGTACTACTGAAAGCACATGATCCATACTCGAATCAGTGAGAGTCTTGGAGAATCTAAGAAGCTGATGGGAAAGAGAATTCTTGGTTATGATTGGACCGTGGAGATAGCTGCTATGTAAAATGTGGACGAGCACGCAAGGGAAGGACTAGGGTTTGGTCCTGGCTCCGGTGGAGAGCCAGTTAGCGGAAGGACCACCATGATTTTGAGTCCGCCTTGGATCTCTTGTATCAGGCGACAATGATCGATTGTGTGATCTATTGGACTTTCAGGATTAGAGACAATGTCTCGAGGATGGTTAGTAGCCCAATTTAGAGCAGGAGTTGCTCCAACTATTGTAATTTAGTCGTTGACGATTGAGTTAGTAGGTGTGCCAGGGTGCGAGACCCTGAATGATATGATTTCTAGAGCTCGCGAGCAGGAATTGATTTGGATCACATGGGAAGATGGGACCAGATCAGGTACATACATTGGAGGGCCATGGCAAAGGACCCAAGAGTTCGAGTCAGCTTTTGAGAGGCCAGCAGGGCCGGATTCAGTATAGTTCTTGCGGGAAACCGCACGAGAGTATTCGTTTCAAGGGTTTTAATAAGTGTATCTTTGGGTTTGTTTCCTTGCTTGCGATGGGATTATACCCTCAAACATTGTCATATGCCAATTGCTTACCGTGAGTTACGGGGTGGTTAGTGAATGGTTGTTTCACTCTTTGCTGGGTTTAAGCGTTCAATGTTATCTAGGTCTATGGTCGAGATCGGTTCAAAGACATGATACAAAAGGTCTACGGTCAGAATTGGTGACTCAGCCAGTGTGCTCGAGTCGGCTTTTGGAGGTGCCAGTGGAAGTGGTCTACTGCAGAGGCTTTGGTCTGGGCATCGGTTATTCAGACATCAATATATAGGTGCGACATCATTTCAAGGCGTCTGAGGTTAATAGTTTTGCTAGGATTCGGTAGGTGTTTGTCTGATCTCCAGGGATTGTGTGGTCTTTGAGGGTTTGGGCTAGTAACAGAACACTAGCACAGGAAAGCAACAGATGGTCGATAGTTTGGTTATTTAAGAGTAAGTAGGATTGGGAATCCTTCAAATCTCACGTATTGCGAAGACCTAGTCGAATCTAAGTAGGGGAGAATCGCACAGGTGTTCAGGACAAGGGCACTTATTAGACCGGGATGGGTTTCTCTTCCCCATCGAGGCAAATGGCGGCAAAACCTAATTAGGGTTTGGAAAACCCTAATTTTGGGATTATTGGTTTGGACATATCGGGACCACATTTTGGACCATTGGAGTGAAGTTTTGACTCAAGCTAGATTTCATTGTATGTTTGGACTTAATGGATTAAGTCCTTAATGGGTTAAGTAGGAACACTTAACCCTAATCGTCATTTTATGTGAAGAACCCTAATTGGGTTTGGATGCTTGTTGGTCCATTTATTGGACTAAGCTGTTGTGGGCCTTTGTGGGCCAATTAGGAACATATTTAGAGAAAAAATTACAAATTTAGCCAAATACACTAATTACCTTACATATTTAGCCAAAACAAAATCAAAATTGCAATTATAACCACTGAAATCGCAGATGGAAATGACCCATCTGCGATTTTGCCCTTCCATCTGCGATTTTGCCTGTTCCACCTGCGATTTTCGGTTGAAAAAACTATAAAACCGTTTTTTTCTTCATTTTTCACTCTTCGATTTAGAAAAACTCTCTCTCTCTTCGGACGTCTAGCGATTTCTTGAAGAAAATTGACGATTTTTTCAACAATCCCGAAAATATGGTTAGATTTTAATTTTTTTATGTTTTAATTAACATTTATTTATTATATGTTTTTATTATTTTATTATTTATTGTATTAGTTAGTGTAAAAAAATGAAATTATATTGTTTGTGACTGGGTAATTTTGTTGTATTTGATAGATTTAATGTTATTTATTAGTAACCTTGAAGTTTTAATGTTATTTTGTTAGTGGTTGTATGAATATACAAGTATAGACCGCGTAGAATGTGCATTGACTTGTTGTGCACTTAGTAAAATGGTTAGAATATGTTATTTTTTAAAGTTCAAAGTTAAATAAATCGTTACAATAATGTTTATAATATGTTTGGTTAGTGGTTTAAGTTGAGAAATTGATATAACATGGTTAATATATGTTATTTGTCGTTATTATAGTTGTTGTATAACTTGAAAAATTGTATATACTTGTCATATAAGTGGTCGTATAACTTGAAAAATGGTTATAATAATGTTTACAATAGTCGTTTGTATATTTGTCGTATAACTTGAAAATTTGTATATACTTGTCGTTTAAGTTGAAAATTTATTATAGTATGGTTAGAATATTTTATTTTTTTAATTTGAAAGTTAAAAATCGTTTGTATACTTGCCGTATAACTTGAAAAATTGTATATACTTGTCGTTTAAGTTGAAAAATTATATATACTTGTCGTTTAAGTTGAAAAATTGTTATAATATGTTATTGTTTTTCAACGTAAATATAAAAATTATTGATTGAATGTTGGTTTTTGCATTGTTTATGTTTGTAATTTGAATGTTGGATTATTATTGCATTTAATATTCGGATATTTTAAAATGAAATAGTTTAGTTTTCTAATATGTTGTTGTTTTTTGTGCAACATGATTCTAATAATTTCAATGTTAAAGCTATTGTGAACTTAAAAGGACCAGGGTGTAACATTTGGGAAGTATTTGAGGTGTTAGATGGTGTCAGACGTGATATTTTTAGACAAAAAGTATATGGTTACTTGTTGGACGTCCCTCGTTTAAAAGGAGTTGAATTGTTGTTCCACGAGATGTTTTTTCATCAGATATGTCTGGACGCTGTTTTATCTCCTATTTTAGAGTGGGTGATACGAAAATGGTATATGACCCGGAAGAGTTTTGTTTTATAACCGGGTTGAATTTTGGCGAGTATCCTAAAATGATCGGCAAAAAAGTGTCAGAAAAAGTAGTTAGTACTAAAAAAAGATGTTTATTACGTGAACGTTTATTTCCGAACCATACAAATAGTTCGGTGAAAATCGGTGACCTGAAAAGTTATATTTTAAATCATCCATTCTTAGAAATTGGCGACGCTGATGTGGTTAGAGTATGTTTGATATATATTTTGTGTGAAGAATTTTTGGGAAAAGAAATAAATGATCGAGTGCCACAAGATTGGTTTTATTGGCTGAGAATTTGGATGCCTTGAACAATTATTTTTTGTTTACTTTGAAAGTTTCGTATTATTAATGTTAATGTATATTATAACTAATATTTTTTTGTTTTGTTAGTTTTGCTTGTGGTAGCTATTTATGAGATTTTACCTATGACGACCTTGAGGATACGTGAGACAAGATAAATAAATATTTATCACTACCGGAGCGTCGTCAAACTTTAAAATACTCCGTCTCAGGATTTACGGCTCCATTTAGGGTATAAAAAATTATTTATAGTTAAATGCTTCTATTGTTATGTTAGTTATTTTAATTTTAATTTTTATCACTATAATTGTAAAAATTGTAGATATGGATATATGAGATGCTTCTGGCTGTTCGTGCCTGTGGATTTGTATTGAGAAAAAATAAAGACATGCCTCGGATGAAACGATGGAGTGACACAAAAAAAATTGAAATAGGTTGATGTGAACATGATTTTTTCAATGACAAAGGTTTATAAAAAAAATATTTTTAATAAAATTCATTATTATACTTTTATATGCATTTTTAATATGTTCAATTTTTTCGGAGGGACAACGACCAAGAAATAAAATGTCACCGAGTGATGATGAGATGCCATCTTCTTATTATATGTCATTGCAAGAGTATGTATATGGTGAACATAAATCAGTTCCATCCCCAGTACGAGATCATTTTAGGAGACAAGACGAATCTTCGTCTAATATGGTGTCTAGTGGTCACTCTCACGGTAGAGGTGAGCGTAGTGGGAAACCTAGCTTAAAGGAGGTGTTGAAACGACTACATGCACTGGAGCAACATGTGTTTATGAACCGAGAACCTACTAAGGTGTTTGTTGAAGAAGTGAATAATGAAGATTTATGGAATAACATCAGTTTTGAGGAGCCTGCAGTATTCCAAACAAATTTAGGTCAACCGGTTAGTTACACGCTACATTTTTTATATAATTTATTAACATATTTGAAATTTTTGTTCATATTTTATAGTTGAAAATGTAGGTTGTAGAAGACGAAGGGATGAATAAAAATAATACAAATGAAATTTTTTTTGGTGATATTGAAGACGACAAGGTTATTATATATATTACAGTTACGATTTTAATAATTAAATTTTAAGGTGTCTTTCGTTAATAACTGTAATGTGTTGATTTTAATGTAGGAGTTGGAAGAGAAGAATGAGAATGCAGGTTGTAGCAGGAATAAATTTGATGATGATGTGTTTGGTTTAAATGATGATAATGAAGCTAAAGAGGCTGTTATACTTACATTTATTTTATTTTTTTAGTAGATTGAAACATTTTTTAATTAAAGATTATTGCTTATTAATATAGGTGTCGGAGGAAGATGATTTAATAATTACGAGAAATGTAAATTATTATGATGATTATGGTTTTGATGGCAAATAAGTTACACCCGATAGACCGAGGGCTCGAAATTCATCAAAGTATTTGTGTCCTCCTTACACCGATGTATTCGTTTAATTTAAAAGCTTATATCGTAATAATATAATTTTATTTTTATGTGAATTATTTGAAAGATAGAGATTTAAACATTTGAATATTGTTTTAGTTGCACACGACACTGAAGCAAAAAAAAAGACCAAAAAAAAGGTTGATATCGAATCAACAAACCTCGTTCCCCCTCCAGCATTTGTTGTTGTTCATGAATTCTTTGTGTTGCGCTTGGAACCTTGTGTAGCAGGCGGTGAGGTTGTGATCCATAATTATTTATTTCATCCATATAACGTGCAACATCGTTTGTATAATCTGGTGTTAGATAGAGATTTTTGGAGCGCCTTGTTTGAGCATACACACGACGGATGGTTGGAGGCAGCGGTAAAATAATTTTTAATTTATTATTTTAAAAGTTTTTTGTTTTTTAGTTAATAACAAAAGTATCATAATTTTGTGCATCATATGACCATTTGGTATAGACTACTGATGGAGAGACGTTTTGATAGCGACCGACATACAACAATGCCTCCAAATTTTTTTGTTTGCCGTGTTTTGGAGGATAGGTACGATTGGAGGGAGTTTATGCTTGGTATTGCTACATACCCTAACTTCATGGTTGTTTGGTGGGATGTCGATACGGTAAACTGAATTTTATTTTTTGAATTTTTTTTCGTTATTGTCGTTATGTTTTTGTATTATGATATGTAAACATAAAATTTCTTTTACCTTATATAGGTCCTAATGCCGATTCATTCATTCCCTAATCACTGGTTATTTGGGGAACTACAATTAGCGTCAATGGAAGTCCATCTTTATGACAGTCTTGATAGAGCTGATGGAACCTTTACAAAATTTGAAGCTCGGGTGGCAGATTATTTAGACAAGATTGACTATTGGGCCCGGAGGAACATCCCAAGGATTCCATTGAATATGCATTTCATTTTCGAAACAAACGTTCCCCAACAAAGTAGTTAGTTGGGAGATTGCAGTGTTTTTGTATGTTTATGGAACAATTAGTTTCATGCCAACCAATACGTGAATTTATTGACCCAAGGAACGCAGCTTTAGAGTTTCGCCAACAGATGGCAAAAATTTATCGGGGGTCGAGTCTTGGTCCTATGTAGTTGGATTATATATTTGTATATGTAATTAAATGTTGGATTTGATTATTAACTGTTCAATGTTACAACTACAAACGAGTACACCATTAGTATATTTTTAGTTTTAACGTTACAAATACAAAAGTTTAAACATAATAACAATTACAAAATTTAATGACCTACTAATAACTTCAATACTTACAACATAACAACACCACCACCATTTGTTTTAACGTTACAAGTACACTGCTCTAAACATAACAGCAAATACAACAATTTATTGACGTAACAACTTCAAAACTATCAAAACAATATTAAAAAACTTACAACTTGTAAACAATAATTGCCAAAAACAACACCCAACTACAAACCAAGGCTATCTTTAACTTCCTATTTTCTGATTGAAAGTGCTTATTAGAGTTAGCTACTTTAGCTATTACCATAGATGATTGGTCATTCTCTTCATCAGCCCAACTGATAAACGTGCATTTTGGTCCCTCTAAATTTAAACATTGGCAGTAAGAATTGTTGCCATATAATCATGAGAGTGTAAATATGAATGAAGTTAAGAACATGATACCATATATAGGCAAGCGTAAAATAATCTTCCTGGGTTTTTAGCTGTACTCGAAATCTTAATGATACGTTCACCTCCGCAATTACAGTATGCCATTCGCCTTATTTATTCTATCAAATATGACTTACTTTCACAGATAAATTTCATGGAGTGACTTTACACCCATTTATAGAAGAAATTTTATTATAGACAAGTATGTTTGACTATGAAATGTACTGGTTTGACTATGAATTTAAAAAGTTGAACTATGAACTGCAGACAAGTAGATTGTCTTGTCTTGTTTTGTCGGTCAGTGATGTTTGACTATGAAATGAATTGGTTTGACTATGAATTTAAAAAGTTGAACTATGAAGTATGAACTGTAGAGAAACACCAATTTGTATATAATTATAATTGGATTCGTGTGATGATTGTAAAACACTTTCATTGGTTGTGAAAATGAGTACTTACACCGAAAGAAGCTTTTCTCAGCTACCAATATTCTTGCATAATCTTCAAAGAACAAATCCTAATACCTTCACAGCCATCAAGAAAACGGATACCAACCGCTTTCAATTCTGTTTTGTGGCTTTAGGTTGTGTGGTATAACATATTTGTTTTATTGAGTTAATTAATATTCCTTGGTAATGTATCTCGTTTACTCTTTACTTATCACTAATATATGTTTGTTTTTTACGCAGATTCGTACCTTCCTTAGGTGCATGATACCGTTAATATATGTGGGTTATTTACCCCTTCTTGGCAACTATCTGACAACAATGTACTTCGCAGTGACTTTGGATGGAAACCATGAACCCCTACTCTTAGCAATTGGTTTGGGAACCTTAGAGTGTGAAGAATCATGGAGATGGTTCATGGTGAAGTTAAAAGAGTGTTTAGGTGAGGATACAGAGGTTGGTTTCATAAACAACCTATGTGCTAAAATAGACTTTGCTGTTCAGAGTGTCTACCTAGCTTTGTATCATGAATATTGTCCTAAAGATATAACTCGAAAAATACGAGATTCTGTCGGACATAATGATACGAAATTCGAAATGTTGTTTTGGAAGTCATGCAATGCATATAGTGTTCATGATTTTTACTTGTGTATGGAAAGGTTGCAAAGTGCATGTAGGAAACCACCATTCTGCACCTTGCTTAGGATTCCAATTTTCTGGCTTGACGATATAGCAATTTCAAAATGGACACGAGCATTTTTCCCAAAAGTACATTACAATGTTAAATCGATTGATGTCCCTGAGATGTTGAAAATTATATCCACGTCCACACGTGAGTTTTCTATAACGACGATAATTGAGTTAATCAATACGTCGATACAATCAAAGTATGCTGAACGGGCTGAAATGGCAGGTAACTTTATACTTATATTTAGTTTTTTCTTGTATTATTATTTTAAAATTAATAATATTATAAGGAGGTTGTCTGGTGGGTTGTTGATAATAAGGTTCAAAAGCGTGTCAACAAGTCTTATAATTGGGAGGCAAGACGTTTGTGTGGGGATACATTTGAAGTCGATGACAATTTTGCCACCAATAAAGTACAATTTGAACGTACGGTATGTAGTTGTGGGAAATGGCAAAAAAACAGTATATCATGTGGCCATGCTATAGCATCTCTAAGAACCCGTACGTCTGAAGCCATTCACGAAATGGTTGATTATAAGTTCATTGATGTCGTGTACTAAGTTGCATTTTGATATGAGTCGGTGAATTTTATATCATCACATGTGCACTGTGAAATACCAAATGAAAGGGTGGTCCTGTTACCTCCCTAAAAGAAGTAGTTATTCATGTACCCCGTTTGCATTTTATGTCCTATTATGTGTTAGTTATTTATGTACGACATTGCATTTTATGTCATGTTATGTAGTAGTTATAGGTTAATGTTTTAATGAATTGATAGTGGACGTGTTATCTTAATTCATTTTAATTTCCATTAAGGAAACAACATACATTAAAAGTAAGGGGGATCTATTAACTACTCACAAAACACACGTACAAAAACAAGCAACGTAACTAGCGAAAAACAAACAACTTAACCAACATGCATATTAAAAGTGAGGGGCATTCTTTAAAAGATTCCATGCATCTCCATGGGTAAAATCTTTACCATCATATTCGAAACGGTATAGTTCCAAAGCCACCTGTATGAGAATGTCTTCATCCATATTCGCATGTTCACTATCCAGCTCGTTATAAATACGTTGAAAATGCTTGACCTTTTTTTTCAAATCCAGAAACTTCACTTTGACATCTCTTGTTCTTAAGTATTGAGTCCCCCCATTTGATGGTGAAACAAATGACAGACACGAGACCAAAATGATCCAGCGCGAAATTCTGGCGGACCCGGTGGAAAATCGTCCTCTACATTTACAATCAAAGTCTGAACCAAAACGACCTCCTCTTTGTTGCTCCATCTAAGTGATACAAGTGAGTCTATAGTTTCAAGGGGAAAAAGTAATGCGATACAATTTAAATAGATATGAACAACTATTTATAGCGACTCCATATTTTCCCGGTGCAATGGCTTGTCAACTCAAGTAGCAGTGTATTGTGTTGTCATTCGATGCAATGGCTTGTCAACTCGAACAGTGATCTCTTGTGTTCTCAGTTAGTACATTGCATTCTTTAGTTAAGTTGGACTATGAATTGCAGACAAATTAGAAGATTGGACTGCAATATTGTGTATAAACTATTGTAAATTGACTTTAAGTAAAAAAAAAAACAGTTTACTAAACGATGTTACATTTATTCATATATTATTTTTTAAAATTTACCCACTTTGTTTCACTAAAAATGAGTTCAATACCATGGAGCAATGATGAGTTATTGGTTCTTACATGTGCATATATTCATGTGTACGAGACCAGCAAGTTGAACGATCCAATGTTTTGGACTCGTTTAACCAATATCTTCAATGCTGAAAACCGAATGACCACAGCAAACGATCGTGACGAACTAGACATCTTAGCAAGATGGTATGAATGAAAATTGAAGTTTTATTATTCAATGATCTTTATACCAAAATTGACGACACCTGTTTAAATGCTATTGAGGAGGTCATCTTGGAAGCTGCTAAGGAGGAATACAAGTCATTAAGTGACGGGTTGGAATTCCAGTTTGAAGCCCCTTGGAATATTTTGAAATGTGTACCATTTATTTAATATGTATTTCTGTTTATTAGGTGTGTACTAGTTTATTTTCATGTATTACGTCTGTATTAGATGCACCTCGTCTGTTTAATTTTAATGAATAAATGCTCGTTGCATTAGTTTTAACGACACTTTAGAATACATTACTAACAACAATTCCATGAACCATTAAACTTACAACATTACAAATATTCCATGGGTTATTTTTAACGGAAAATAGAGCGTTCTACACGAAATACTGATTATTTTTAACAACCTTCCAAACGTCTTCATATTCGAAGTCCTTGCCTTCACGCTCCAAGATGTCAAAATCTGTAACAACTTCCAAGAACTCTTCCTCGTCTCGACAACGAACTTTTGTACTTTTCACATAACTACACGCTCGATTGAACCATGTGACTTCTTCGTTTACATCCATCCATTTACTAACTATTGGATTAGTGTCTAAGCCCGTAACTATATTTGGTATGTAGTTGACCCGGTTGTGCATGGTCCTTTTGGGTTGCCTTCACCAAAGCAACTTGATAGGATGATTTATGGAGAAAGAGGATTAATTATGATTTATTAATATATTATATGAATAATATATTAAAGGAGAAATCATATTGTTTAATTAATATTAGTCAATAATTAATTGATAATTAGTTTTGTGACTAAAAGACATTAATTAAACATAAGGGACTGGAATTGTAATTATAAGATAATTGCAATTGGGCTATGGATCACCTTGGAACATAGGTTGGACGAATTCTATAGGAAGCCCATAAGAAATCGTCAAAGGGATGTTCTAAAGGGAGTCCATGGGCTGCTTAGGGCCTAAGCAGTCAAGTTAGGATTTCCTAGCTGATAACCCTGATTCCCTTACTATATAAGGATCCCTATAGCCCTAAAAAACGGGTGGAACTCTTTTGGAAGAACCCTAGGACAATTTTGGTGCTTCTCCTCCTTCTCATAAGTCAATATCTTGCTTGTGGTGTTTGTAAGCCATTAGAGGAGTGACACTTGTGACTCTAAGCTCCAAAGACAAAAAGATTCAAGCCATTGAAGAAGAGGTAATCATCTAGATCTTTATTCTTATGTCTATTTCGAAATACATATGCTAGATTAGGGCTCTTGAGTCTTGGATGAATTGCATGTACAATAGAGAAACCTAGATCCAAGCATTAGGGTTTCCATGAGCACATAGAATGTTCTTTTGACCAAAACCCATAAGTGGTATCAGGGTCAGGTTGGTTTCTGTTGTATTTGATGTTTACATGTTCATCCATTGCCTGAAAATCATTTTTCTACCCTCTGCACGACCTGACTCGGCGAGTCAGTGGATGAACTCGACGAGTCCCTTCTGACTCGGCGAGTCCAGTCCTTGACTCGGCGAGTCCAAGGGTCAAACAGAGGATATTTCAGGATTCTTGCTATTTTGGCTCTGGGATAATTACCATAAACGTTTGTTATTAATAAAATATGAATTTTATTCATATTTGGTGATTATCCTTACCAAAATAGAAGATAAATGTCAAAATTAAGATAATTACTTGTTTTATAAGATAAATATTAATTATTTGTAATTTTGTTTTAAATTATCTAGTAAGAAATTGAATTATGTCAAATTTAGATAATTACAAATTATTTGATTAATTTTAATTATTTATAATTTGATCTTGATAGTTTTGAAAAGTTTCAAAACTTGCCCTCAAGTTTTGGAATTTAAATTTTAATTAAAAGTTTAATTTTAAAATGTTAAATTCTAAAACCCTAATTTTTTAAAAAGTTCAAATTGCACCCTTATGGTTTTATTAAATTAATTAAGTATATAATTAAGAGAGAGTTAATAAATCCATAATGATATGGTTTATATTTAATTAAATTAAAAGTGTAATTTGTTAAATTACACCACATAGTATTTTAAAAGTGTAAAATACACCCTTATACTATATATAACATTAAAAGTCTAATATTATATATGTATAACTTAAACTGTTAGTCTTACCGTTAGTAGGCCTCATTCACGAAGCCGGTCTATAAGAGAGGTATAAGGTTATGACCTATAAACTGGTCATTTAATGGGTGTCCACTCTCACCCACCGATTCCTTGATTGGTGGAGGGTTGTTAGCCGAACGGGTAGGATAGGGCAAACCCTCTCCTCATTGAAAGTATATTGTTAAAGTAACTAAATGTTTTACAAAAAATTCTCAATCTTAGTTACTTTTGGCAAAAGTGAATTTGATGCAATTCCATGAAATTACACTTTGTACCCTTGCTAAGACGTTAGTGGAGCGTGTGTGGTTAACCAACACACTAAATGAGTTATAAGCAAAGGTAGCGAAGGGTGACTCGATGTTTGTCATAGTTCGGTGGAATGTGTGTGGTTAACCGACACATCGAATAGATGACTGAAACATTGGGGGCACCATGTAAGTTTGCATGGTTATTCATACATTGTTTTGTGATCCTCGGCATCCCAGTCACAAATCGAGGTGCATATCGAGATTTAAACATGCCATTGAAAAGTTCAATGAATCTCAAAAGATCTAAGAGTTTTCAATACATTTAAAACTTAATCACTTTTTCATTTTTCATGGTGGAAAATTAGTGAATTGTCATTCACTTACCTTCAAATGTTCTGCAATTTGGATTACGGCATCCCTTTTCCAAATTGTAAAATATTGTGTTGGGTCCTAGCCTTAATATTTCATTTGGGTGTTTTATTAAGGACTCAATCAATCATCTAACTTGAATTTTTCTCCTGTTTTGTAGATGTCAAAGTATGCCAACTATGGTCTTCCCAAATCCCGTGGAACAAGCTTTCCACGTGAAGATGATATTCCACGATTCGATCGAGGAACACGAGATCATGCTTCACTTCCTCCACCTCCTCCTATTGTTCTCCTTAACCCACAAGTTCAAAGGCTTGAAAAGTTCAGGCTTACTCAAGCCCTTTCGGCAAGTAAAAATGAAGAAGGGAAGTCAGTGTTGATGAGTTTTAGCCATAAGAACATCCTATGTGCTCATGAAAACCCTAATGCTTGGATATAGGTTTCTCTATTGTACATGCATTCATCCAAGACTTCAAACCCTAGATCTAGCATGTGATAATCGATATTAACATAAGAATAGGGTTTAGATATTACCTTGATTGTTATGTAGCAATAACAATCTCAAATCCTCCTTGTAATTGGCTTCTGAAAGCTTAGAGTCACAAGTGTCACTCCTCTAATGGCTCACAAATACCAAGAGCAAGAGGATGAAGAAGGAGAAGAGAAGAGGCACCAAAAAACATCTAGAAACCCTAAGGAATCAGTTCACCACGTTTTTGGTGCCCTATGGGTCCTTAAATAGTGAGGCTATTAGGGTTATCTAACAAGGAAACTCTAATTTGACTGCTTAGGCCCTAAGCAGCCTATAGACTCTCTCTTTAGAGGCCTTGGACGATTTCTAATGGGTTTCCCCAAAGAATTCGTCCACTCCTCTAATATGGAGTCCATTGGCCCAATATTTAACTATCACACAATTGATAGTTCTAGTCCCCTAAGTTTAATTAATCTCTTTTAGACACAAAATTAATTCTTAATTAATTATTGAATAATATTAATTAAACAATATGATTTCTCCTTTAATATATTATTCTCACAATTATTAATAAATCATAATTAATCTTATCTCTCCACAATTCATCCTATCAAGTTGCTTTGGTGAAGGCAACCCAAAAGGACCATGCACCATCGGGTCAAGTACATACCAAAATAGTTATGGAATTAGACACTAATCCAACAAGTGTGTGCACACGTCTTAGAGATGAAGTCACACATTGATAGGTTAAGAATGTTAGGAGTCGTTGTCTGTGAGAAGCTGGTTGTTGACTGGGTTCTTCAGTCGCTTCCTGACTCATGTAGTGAGTTCGTAAGAGAGTACTATATGATAGACCACGACGTGATCCTCATCGATCTCACCTATTTGTTTGTTGCTGCTGAATCATCAATTACTTGGTGCACTGGAGAAGCAAAGTTGTTTGGTGGATTTGCCTTCCAAACCTCTATGGACATAGGCAATGGCAACGAATGGCATGCCATGGTCGAAAAGATTGATCATAAGAGAAAGGCAAAGTCTGAAGTAGTTCCGTGTGCTGTTCCAAAAGAGTCAATTTGCTTTTATTGCCAAGAGAAGGGGCATTGGAGACGAAGCTGTCCTGTCTACCTGAGAGATCCAAGAGATGGGAGAGTTAAGACGTATGACGCTACTTCAGGTAAAATCCATTAACTAACTTTATAAGTTCCTATTTTTTATTCTTGATACATTATGTGATAAGATTACAGTTTTGATGTTTTGTAGAATCGAAGAAAAGAAAGGAAGCTTAAAGAAAGAAGCGTGTTGAATCTGATCGTGAAGAAATGGATTTCGATCGCATGGATTTGAAGATCGGATTTTTTGAGCTGCTACTTTAGATTTAGGATAGATTGCTAAGAAATGTAATAGCATAGTTTTTCAACTGAGTTGTGTTGTAAGGACAAATTCTTCCGCAATAAAATAAATTTTGTTTTTGTTTTATTTATTTATCCTTATAATGACATGTGTGAAAAATTGATGTTTGTGTATTTCTATTATTAGCAATGATAGATGTGATTCTTAGTTGTGTTATTTATGGTAGTGTCATAATTTTCTAAGTAAGGAAAGATTCCCATCGCCTAAGTTTCAATTGGACAAAAACTTGGAATCATACAACTTGTATTGTATGATGTATGGAAATCTCCGTACTTAAGTAATTAAGACTAATTCATTATTCACATAAGTATGTGAGTCAGGTGAAGGACTAAAGGAACTAGTACACAATGTTGTGCACTAGTCAAGTCCACCATAAATAATAAAAACATTCTTCGTCATGATTTACTAAAGGTTTAGTAAATGTGTTTATACTTATAAGATTAAGTGTAATTCTGAATCATTGAAAAGTTTCAATGAATGACAGAACGAATAAGTAGAATCAATGAAGGCAGAAAGATAAAAAGTTTCTCCAATCTAAGAAGAAGGGAGAGTACTTTTGTATTGTGTTTTATGATCGTCTTGGTAATCGTAGGAACCATATTACAATTCATCATCTAAGGATACCTTAGTGCACTGGTTTGGCTAAGAAGAGGAATGAAGAATTGTTGAAATGGTTAAGTCAATAAGATGTATCGTACTTCGTTCCAAAATAAAGTTTTAGAGTCATACTCCAAGATTATGACTCGAGTGAAATAATCTTAAGTATGAATCTTGCACATTTTGGTAAGTTGTGATGTATTGAATAAGACAAAGACCAACTAGTGCCAAATTGCGTGTAGGTTTTGTCTTGATATAGACACGAACTAACTCTTGGATATTTGTTTTGTCAAGAAATGTTTCTTGATAAGAGAATCTAATACGTCAAGAGGTCAGTGGGATTCTAAAGATCTTGAAAAGTTTCAAGAACAAATCAAGAAGTAACCTATTAAACACTAGCACACGACTTGAGGATTGTAACCTATTGTGTTGACAAAATTCTATTTCTGTGCCAATCCAGTTGAGTGATTATGCATATGAGTTCTATGAGTTCTCAATAGATTGCATAAGGCAAGCACCTTGTTCAATGAAAGTACATTGACTGGCATAGGTGAGCTGCTAAATAACTTGGAAGCAATGGTAGGACCTTGATGGCAAGAAATTAAGAATGAACAAAGTTATGTCCATAAGAGTTTGAATTCGTCACAAACATTATCTTATGATTATGCTTGTGACAAATTCACATGGATAGGAACACATGCACCATAAAATCTAAGTGTCATAAGGTTTCTCTCCTTCATGAAAATGATTGTGAGGAAACACTTTAACTAAGAGAGATTTTAAGGAGATAGTGATTATGTAAATTGCATTCTCAAATTCGATTATGATTACGGCATCCTTCTTCATAGTCGAATTGTTAGATTTGGAAATTAGTCTGAACATTTGGGGCTTAGTAATATAAGTTCTGAATTAGTTTAGACACACATGTGAGTTATCTAAGGAAATGTGTGTGAGTTTGAGAAGCTTAGATAAAGGCTTATTGAAGCACATCGTATTGGAAATATGAAATTTGGAAGTCAATAAGTATTGTCTTTTAGAAGTCCAACTGTTTTTTGAATACATGTCAAAGCTAGTGGGAGTATAAATGTTATGTTGGGATAGATATAATCATCATGTCAGTGGGAGCATGATTATTATTATTTTAAGTATTGAAAGTTGGCAATATTAATTATAGAAAAACAAATGTTTCACTTTGCAAAGTTGCAGGGGTTAAAAAGTTGTTTTTGCTATAATTAAGGGAGAGCATGTTATACTTCGTTTTCAATCTAAAAGCTTAGATCGAGAAAATTTAATTGAATTTAGTCAAGGATATATTTATTAGTTGCATTCTCAAAGTTAGATTATGATTACGACATCCCTCTTCATAGTTCGAATTTTGAGAACACAACAAATATAAATATTATGGCAATATTATAGCAAGAAACTGGTAAAGTATCACGTTTTTCATTATGAATCGTATCCCACACGCTTCGGGTATAGGATCGATTCCATATGCTGTAATATTTGACCGTTCTAAAATTTTCCAAATGCCTAGGGCATTTAGACGGAAAAAGGGAATAGAATCAGATTTGATTAAAATAATTAAACAACTGTCAAGGACAATCTAAGGTTCGCTAAAGATTGGTCGCTTGTGAACAGTTGGAAGTATACTAAAGGATGGACCATATTGACATTACTATGAATAGATAAGATTCTATTTAGAATGAGTTGTCATATGGCAAATATGGAAATGTTTCCTTATTGGGAGTTGGACGTTGAGAATCTATGTCTAGATTAGAAACTTCGACGCAAGAAGGATGTTCAAAGGAATGTACTTTGAATGTGAGACTTCATGACTATGGAATTGTCTTGTAAAAATCTCCAATAGAGCACTTTGTAATTTCATTGGCAAAGTCTTGGTGACTTTGGCGTTATGATATTACGAAAGGGCCGTTGCATAAAATGTTAGAATCTAACATATTCTATAAGTGGCAAGAATTTGGTATTCTCACACTTGTGGTAAGGATTGGGAATTGTGAAATGAGTGTGATTGAAAATGTTATTCAATTATACTATTTCTCAAAGTAAGGACCATATGTAAGCACTGTGTGCATGCTAAGAGCATGGGGCAATTGCTGTTATAATTAAAGTAAGAAGTTTATTACCCAAAACAACAAATAATGAGTAATCAATATGGTGATTAAATAAAAGATGTTTTATTTATACTCAAAAGTTTGGGGCCATATAGGATTATTATTATTCTTATGTTTCACTTTGCATGTTTTGACTTCCCAGATAATAAGATTACTCAAACCTTCCACAACCGCTCATACTTTGGAATTAGGTATGAATGAAGATTGTCATGAATCCGTCTGTAGATTGTCTAAAGTGTTTAGTCATAGCACAAGTTTGCTACAGAGTTCATGAGTGCTATTATAAGATTAGAGTATTGGATTAAACCCACACTCACTTGGATTGGTTCATATATTTTATCACGAGTGATTGGTGGGACGATAATATCTTATATTCTTGAAATTGAGATGTGTGAGTTGTATCTTACGAGTTGGTTACACATTGATAATATGTAAACACACCAGTAACTTGGTGTTATAAAACATATTGTTGTGTGTGATTCGGTGAGTTAGTACAAGCGAACATTGAGTCGAAGTTTATCCATTCCTTTTACCTAAAGTGGGATAAAAGCGATATATGTGGGTCCCTCGATGATTTAGTGATGACACCTTAAGCGCTTGGCCAAGTCGGGACTAAGTTGATGTGTTCAATTGTAGTCTGTTATCAGTCGTCATAAATCAGAAATCGGGAAACAACACATAGACTGAGAGAATGATTATAATCCATGTCTCATGTCTATACGATATCTAGAATGGAGGAATATATGATCCCTTATCTAAAGGATAGGTTACTGATAAGATCAGAGTTCGACAACGTCTTTGAGAGTTACGATTGCTAATCAGATTGCACTTACATTGTAGTTACTAGACTTATCCAAGTGAGAGACTTTTGGATTAGTGTCTAAGTCCGTAACTATATTTGGTATGTACTTGACTCGGTTGTGCATGGTCCTTTTGGGTTGCCTTCACCAAAGCAACTTGATAGGATGATTTATGGAGAAAGAGGATTAATTATGATTTATTATATTATATTAATAATATATTAAAGGAGAAATTATATTGTTTAATTAATATTAGTCAATAATTAATTGATAAATAGTTTTGTGACTAAAAGACATTAATTAAACATAGGGGACTGGAATTGTAAATATAAGATAATTGTAATTGGGCTATGGATCACCTTGGAACATAGGTTGGACGAATTCTATGGGAAGCCCATAAGAAATCGTCCAAGGGGTGTTCTAAAGGGAGTCCATGGGCTGCTTAGGGTCTAAGCAGTCAAATTAGGGTTTCCTAGCTGATAACCCTAATTACCTCACTATATAAAGACCCCTACTGTGACAACCCAAAAATTTCTGTTAGTTTTAAAGTCGAAATTAAGTACGTCAAAAATTAGCCAAATATATCCCAAAAATATTTTTGACCGGATTTAAACCCGTTGGAATATTTTAAATAATATTCGTTAAGCGAACCAAAAATTAAGGAGGTATAAATTTTTAAAATTGTCGTGTTTAACGGTAGTCGTGAAAAACCCCGTTCGCGGTTGGTGTCGGGTGAACCCCCAACCAGGCCATAAACTCCACCCTATATAAGGGTTGAGTGGGTTTCATCCCACCCTTTTCCCCACCTTAGACACTTTCTCTCTCTACAAATCGGGTTTTGGTCAAAAATCGCACCTTCGAGCTTCAAATCGGTAAGCTAACCTTCCTAGCTTATTGTTCATCTCATCTAGCTTGCAAATTCATGGCTTAAACATCCAAAAACCACAAGAACATGAGTTTACGGTCTTGGGAGCATCCTAAAACCGTAAACACCTTGAAAGAGGTTTTTGGTGCCCAAAAACCCCTTCCAAACCACTTCTAATGCTTAGCAATGACTTAGGGGCTTGCATGAAAGGACTTAGAACACCAAAATCGTAACAAATGGGGAGTAAACATGAGTTTACAGTCTAAGAACATTCTTAGACTGTAAACCCATCTTCAAGGACCATAAACACCTTTTTGGGTGTTAAACTACCCCTTAAACACCTCCAAAAGCTTTTATGAACTTCCTTGAGTGCATAGAACCTTATATTCCTTCTTGAGATGCACCAAAGCATACACAAGTAAGTCATACTTGAGTTTACGGCCCAAGAAGGTTCTTGGACCGTAAACACCCTTTCTTAGACCATAAACACCCCCAAAGGGTGTTAAAGTGCCCTTAACACTTTGTATGGCTTAGAATTGGACCTAGAACTTTGTATGCTTAACCTACAACCCCCAAAACACATGATTCATGGACTAACATGATTTTACTACTGTAAACTCATGTGTTTAAGGTAGTAAACTCCCCAATAACACCTTCATAGACTGTAAACACCTTTCCAAGGTGTTTAAGTGCCTGTAACACCTTCCTATGCTCATATAAGTGACTAGAACCTTGCCTACATAGCCTAGAACCACCAAAGCACAAAAGAAATGGACTAACATGAGTTTAATACCGTAAAATCATGTGTTTACGGCTGTAAACTCCTCAAGTAGTGGTCAATGGACCGTAAAAGTGTCCATTTTGAGCCCCAATCACTTCCTTAGCCCTTGATTCGACTCTAGCATGATTCTATGAGTGAGTTGAGACCTTTAAACATCCCATGACACCACTACCATGAGTTTACGACCGTAAACTCATGGGGGAAATGGTCTTGAAACCGTAAACACCCATAAGGGCCATCTTTTAAAGAGTAAACTCCAATGTGAGTCCATACACACCTTCTATGCAACCCTTGGTGCTTCTAGCACTTGTAGCAAAGTGTTTTTATGTAGTAAGACATCCTTACCTGCTTAATTAGTTATTAAATGACTAATTAGATACTTAAATGTATCATTACATGTTAAATAGGATTCATGTGTGTGGTCAAGTCCTCACTTGACACTTAACATCCTATACCGTCCATTCATCCGAAACGCCAACGTCAGGTGAGTTCATACCCCTGAATTAACATTTTAAATGTTTTTACATGCTTTTGTGTGTGGGGGGGGGGATACAAGTTAAAACATGCTAGTTATCATATCCATCGTATGTGATTGATAACCCGCATGCAAAAGGATTTATCACACTTTCAGCTGTTTTACCAAGTATAATACTATAGGTGGTTTTCCAAAACGTCTTTACTTGTCTAAATCTTTTCTCAAATTGTCTCTCGCGCTGTATGTTTACTTCAAAATCAGTTACAACAGTATTTCAAACAAAGGATTTCTTTACTTATCTTGTTTTATCAAAACTCGTTATGAAAGTTTTTTCAAAGGATTTCCAAAGGTCTTCAAGCTTGTTTTACAAAAGGATATCAAGTCACAATTTTCTTAAGTGTAAAGGTTTTCCAAAGTTTTCGTCAAAGTTTTCTTCCATGCTTCTATGCTTCTACTTCGTTAAATGCTTCTACTTCGTTAAATACATGCCTGTACTTGTATAGTTATATAAATAATGTTTAAAGGACTTAGGAATGCTAGTTCGCCCTATTTCCTTTTCCTCATTTAGATGTGGTCTGGTGGGTATCGGATATCCGTCCGAAGGTCGTTTAATCATTAATTATATATCATGTATACATGTATAGACATAAAGGGTTCCATCAGCCAGTTCATTCCCTTGGGTAGCAAGGGCATCCGTCCATTCATTACTCATAGATCAGAGACACTAGTAACTATTATAGGAATAGTTAGGAAGCTCTATTTACTCTTTCTACTACGAGAATTCCAAAGGAGTCAGTTCATTGTGAGTCTCTATCATCAGTCCAGTACCTACATCAGAATTCACTATACAAGATGCATCTTCAAGACACGGATCTCCCCGTTGTCGAGTTGGTAACCAGAGTCTTCTGTAGGGAGAGCGGGTATTGTGTGTATAGATCTATACGGGACTGACACTCCCGCACCCTGACTACTAGCTACAGTCCACGGCCTACCAAGCCAAGGGGTGACAAATGTCATATTTATTCCAACGCTTGCAGGGCGTCAAGTACTCTAGTGTCAATCAGTATGGTTACGAGTATCTCCATGTTTACCTTATAATTCATGGCCTTAAGGTAACGAGAATTTAACACTGTATTCTTGAAACAATACTCTTAGGATTATTCTTTGTTTTAGACCTTGCTAGCTGTATCGTTCATTTGATACTGTATGGGGTATGTGTTTCTTTGTTGTAGACCTTGCTAGCTGTATCATTCATTTGATACTGTCTGGGGTCTGTGTTTCTTTGTTTTAGACCTTGCTAGCTGTATCGTTTATTTGATACTGTCCGGGGTCTGTGTTTCTTTGTTTTAGACCTTGCTAGCTGTATCGTTCATTTGATATTGTCTGGGGTCTGTGTTTCTTTGTTTTAGACCTTACTAGCCGTATCGTACATTTGATACCGTCTGGGGTCTGTGTTTCCTTTTGTTAGACTGAGCCAGACGTATCATTCATTCGGTACTCTCCTGGAGTTTGTGATTTCTTTTGCCTTAGTCAGCATTATTTCTGCTGAGGCATATGTTATTTTCCCCTAGTATTTTCACTAGTGATATTCTCCTACTTTCTTTAAAGTCAAATACTGTATTTTGGTAATGATAGTATTTCAGGGAAAATTACTCTTTACAACATAACTCTGTCGAGTCTTGGTAGAAGACTGCTTTTATTTAGAAAATATAGGATTTTCTGGAAAGGACGCTAATACACTGTAGATTCTAAACTACTACTTTTCATAAAGTTATTTTGAATAAAATGTTTACTTACATAAATGACACTAAATACTTATGAACTCACCAGCATTTATAAAAATGTTGATACTCGCTTTCAAAATAACTTGTATTCTCAGGTCAGCAATAGACAGGTACACCCAGGAGCTTTTGTGAAGCCAGCCTAGAACCGAGCTGCATCTATACTAATTTCTGTATTACTTTGATGTCTCTATGTAATGTAACTTATGTAAAACTATTACTATTAATGCAATGTTTGTTGTACTTTGATTACTATACTGCATATGTTGTGATACTTGACATGACATCATCCACCCCAGAACGTTTCCGCCGTTCCAGTTTTGGGGTGTGACACCTACAGCCCCAAAAACGGGTGGAACTCTTTTGGAAGAACCCTAGGACGGTTTTGGTGCTTCTCCTCCTTCTCATAAGTCATTATCTTGCTTGTGGTGTTTGTAAGCCACTAGAGGAGTGACACTTGTGACTCTAAGCTCCAAAGACAAGAAGATTCAAGCCATTGAAGAATATGTAATCATCTAGATCTGTATTATTATGTCTATTTCGAAATAAATATGCTAGATTAGGGTTCTTGAGTCTTGGATGAATTACATGTATAATAGAGAAACCTAGATACAAGCATTAGGGTTTGCATGAGCACATAGGATGTTCTTTTGGCCAAAACCCATCACTAACAACATCTGATTGTTGTCGTTGTTGTCCTTCTCACATCTTATGGTTGAACAAAGTTGTTATGCGGGTCCATTCATCACCTACTAGGCAATGCGGGGGAGCAAGTAACCGTTCATCCTCCTTAACACTTAGCCAACATCATGTTATAACAAACACCTCGTTTGTCGTCCATGGTCGTTTAGAATTGGAACCAGGTACTTCATTTGAAGAAGTTGCTGCATTCAACGAGATTTCTAAATATGGGAGTTGGTTTCGTTTAGATGATATGGGTGTTCGGTTTGTAGAGCTTACACATATATTTATATTAAAAAATACAAGACTATGAATTACAACTTTGACTACGAAATAGTTGCATTTGGACTATGATTTGCAGGTTACTGTAGTGACTTATCATGTCAAACAGTCATTTATGTCTTTGTCGCTTCAGAGTTTGACTATGATTTGCAGGTTACTACAGTGATTTGTCATTAATGTGTAGTAATTTCAAAGTTCGACTATGAATTACAACTCTGACTACGAAATGGTTGCATTTGGACTATGATTTGCAGATGGACTAGTATGTATAAAATCAACATTATAGGTTTGTGAGCAACTCGCTGAACCACCAATATTAAATGTCATTTCTGTAGTAGAAATTGTCGTGCGACGTGCTCCACTACCGGACACCCTTCCAGTATAATTGTTTCTCGTGTGTCCTACTTGACCACATGTAGAACACTTTTTTCTAATTGGACCCTCGCCTTGGGATGGAATGCGGTCTGTGTTTCTTGGCCTGCCTGGCTGACGTTTATCCATTATAGGTGACTTAACAACCATCAAATCATCGGGGATATCCCATTCGTATGGCTTTGGCAAATGGTTTATTGATTCCTCATACATTTTCCTCAGTGTTTCGGTAAAGTAAGCATTTAATGTAAACCTCGAGCAGTCTTGGTAATTGTTGACTGTTAAACATCTTATGATATGACCACAAGGTATCTCATAAAGTTGCCAATGCCTACATGTACATGTCATTTGTTGGAAATCAACAATCATGTTTTGTGCCCCCTTTTTGACCTCGCATTTCGTATTTGAGATCATGCTAACATCCCACTTAGTAAAAGTTTTTTTGTTTTCTTTTACAATATCATCGGCCCAAGGGGTGAGTGTTGTTGTTGCTTCCGCTTAAAAAATAGACAAAATGAAGAAGTTAAGATCAATAACATTTAATAAAACATTAATATTAAAAATTAACTTAATACCTGCAAAGTTACGTATTTGAAACCACCACTGTTGCATTGTTGCACGGAAAAAATCGATCAACATAAGTATCGGAACCTTATGTGCGTGTCTAGATAATGCATTTATAGACTTCGCATTGTTGGACGACATAAGATTGTAGCGGTTCCCTCTAAAATGTGTCCTAGACCAAGTTTCTGGATCTATACTTTTTAAGTACTCCCATACTGGTTCTTTTGTCTTTTTCATAAGTTCCATGACAACGTCAAAAGCATTAACTGTATACACCCTACAAGCCTCCCAAAAAATTCATTTAACTGTCTTACTCTTCCCGAATCTAGATACTATGTTGAAATACAAATGGACACCACATATTCCGTGATGAGCGTGAGGAAAAATGTTGGCAACGGATGTCGCTATAGATGGACACCTATCAGATATAATTGTAAGCTCCTGCATATTGCCTATGCAATCACGTAATTTTTGAAAAAACCATGTCCAAGAATATATACACTCATTTTTGCATATACCATATGCAACCGGTAATATTTGGTTTTGTCCGTCCTTAGTAACTGCAAGTAACATGGTACCTTTGAACTCGCCCTTTGTAACATCCCCAAAATACGACCCAAAAACTTTTGTTTAATCATTACTAAAATCATTGTATCAATACCATAAAATAAAACCCATACGTCAATATCTCAAGACCATAACAAGTATCACAAGAAAACTGTATCAAGACTGAATCAAATCATATAAAGGAAAAGCTAAATCAACTCCCAGGACAAACTGAAGTTGTGGTGTGTGCGATGCCATCATCCCGAGCTCTTCCCTTTACTTGCGGAAGTACCTGAAACCAAAACTAAAACTGTAAGCACGAAGCTTAGCGAGCTCCCCCAAACTACCACATACCATACAATAACATATAAACACATACTGGGCCTTGCCCACTGCATCGGACTGACGTCCGGAAACTGCATCAGACCGAAGTCCGGAACTAACAAGGGCCTTGCCCTCTGCATCGGACCGAAGTTTGGGAACTGCATCGGACCAAAGTCCGGAACTAACCAGGGCCTTGCCCTCTGCATCAGAGCGAAGTCCGGAAATTGCATTGGACCGAAGTCCGGAACTGACTGGGACCTTGTCCCCTGCATCGGACCGAAGTCCGAAAACTGACTGAACATAACATAGCATAGCATAAACATATCAACTAGCATGCATGAACACATAAACTGCATACTGCATCGGGCCGTAACCCGGAACACATAACACATAACCCTGTCTGAGCCACGAAGGCATCAAACATCCTCACTACTGCATCAGACCGAAGTCCGGAAACTACTGCTAGTTAAACGGGCTGGCATTGTGGCCTTAGACCCGTTCCTACTGGAAGGAAACTCACCTCGTGATGCTGACTGCTGAACTCCTAAATGAGAAATCCCTGACTGCTGCTCCGGCTGCTTCCCAGCTATCATGGGAAATAAAATACTAAATCAGAATAGGGATTCTCCTATGGGTAAAATGAGCATTTTACCCCTGTTATGGCATGGGTCACAACATGGCCCAAAACCCTCAAATCCTTCTAAGCCCATCCATGGCCCCACTAAAGGCCCACTAATGGCCCAATTTGCTCCATTGGGCCCAAAACCCTTTATTGGGCCTTAACCAAGCCCAATACTAATCTTTGACCCATAATAACTGAATTCTGAAGGCCACTAAGTCTGAAACTCAGCCCACACCGAGGCCCAAAACACTCGAAGCCCAAACTGGCAGCGTACGCGGGGCGTACGCCAAGGTATGCTGAGCGTACTGGCTGCTGGCTTGTACGCGGCGCGTACCTCCTTGTACGCCCATTGTACAGCCCTGTAAAGCCAAAATCTCATTAAGTGCTTAATAACCCGATCCAGAAGTTACAATTCCAGATCCTAAGCTTGTTCCATGTCTTAAGCCATAAAGTTGCCTACTTGATGGCTTACAAGTCTCATAAAGGCTCAAACTTCCATAAATAACATTCTACTTCCCTGAAGCTAACTAGATCTCATGCATGGTTCCATATAAGCCACAAAGATTGCAACTTTATTACTAGGAAGATGTTTCTGAGCCTTAAGGATGGCAACCCAAGCTCCAAAACCGACTTACAAGATCAAGACTCAACCTTTGGACTTAAAAAGGTCCAAACTTCCATAACCTAGATCTAGAAGGAAAGAGGAAGTTCAGAACTTTATACCTTCCTTTGTTGACCAAGAGAGTGCTAAGTCTAGATCTCTGAGCTCAAGCTTCTTCTCCAACTTCTTCCCTTCCTTCTTCACTACTTTCTTTCCTTGAAACACTCACAAAAACTTCTTCACACACAAAGAGAGGATAAGAACGAATTAGGGTTTTCTTGAGAGTGAGGATGCTGATGGGAAAACAGGGAAGGAGGCTATAATGGGGTTTATATAGCCTTAAACCCCTAAAATTAGGGTTTTTCCTATGGCCGCGTACGCTGGGCGTACCATATGGTACGCTGCGTGTACATTTCTCCTCCTCGTGTTTCATTAAATCACTACGCCCAGCGTACAATGGGTTTACGCCCCGCATACGGCTTATGGGCAGACTATGGCTCGGCCCAAAACGAAGAGGCCCAATCCCATATACAATTCTATTATAACCCCACATAAAACTTGAGAATCTAAATAAATTTATACCTCGGAAGACGATCGTTACACCCTTTAGGTGGGCTCCATCTACTACAAGGGTCGGTTTACAAATTTTGACAAAAACACGTACCTACAATACATTGTATATCTATTCAAATACACCAAAATAAAAATAAAAAATATTAAAATATTAAAATACTAACCGAACAACCAAGTGTGACGTACAAAAACTCAAAGCGATCATTACCATTTGTTTTAATATGTGTCACCGTACCCGGATTATGCTTGACCAAATTGTGAAAATAAGTCGAAAGTTTGGTAAAATAATCCTCTTTCGTACCCCTTAACAACAACAATGCATATTGCTTCACACGTCATGCCTGATGGTATGAGATATTGATATTCAATTGAGCATTCATATCATTAATAATATCTTTCCCCCGATAAACTCTACTATAATCTTCAGCCAAAACATCAGCAAGATATTCACCCAAAACATATTTGTTTTCTTGTCGATGATTAGGTTGAAAAATTGTTGAAGAACATGTGTGTACATCAACAAATTTATTCACTTGGAAAAGTCCAACAAAAATTTTAATTTCTTTTGCTCTTAGTAACCAAGAACAATTTTTTGAAACACACACAGCCTCATACCTTGATTTGGTGGATCTACTTGTCCTCGTCTGAAAACCTTCTCGAAGACATTTTTTTACCAATAGCCCGCTTTAAAAGTTCTTTGTTCTTAAATATACTCTCACATTCAATATTTTGAAGATTGATGTCTACCATCTGTGTTGGGATATCTTCATTAATATCAATTGGACATGCTGGTAAAAGGGGCATACCGTAAAAAAGGTTATCATGAAACTTAGCTTTAACTTCATCACCCAACTCATCTCCATCTGAATTGCTTTCTAAGTCGGTTATATCTAAAGCTACATCAGCAACATCAACATAATCCCCATAAACATGCTTTTTTCATCTTTTTGACACATACTTTTTTTCTTTTTACTTTTATCTACTACACGCCTATTTATAACTTTAACTTCTTGTTCAGTAACATCAACACAACGACCACCCATGTCATTAAGATATGTACCAACATCATCATCACCAACATACTTGTAATTCTCAGGATCCACATAGTGAATAGGTGAATAAGTAACATTAACATTTTCAACAACACTGTGAAATTGAGGTACACTAGGAGTATTGAAAGTACCTATCGGATCGTTGCTCCCTTTATAGCTGCATAAATTACCAACCGACTGATTTCCACTCTGACCAACCTCATTAACCTCATCTCCTTCATCAAACACTTTCATAGCCCTTCCTCCATTACATTTGATTACATTTATCAATATTCCAACATCCATGTCTTCAACTATGGCTATATAATAATTCAATTCAGGATGATGAAAACGAAGACTAATTATATATTTGTCTAACAAACCAATTTTGCTTCTCACCAAAGATACAAAATCACTAACCAATATACTCAGAAAATATCAAAGCGAATTCAGAAATACCTCCCTATGGACATACGTATTTCATATTTGTTTCAACAACTTGTCATCTCCCACCAGTTACAAGACAAACCAAATATTCAATCATTTTTTAGAGAGATTTTAAAGAAATTTCCTAAAGAAATAATAAGTAAAGTGATAATTTTCTACAAATTTATATATAATAAGGTTATTTCATAGTCAAACCCATTGATTTCATAGTCAAAATAATAAAAAAACATAAAATCGCAGATCAAAGAGAGAGGAAATCGTAGATGGACACAGTCCATCTGCGATTTTAGCCTGGTAAACCCTATATATATACAAAAAAATTAAAAAAATAGCCCACCTGCGAATGTATAAGTCGCTAAAGCACGTCCATGCTTTAGCCACTTGTACATTCACAGATGGGATGTGAAAATCGCAGATGGACCATTCCCATCTGCGATTTTGGGGGCCAAATTTGCAATTTCAATTTTTTGGCTATTTTCCACAAAGTAATTAGTATATTTGGCTAAATTTGTTATTTTCTCACATATTTATGGACTAAAGGAAATCACTAGGCTTCAGGATAATACCCATTGGAGAGGCTTGGGCCCAATTTGGAAAATTGGGCCATAAGTGCGCCTTGAGGATTATTAGCCGTTGGGCCATCAGAATGCCAATTGTTGGGACTAGAATAATTGGTCGGACCTTAAAATAAGTCCATGTAGAGGTTTGTGCCCGATTTGGAAAATTAGGCCATATGTTGGGCCTTGGTTTTGAACCAAGCTAGGGTAGGGTAAAATGGTCCAGTTACCCCAAGTGTAGATTATGGCCGTGTATTGGAACCCAATTATTAATTGGGTGTAGTATTGATGATTGACAGTTCGGGAACCAGTCAACCAACAACTAGAGTTTATCCACGGGACTTCAGCAGTGCGAGGTGAGTCATCTCACCATACCCATGGGTTTAAGGCACCGAGGCCGGCCCATTATGTGACTATGGTATATATGTTAGTCATTTTTGTGATTTGATATGCTATGTGATTGTGTGTTATTGCATGGAAGACCCCGGGAGGAGCCCATGGCATTGGATGTAAGACCATGTGGGGTAGCCCATGATATTGGATGTAAGACCATGTATGGTAGCCTATGACATTCCTAGGTTAAGAGTATGTGGGGTGGCCCATGACATAATGGTGTAAGACCCTGGGGGAGCCTACGATGTCCTTATAGGTTTATGTTTGTGTTATGTGTAGATATTTCTGTGATATATGATATGTTATGTGATTATGTACCCAGGGGGAGCCCATGGCAATTGGATGTAAGACCATGTGGGGTAACCCATGACATTCCTAGGTTAAGATCGCGTGGGGTAGCCCATGGCACAATGGTGTAAGATCCTGGGGGGAGCCCACGACATCCTTGCAGGTTTTTGTATGCATGGCTTATGTGTTACATGTAGCTTCTATATCTAACTGGATATTTGATATGTGGATTGTGTGTGTGGTATGCTCTGGGAAACTCACTAAGCTTCGTGCTTACATGTTTTGTTTATGGTTTCAGGTATCATCGTTTTGGAAAGGAAGGGCTCAAATTGATCGCAGTGCACACACCTATGATTTCCGCAATGAATGATTTTGGGATGAACTCTGATAAATGATTTACTTAACGATGATTTGAAATGTTTGAAATAAATGGTATCAATGTTTTAGCTATATTAAAAATGAAATTTTTACTATACCCTTGATTTTTTGGTCGTTACAGATATCAAGAACACAGATAATATGCACACATAGCACGCAATTTATTTTAAATACGTCATATCTATGTGTACGATAAAAGTAACTATGCACTCACTTGTTAAATTTATGATTCTAACTTGGATAGCGCTTCGTTTCTTAATAATATAATTTCCTTCGACGAAACCTAATATTATTACCACTAGATTTTAGTCTAGTATTTATCGCGACTAATTACGAGCAATTTTGTTTTATAAGTATAAACAATACTTTTCAATCAC
Organism: Lactuca serriola; assembly: GCF_051521515.1. Lineage (NCBI taxonomy): Eukaryota > Viridiplantae > Streptophyta > Magnoliopsida > Asterales > Asteraceae > Lactuca > Lactuca serriola. The sequence goes on from NC_136408.1 coordinate 22,681,373, forward strand.
TGTGTACAGACAGGGGCATACATAAAACACCGGAGGGTAGGACCATTTTTGGCATATAACACTTCTAAAATCGAACAGCCCTATGCGACCCTTTAAACCAGATTCCCAGTACCGCGAGTAGTTAAAAAATATTATAATAACATTTTATATATTATATTTTATAATATACATATATATATATATATATATATATATATATATATATATATATAGTTTATAAGTTCATAATAATAATAATAATAATAATAATAATAATAAATTTAAACATAACCTGTACTTAAAGTAGGGTAAACATAACTTACTTACAAGGGGGTTTTAGCTAGGAGTAAGACTATGCAGGGGCAGAACTTCGTCGCTGAATCTTTCTAAAAAGACTTTTGCAACGCTTCCGCACTCACCTTACTATACTAAAACTATAGAAAAAGAAGTTGAATCACGAGGGACCGAAAATGCTCGGGAGATAAGAAGAGAAACACTCTTTTATCAATAGAATGGTGCAAGAAATATGAGAGCCTAGAGGCTCTTATTTATAGTAATTGAATTTTAAAAAATTACCATCTATAGTTACTTAATGACCTTATAATTACTTTAACGACAAAACACCCATTTATAATACTATTTTAAATAGATTTAACGATATTTGTACTAAACGAATGTCGAAAGTACTCGACACTAGTCTTATAATGACCGCATCGTCGATACTTTTTTAATGATATATATATATGTATATGTATATATATATATATATATATATATATATATATATATATGATTTATACTTTATTTTAATACGTAGATATGCTATTATAATTTATAACTTATTATTCATACGAACTTCATTTTTGACGTTCTTTATATCCACGCGTAACTATCGACGAGATCTACAACTTTCGTTTAGACTCCGTCGGCTAATTTTGACTTTATTTTTCGTCCATATTTTTATAAAATTAAATGATTTTGCTAAAATCATAACTCTCTCATACAAATTCCGTTTTTTGCATTTTTTTCTCAAAATTCCTATTTATATCCACATGATCCCGTATCCACAAACTCATAGTGGCTATCTCATACTATTGCACCAAACCCAACAATGTAATTGTTTGAATTTAAGGGTTTAAAATAACAATAACATGAATAATCTCCTTGGATCGTGTTTAGAAACCACTTTCCGATATTTGTAATTCGACCCTTATTCTTAGGGTTGGACGAACAAAGACTTGTAGGATAATCCAAAAGATCAAATCATATTGCATGATTAATCTAACTCATAAACACACAATACCTTGATGTGTTGTGTGTTATTCGAGATAGTTTGCATGTAGAGAGATGAAATATGATTTCTTGGTTATAAAACTAATAACATTTACATGAAACAACCATCTTCCGTTTTATACTAAGGAAGTTTCCCCTTTGACCCCTCTAGTATGCTGCCCTCGGACCCCATATTACCGAGTCCATATTTATCATCTCGAGTGTGCAACCCACACCTCCATTCTCAGATAGTAAAATGAATTCAATATGTCTCGATAGTAATACTAACTAGACCACAATATATTGATAACACTAAAATCACCAACAATAATCACCATCATACGTTTAACACTCATTATTGTGAATGCTACAAACTATATTTAGAGATGCTCCAAGACCTTAGGTCATTGATGGAGCTTGAAGAACCGTTTGTCATTGGGAGTGAATTTCGACCGGTCGTAAGACATTTGCAGAGAGAGTTAATGACTTTTGGTGTGAATTATGATAATTCAATTGATTTAGATAGATTTTGAATATAGAGGTATGTGACAAATTTTATGATTTTAAGTGGCAGGTAGAAATCATAACTAGTTAGGTGAGTGTTAATGTGATAATAAAGCGGTAGGTGAAAATTAAATGATAGACAAAGTTTGGTAGTTCAATTAATTTTATTATGACATTTATAGCCATTTATTATTTAACAATGACTACTCTGAAATGTCATGTTTTAGAGAAAATGATTATTTTGCAGAAAAATAAAAAAATAATAAAATAAAGAACTTGTAATTATTTTTCTTAAAATTGCCATAAACATATTGTTACTTTAGTCAATATCTTGTATTTTTATTTTATTTAATAACATTCGATCACTTAATATTCTCATGTTATCAGGTAGCAATGTAGCAATATAGAGATACTTCATTGACCCTTGTTCTTAACTCAACCACATTACTTTGGGTGATCATATATTCATATTACTGCCAACTATAGTTTTTTATTACTTCTTTCATAACATATTACGATCATGTCATCCGTAATACCCATCAAATATATATTTTATTGTAGAGAGAGGTAGAGAGAGAGAGAGAGAAATGAAGAATTTCATTGGTTGTTGTCTTCGGTGGTCTACACAACAAAACACCATGGCCACTATCAACCATTAAGCATCACGATGGTGTTCGTGGTTAGTTGCCGTTGCCACGTCAACCACAAATGCTTTCGTAATGGGTATCGCATATACCTTTATATGTAATTTCAAATTGATAATTTAAAGAATAATATCAAAGTTAGCCAACACTATAATATGGATCGAAATTAGATATATTAAAGTCAATCGGTTACCCATGAGCTAAATTTGTAAATCACAAAGCATACATCACAAGTTGTAATATAGTGGAGAACCAATCGACATTACTCCATTTACTAACTTAACAACACAAAATGCTTATAAGTTATTTCACCTTTCTAAGCAACCAATGACAGGCGTATAATATATATCATATGTATGTATGTATTATTTTCATCAATTTGAGAGATTCTTACCTCAAAAGAATTCATAAACTTATTTACAAAAAAACAGGAATATGTTATTGTTTGATTCAGGAATGTGAGTTTTATTTATTTATTTATTTTTAACATTAAAACTGCAATAAAGAAAATCCCATGATTCCCACGCATCAAATTAACAAATTTCAAACGCACACACTCTCTCTCATTCACGATTCCTACACATCTGTTCTCAATTAACACAAATATCTCGTAATTCCCTTAAATCGTCAGCAAAAGATTACTTTTGATCATTATGAACACCTTTCTCTAGTCTACCAGGTATTTGTTCTACCAAAGGTGCGTACAAATCGAGAATCCTGCCTCTCTGCGACACATTTTGCTGTAAATGTTGTCGAGTCTATTTTACATTTTGATTTTGATTTTTTGTCTACATGTCTGTAACTACGTTATATAAGTATGAACATCGAGATTTTATCTACAATGTTTAAGATTCGTTGATTTGTTGTTTCGCAGTGATGTTTAGCTGTCTGTTTTCAGATTGTTTGAATTTGGGGTTTTGTAGGTTAAAGTCGGTTCAGCATCTACTTGATTATTGTTTGTCTCATGGAAATTACAAATTAGGGCATTTTTGATTTAAGGAGTCACGTAGGACCAGGAAGAAGGTTCGTGTGTCAGTTCTTGCTTTCGTTTTATTATGTCATATCATTCGGATTGATTTGATACATATGACGTTAATTTTGTTAATGCATGTTCTGAAATTGAGCTAGATCAGGTGCCCATATACCAGATTCTCTTTGTTATTAGAATTTATCATATATTTTAGACCCGTTTTATGAAACCTTTATGCAAAACCATGGAACTATGTTCTTACACGAAACTACCAATTAACAAGATTTTCACTTCCGTGTTCTTATCTACATCCCATATTGGATCTGGATGCATTCTCATAAGTTATCATGTCGAGGCTTCCTCAAAGGAACGCTTTAACTTTTACGCTTTAATTTGGATATCAGAAACAATAAACATTATTGTGGATTATTTTCTTTGCTTCTGTACATTAGTATCTATATGACGAGACATGGATTTGATACTAAACAGATTTGGTTCAGTAAAGTAGCTTTATTTGTTTACCTATATCTGTGTTGTTAGTTTTGCTTATTTTATTCTTCTTCTCTTTACCAAAGATTATATGCACTTTTGCACTTTATGAGCTGGATTTCACTTCATCAAACTAGCTTTGTTTATAGGTACTTCCTCTATTTAATAAGCTTTTTTTAAACAGACATGTGAGCACTAATACATCTGCATTTGCATACCCATTTGGAAGTATAGACTATAGGGACTATGAACAAGTGCATTTTTATTTAGTCATTTTATATAAACATAATTTAGTTTTTTATTGTTTATTTGTAGTTGCCCTATTTTTTCACCATGTCCATCTTTCGTCGACGTGGATCTTCTCACCAACAGCTAGAGCAGGAGCACCCTGAACTACAATCTGACTCCAAGGTAACAATTAGTTGTAAAAGATTTTGATGATGAGAATGAAGATGGGGAGGGCATTTACATCTTTTGTCATCTTGACATTTGTCCCTGTCCCAGACCAATGCATGTCAAATGCAGTCCAACCTGTCATGTTCTGTGTTGTCTTGTTGTATCATGTGTAATAAATGGGGCCTACAGTTTATTTCCCATTTCTTCTTTTTGCAATTTCTTTACATTTTTTTTCTTCCGAGGGATGAAAACCTTGTGATGGCTGATGTGGGAGTTTGGTCAATGCAGGTCAATGAGCTTAAAGCTGCTATTGGACCACTTTCAGGGAGAAACTTACTGTATTGCACTGATGCATGCTTGAGAAGATATTTGGAAGCTAGGAATTGGAATGTAGACAAAGCAAAAAAGATGTTGGAAGAAACACTTGCCTGGAGATCAACCTATAAACCTGAAGAAATCCGTTGGGTTAGTAATTCGATGATTCATTTGTCTTAAAGATTCATATAAAAGCAAAATACAAAACACAACTTACTGTCACCATTTTGTCAATATAGTCACTTCAACCATTTTATGTAGAGTGATTAAACCATTATAATTTGTTTACAGTTAAGGTGAACCATTTGTGATTATATAATAGTTTAGTGGCTAAATCGATAAAATATCAATAGTTCAGTGGCTGAATTGATAAAATGGTGAAAAGTATGTTGTGCCTTTTTGTATTTTCGCAACCAAGAAAAATGGTCTTTCTAAGCAATCAAGAAAAGTATAATGGTTTGATCACTACCAAAAATAGTTAAAGTGGCTAAATCGATAAAATGGAAAGCAAAAGTGCTTTTCTAGATTTTGCTGTTCTTATAATATAGGAAGCCATAACATTATCACCACTCATATAAAGCTTGTGTTAAATCATATTCATTTTCTTGACTTGGTAGCATGAAGTCGCAATGGAGGGCGAAACAGGAAAATTATTCAGGGCAAATTTTCATGACCGAGTTGGAAGAACTGTTCTGATATTAAAACCAGGACTGCAGGTGATTCAGCAATTCCCAGTTTCCCACTTCATACTTTTTAAAAACTACTCGATTATTTTTCTTATCAAGACATTGACCTTTGAAATTTCTACCCAATTATAGCAATGAAAATAGGCATATGTTTTTGGATGACAATGACATTGCTATAATCTGGGTAGATGATTTTTCAAAGTACAATGCTGTAACAAGGAGAAGTGAAAGTAAAAGTACGTTGCTATTTCTTGCATTTTAATCCTTTTGTTTCTCCTAAAACTTACACTGACATGCATTTTGTGCAGAATACAAAATCAATGGAGAACCAGATCAAACATCTTGTATACCTAATGGAAAACGCGATGCTTAATCTTCCGGAAGGTCAAGAAGAAATGGCATGGTTGATTGACTTTACCGGGTGGTCATTTACCACCAATGTTCCGGTTAGAACCGCTAGAGACACCATCAATATATTACAAGACCATTATCCTCAAAGGCTAGCCGTCGCTTTTTTGTACACCCCTCCCCGCATTTTTGAAGCTTTTTGGAAGGTCCGTCTACATTTTCATTTTCTCCCCCTCTGGTAACTGGTAACTGCATGGTTGTTGAATGTTTATGTTTTGTGATGAATGTGCAGATTGTTAAGTATTTCATGGATCCGAAAACATTCCAGAAGGTGAAATTTGTGTACCCAAAGAACAAAGAGAGTGTGGAGCTGATGAGATCGTATTTTGATATGGATAACCTCCCGACTGAGTTTGGTGGAAAGGCAACCATGAAGTATGACCATGAAGATTTTTCAAGGTTAATGGCTCAAGATGATGTCAAAGCTGCTAAATTTTGGGGTTTTGATGAAAAGACCGGTTCTATGTCTTCAAGCCATGCTGTTGGAGCCACGGTTGCTCCAGAGCCCGCTTTGGCTTAGCAGCATTCGGGCTAAACCAGTCAGCCCGGATGCCAACTGCCTTATTATAATTGTAGTCGTGTGCGTACCCGAGATCACTATTATTAACCCCTTGATTTTTATATTTGTGTATGACATTTGATGGTTATACTTCATTGTGGAACCGAGTTTATGAAAGAAGGCTTAATTTTTGGCACACTATCAAGTCCCAATGACATCATATAAGATTTAAATCAGATACACATTGGCCTGTTATGTTTGGTTGCTAGCATAAAAGCCCAATGCTTACAAAGAATACATTCCACATTGGCCTGTCAGCCAAACAAGATGTAGATCACATATGCAATAACTTATGTTAGGTTGGTAGCATGATAATAACGTCCTAGATTAATATTTAATGGATTGAAAGAATCTATATATAACACAAAACCGTTTAATCTTTATAATCTTTTATAGGCGAAACAAAATCTATTTACACAAACCAATTACAACAAGAAGCAAAAAACAACTAATTGAATGTTTGCAGTCTACATAGTTTTACTCATTCCAATCGGCTATCACACTCTATATATTGTATCATCAAACGGTGAAAAAGAAGAAAAAGAAAAACTTTGATAAGAAGGATCTACAAAAGCCGCCTTCTGAAGTTTCGGGTGGTAGATTGATACGTACGAACTAGAAGCCCAACTCCGATTCCAACCCCGAGGCAAATGCCGAGGCCTAAGCCAACTCCAACCCTCACACCGGCATTGAACCACGTGAGTTCTCCATCTTCACCTTCCATATACTCTGTTTGGTTCCAATGAAGGCTGTTTTCGTTTTCATATTCGTACTCATTTTCACTCTTGTAAGGTCCATATTCCGATTCCTACATTGCCCGAGAGATTGTCGTTAGCACAATACGGATTTAAGAGGTTAACGTATGGATGTTTCTTTTTGACTTAATAGAGATTTAAAAGATTGGAATCTCGAATTCCAATTCCGTCGGAATCCATCAACCATTTTTTTCAAAACATCATTTATCCAAACAACACGGAATTAAAAAGAAAAAATTATGAGTACCTGAAGACTAAGTCTATCCGGAACATCCTTCCTTGATTCCGTTGCCTCACCCTCCGGAATCGGATCCAAGGCTCCTTTTCTACCTTGCTTCCTTCTAACACTAATCTGCAAAGTCTTGGTCAAAATAACCGGTTGACCAACAAAAGATCCCGCAACATAAACTTCAATCATGGGTGGCATAGAATCCGAACCCGCAATTTGTTTCCCTTTCAAAACCCGACTACCACCACTAACCATGGATTCACATTTCATACTCCATCTTTCAACATCATTATTCTTCAATTTACCATTCTCATTTTTACACATCTCCAAAACCCCAGAAAGAATAAGATCATCCCCATCAAAAACCTCAAATTTAACACTTCCAGTCAACCGAATACTATCCGTGCTCACAAAAGTGGCCTCTTCAAACTTTTTATCCACTCGGTTTCTTCTTAAACGACATGCACTTCCGGTTGAATCAAGGGTGCATCTTTTGTTATTGACTTCAAGTATAGTATCGGGGTCTAATGGTATATGGGTAAGAGTTAGGTATTCGGGGGTGTATCCATCCACCATGAAATTACTAATTCGGACATAGAATACGCGGATATCAAACCAAGCTAATAGTGGTTTAGTGTATGGTTGGTATGTAGGATGCTTGATGATTTGAAGATTGTTCTTCGTTGTTGTTCCATTTGAGTTTTCCATTTAATCTCATGGAAGTAAGGTATGAAGAATCAATCCTGTTGTGAAAACCAAACATTTGAAGTTCAATGATTTGAGTTTCCAATTATGGTATGGTATCCTCCTTTTATTTTATTTATTTCTATTACAGTATCGTAGTTTGACTTTTTTTTTTCTTGTTAAGGCATTGTACTTTGAAAAATCTACCCAATTATAGCATTGTACTTTCGAATTGGATTCTATAAGGACATTATGCTTTGTAAAATCTTACACAATTATAGCATTCAAAATTGCTTTGTTGACATTGCTATAATGGGTTGATTTATCAATATTGTAATGGGAAGAAATGAAAGTATGATGCTATAATAAACAAATCGATAGAAGTAAGTTACTATTTCTTGCATCTAACCTTAAAAAGAATTAAAAAGCAGAAATTTAGATAATTGAGAGGGTGTTTGGATGTGCATATTAACTTTCAAAGTCACCATTGGGACTTAAAAATCATCACTTGATTAAAAGTTAAAACAAGGGATCTTTAGTAATTTTATGTTTTTCTCAATAATCATTTTTAGTACACAAGTACACAACTCCTCCGAATTTAATCATTTTGACCACAAATGATTATAAAAACATAAGCATAAATATTCCCTTTAGGCTTTAAAAACGGATCCAAACATGGAATTCAAGCACATGAAAGTAACATGATTTTAGAAAAGGGAACACTTTATTGAAGTAAAGATTGCACAAAATTAAAGTGGAGTGAGAGAAACTAATAACCCTAATAAATCAGAAGCTACCCAGCTACCCACTTAAGAAATCTATGTTTCCGACTTGCAATTGACTCGATTCCAAAAATCTTGAAATACCCATCAGAGAATTCATATGCAAAGCTCAGATTCTTATCTCCAATCAACCTTTTTACATATGAAGAATGAAAGGATACACTACCACACAGAGAAATAAAAGAGGATAACCACTAATGAATTAGGGATAAAGAGAAGAAAACACACCAGAAATCAAGAATCCAAAACCAACATATGTGATTGATTGATAATCCAAACACCTTCAGTGTGTTTAGATGTGTTCCTGTGTTTAAGAGATATAAAATTGAGACCACACGATGCTCAATTGATGGCCGGCAATCGCTAATATTGTAAGTGTCACAAAGATCCAAAAAAACTGTAAGAAATCAAGACAAAGCCACAAACAAATTATCAATAAACTAACTTACCCTCCACAAAGTCTCTCTCACACCCACTTTCGTAATATCCAAATCGAATTGAAGCCTCAAGTGATTTCCTTAATCGCTTTCAAACACCCCACAAAATCGGTCTAGATCTCCTCTTTGAAACCCTAAAAAGATTCAAACTTTTTTTCGGTGGAAATCAAAGAAAACAGAACGACTGGAAAGATTGATTTGATATCTTCAAGACCCAAATAGCGAAATATCTTGTGACAAGTCTTTAATACGCATATGCTGATATGCATATGCATACACGTCGATCGATGGTGACGGGTTTGAGGAAGTTGGAAGTTTCCCTTCCTTATCCGGAAGAAGATGGGAGTTTGGAAAAATTGAAGTAACGAGGTCAGAAAAGATGGTATTGGTCGGTATCTTAGATAAAAAACGTTTGTCATTAATATGACCAAATAGGATAAACTAGAAAATCAAGAAACGAGTTGGTAATCGACATCCTACTCTTTTGTCTCATTAAATTTGACTATATATTTAATAATTTCGATTTATTTAATGCAGTAATAATTTTTTTAAAGAGGCTTTTCTTTAATTGGTATTTATAAAAAGAGAAAAGGAAAATGAAGTTGATTTTGTAGTTAGAATTTGTGAGCTGTATATACCTAAGAATTATATATTCATGGGATCGGTGGTATCTATATAATGGCTGGTTTATAATTTATAATATGATTTAAAATCATTATTATATTATTTTCCATTAATTGTAACTATAAATATCTTTTCAATGTCTAAGTTTTTCAATAGTTTTTATTTATCGTATGTATCATTATTCATCTAAAATATTCTATAATTTTTTTATTGCCCTTTTTAGATATATATCACATTCTAATATGAATTGTTTAATAAAAAATATTATTCGACATTAATATTTAATATTTTATAAATAAAATATTATTAAATATTTTATAAATAAAATATTATTAAATATGTTATAAATAAAATATTATTAAATATTTAATAAAATAAATTAATTAGTAAAAAAATAACAAATATTTAAATTTAAATATAATGTAAAGGATGAAACAACATATCATTGAATGTGAAAGGGGTAGAATAGAAACCTAAAAATAATTTAAAAAATCAGGATATATTAAATAATTGGTGAAAAAAACTACCCATTTCAATAATATTAATGATATTAAATGGTCAAATAAATAATAATCAATCCTAAAAAAATTCATTTGAGATTCTCTAAGCTAAAGTTACATGATCAACCCAAAAAATTCCAATAATCGTCAAATTACACATAAAGAAGAAATATATAGATATAACAAGAGTCAAGAGGTGCATTACAAATGATTAAAAAAAATGATAAAATAATAAAATGACAAATACAATAATAAAAAAAGGACAACGGAACGAGAAGTGTAGGGAAATGAAGCATCGCAACTCTATGATCAAGTGTTGTTTAACTATAAAAATAAATGAGTTTTCATATCATTTTCTATATGCTATATTTTTTTTTTGAAACAGTCAATGCATTAGAAAAGAACACTCACACCTAGCAAGACGCAAGGCGGAGCAAAACAGGAACAAGCAAAACAAATTACAAACAAGAGAAATGAAAAGATAACCAATTAATCCAATTACATATCCCCATTTTACCCCTATGCTTCGCCCAAAGGAAGACCGAGGAAATAATATCATCCATAACCGAAGAGGCAGAAACAATATGCTTTTTGAATAATCTAGCATTCCTAGCTTTCCACAAACTCCAAATAAGACCATACACGATCATGGTGAGAATGCGTCTCTTTTTGGGACATCTCCCCCCCAGTGGTTAATGAAATCTAATAAAACACAAGTGTTCGCAAAAAATTGGAAAGGAATCCTGCACCAGGTTCAATCTAGTTCCGCATCTTTGTTGCGAAAGGGCAAGAAATCATAATATGGTTCGCGTTCTCCACCTCCCTACATAAACCACACATAATATAATCAACAGGAACGCCCCTAACTGATAGAGCCTCCGGAGTTGGAATTCTCCCTTTTTCCGCCTTCCAGACAAACCCCAACACTTTTATAGGAATTTCTTTGCACCACACAACCACCGGGTTCGGCTCAGCAGCCGGGTTTTGATCAGCAATTAATCTCACAGCCTCCACAGAATATATACCGTCTGGGTTCAAAAGACAACTCCATTTTTGCATGTAAGGCAAAATAATCTCATTCTGCACTTTAAAAAGGTCATAGAAATTGAGATTAAATTTTCTGATGTCATTTTTCGCTTTGAAAATATTGTTCCAGACTCCAATAACGGTACCACTAGAGATCTGATGACGGGGCTTCCCGTCAAGCTTATGAATCCCACGAATGACTTTACACCAAAGTGATGAGGATCTAGTTTTCTTATAATTTTATTTATATATTTAATATAGTCGTTGCATTTTTTATCTATATAGATACAAAGTTATACATAATATAAACTCAAGCATCCACAATATCATTTTTGATGGAGATTTTTCATAGAAAACCTTAAAATGAAAAAAAAACTTATTTTATCTCTATAATAAAAGAGCTTTTTCACTTTGCTTTTTTTTTTTTTTGGTAATCCCCTTATAGAACTTGTATATTTATCATTAGTTGGAAGTCTATGAGATTCACCAAAACATTGCAAATGCTCTATGTAACAGTTTATTAATTAATTTAATTAACAAAGCTCTTTGAAAAAGTTTAGGCTTTTAAAAACTCATCCAATTTTTTTTTTTCAATTTTAAGAGTTTTTTAAGATGGAAAAGCTATTGCAATCCCAAAATAGCTTCTATTATAAATGCCCAACAAACAAAATTAATAAAAAAAATGACACGTTAAATTAACTATTGAAATATTTTGGATCTCATGGTTTGCATGTATTCGGTAACAAGCAAAACCCACCGACAATGCTTTTATTTTGGATCTCATGTTATGCATGTATAATGCATTTATCCTTTCTACTTTATAAACAGATCATCTTTTGGAAAATAGAAGATAGAAGATAAATAATAATCAACCATTTAGCCCTTTGATACTTTTGGTTTTCGCTTCTAGGTTCAAACATTTATCATTTTCATATAAGTTTAAAAAAGGCAAAAATAATCTAAAAACTATTAAGAAAAGTAAATTAGCAATCATTAACTTAAAATTGTAAAGCACACAATCTATCATTATTCTATAAAACAACATTAACAAACTCTTCTTCGATAAAAAAAAAACGCATTTTGGGATTTCTGTTGGCTATCTGGTTTTTTAAAATATTAAAACCAGAGTGTGTTTCTCAAAACGGTTCTGTTTTTTATACACCCTTACTCCAAGTAAAACAACACTATTTAATTTATTCCAGAAAAAAAAATTACAAAAAAATACACGATAACAAAGATTTTAGATATCAAAAAGCATATAAGAAACTATTCACCATTCCATCCAACAAATATTCTCATTTCATTCCAATTGAATATCCCATTCTATTCATTCCCGATCCCATTAAAAAAACAACATAACACAATGATCAAACAAGCATCAAAAGGAATGATAGCTACTTCTTTCCTCATAAAAAGGTCCATTTCTATTACAAATACTCAACAGTTGCTCTTCTCTCAAATGTAAATCGACAATATCATTTTATTAAAAGTTCACATACCTATTACTATTATAGTTTTTCCCTAAAAAACACCTCCTTCAAACAAAACCACCTATAGAATTATCCACACATTAAATATCGGAACTAAAGCTTTTCAATAAATCCAAAAGCTCTATCAAAACTCTACCTTCAAAAATCCTTTGACCAAAATTTCACCACACAAGAATGAGGATGAATGCTCTTTAGTTGCTGTGGTTGACTTGCTTTCAAAACCACAATATTGCAGCAACAATGTAGAATCCTAGTCAAAATTGTAAGCAAATTCAGAGACTTTTTTTTTTGAACTTATTGGACTTAAACGATATCCTGCTTAAGGTGTGTTTCTTTTTTTCCCATTAAGTTCTGTATGGGTAAAGTCAAAGTGTTTTATACATAAGGTATTGTTTTTTTCCTGACTAAATGACCATTTTACCCTTACATTCCAAAAAGAGAATTTCACAATATTCATCAATTTTAACATGAATGTGGGTCAAATATGTAAATGGGTTAGTGAGGTAAAAAAAAAAAGATATGATGGTGAAACCAAACCTGGTGAAAGAAAAGTCAACGGGTGGATTTGTGATTCCTCTCTTTCTTATATCGCGACTGGTCCGGGTCAAACCCGCCTTCATTGGCTCCATAAACGGTCCAAGATGGAGTAGGGGCCATATAGTCGTTACTGCCAAAAGGTTCTCCCGATGCCACCTAATTTTAATTTTTTCAACAAAAACAAACCTTTATTTAATAAGGTACATCATGAAACACACACAAACTGATTTTAAATTTTAAATGAAATGACAAAACTACCCACCAAGTCATGAAACTTGTCATAGTCTATCCATGTATGCCATTGACCATTAATCTTGAACTTATCCACTTTTGCTAAAAGAACACAACACGAGTGCACATGCTCACAAGCAATCTCATAATCCCCGTTGCTTTTTTCAGCCAAGGCTTCAGAAAAAGCTTTCACATCAGCATGCCATGGCACGTTTTCCATAGTCAACTTTGATGTGGCTGACCTGTTTGTTATATAAATCATAATAATTATTTTAATTCCAAGTAGAGTACCCAAATGATAGTAAATATTATATGCCATTTTCTTAAAGGGAAAAAGTAAACAACATGATATGTACTTACGTTCCACAATAGGTAACACCTTTGATTTCAACAAAATCAGGGTTTCCAATGCCAAAGAGGGAAGAATAGGCATCCACATCCTCTGTGTTCCATCCTTTAACAAGTGTCAAACGATACACTGTTCGTTGTTGCTTATCTTTCAAAGCTTTCAATGAATCCTGAAATTCACATTTCATAATGTAAGACAATGCTGACAGCATAAATATAAAGTTTGACTCTTTGCTTTTTTGATATACAATCACAGATAAAGTTCATTTAAATGGATGTTATACAAGGCCAAAAGTTTCAGCTTTTTTGGATTTTAGCTTCTGGGTATGAACCTTTCATCAGATATGATTTGGGATTTGTTGTTGGTGAAAAGGGTAAAAGAACAGTGATTTAGGGAGTAAAAAAGAGCAAAAATTCATACTTCTGTCCACATCCAGAAAAAAGTGAAATAACACAGGGACGAAAACTGTAATTTACTCAAAGATCAAATTAAAAGATTTTATAGTGAGGGAAGGTACATACACCAAAGCGCTCCCAGAAGTCCCCAAAAAGTGGCCTATCGATTGCCTTCATGCTGTCCTTTGTTGCAGCATCTACACTAACATACAACTGTGTGATGGGTTTTAGTGACACAATCTTTTCTGGAAACTGTGCATTTGTCACTAAAAAAGTGGAAATTCGCCTTTTGTGGAGTTCATCCACAAGTGAATTGATCTCAGGATACATAATAGGCTCCCCAACAAGTGACAAGGCACAATGCCTAGGTAACAAACCCTCTGATAGGCGCTCTGCTGTAACACCTACAAGAAATAACAATAAACTTTCTCATTTATTTGTATGGTGAGATTTAGAAAGAAGATGATTAGAGAAAAGATGATAAAACCCACCTGGAACTCCTTTCATTTGTTTTATCATTTTCTTATGTTCTTCTAAGGCAGAATTCACAATCATCAAAGGGTCATCCATCTTCCACTGCCAGCTTTTTCCAACAGGGTTAGTGTGATGTCTCCAACAGAAGACACATTTATTTGCACATGCCAAACTTGGTGTTGCTTCCATGCACCTGTTTCCATAAAAAGTGACAGTTTTAAATGTTTGTTACAATAATGAAGACTAAAGAGTAGAGAAAAACACTCATCTTTATAATATGTCCATTCTATAACCACAAAATACTCACCTGTGACTCTCGATTCCATAAAAGGAGTGCTTATAACAACCTCCACGTCCTCTGAGTTGAGATTTAGTCCACCGACATATTTTAACACCACTATGTGAACCAATAATCTTATAACCCTGCAATTCATAAAATAGAGAGAACTATTTAGCTTTAAAACCACCATTGGTTCTTAAAATCTGAAGAGTGTATTTTGCAAATTTCAGATAAGATCATACTTGCTACTCGATCTTACTCATCTTAGAACTAAGTTTATGTTGAATATAAGTATATAACAACAACATGGCCTATAAAAGTTGCCAGATGTGATCATTTAGGAAATTCTAGAGTGAAAAGATCTAGAAAGCAAGATCATCTTTACCCTGGATTAAAAGCAAGATCAATTGGGGATATACCTGCTTTTTCAAGCTAGCCCTGATCACTGGAGTTACCATTTCTTTCTGCCCATTCTTTTTTCCATTACTTGTGATTGCTCCCATATCTTTCTTTGAAGGTGCTTTGCCTGCAATATCTTCTAAATCAACAATATCAGATTCCATCCCATTTTCTTCATCTTCATCCTCGTAATCATCATCATCATCTTCGTAATCTGATCCATCGATCATCTCATAACCATTTTCCTCAATTAAATCATTCCCATTTCCCCTCAATTCACCTGCTTTTAAAACTTTAATCACTTCTTTACTCCAAATACCAAAGGCCTTATCTAATTCACCCTCATCAACATCCCCTTCACAAAGAGGCAAAATCTCCGATGCTCCAAGAGATCGCATTTTCGTTGATAACCCTCTTCCGACTGCATTAAAATTATCTCCATAAGCTCGGCTGCCAACCCCAAATACAGCAAATTTGCACTTGCTAAGCAACAGTGACCCCACTCTGAAGTCCTCAGCGCTCTCTGACAACCAATTCGACAAGAAAACGCCGTTGGATGGAGGATTTCCGTCTTCCCATGTCGATGCAATGATCAAAACTAGGTTTTCTTGATGGAGGTCTTCGGGCTCATAGACGTTTGGGTCAACAAGTTCAAATGGGAGGTTATTTGAGGTCAATAGGTTGAAGAGACGTTGAGCTAGAGTCCTAGAGGTGCCTGTTTGAGAGATAAAGAATAGTTTTCCTTTTCGAGTAGCAGAAGAGAGATTAGGGTTTGTGGAGGGGGAGGATAGTTTAAGGTGGCGGAGGCGGCTGGATTTATAGAAGCAGTAGACGGTGGTGGCGGAAAGGAAAGCGAGAATAGTGAGATGTGTTGTGAGAGACGTTGTGGATATACTGGCAGTGGCGGCAGTGGAGGACATTGTTCTGGGGGTGGCGCGTGGTTTGGATTCTGAAAGTACAGTTCGTTCAAGTGTTATAGCATTCAAACCCGTAAAGAAGAAAATCTAATTTTAGAATAGAGAAAACTTCAAATTTGGTCCCTGTGATTTTCTGTTTTTTGTGGTTTTGGTTTAAATAGTTTTAAAAGAGCATTTTTTGTTTTGTTTTTTGGTTTTAGTCCTTGAAGACAACCCCTATTTTTCTATCATTTGTTAACTCACCCTCATGCCCTCATGTGGGGGTATTTTAGTCATTCTACATATCATCACTCTATCTCTTTCCTTCTCCTTTCCCCTAATTTATTACACTCGCCTCTCCTCTTGTTCTATTTCAATCCCATTGTCTTCAATCTTACTCTATTCTCCTTGTGATTAGAAAACTAATTTGAGATGACATCCTCATCTAGTCGTCGAAAGTTTTTCAAAAAACTCTTTTGTTTGTTTATGTCAAGATAATCACGATGATGGCTACACAAAAATGTTTATAATAACATTAGATGATCTTACAAAACACATAAAGGTTTAACCTTTGGCAAAAAAAACCTACATCCAAACATATAAAACAAATAAAAAAGGTTAAAACTTGAACATTCAACCTTGAACCTTTAAAACCCTGAACCTTTGAGACTACCTTGAATCCTTTCAAGATTTGTCATCCTCTACTTAACTATGTGACCAAGGACCTCAAGAAGATTGATCAAATCAACAGGTATCTCCAAATATTTAGCTATAAAGCAAATGAGATAAATTTGCACGATTAACCTTCTTAAGCAAGACGAAAACCAACTAAGTTGTTGTATAACACCCCATTTTCACATTTCAATAGAATTCGATATAAACCGTTGCTTATAAAAATTAAAATTAAAATATATTACTTTTTAGCCAAAGTAATCATTATAAAAACGTAGAAAACATCAATGCGGTTTCCGTTAATATATAGAACGCTTAAATTTGGCTTCGTATAAGGAAGTGGTTTTTCCAAGTTTCGTGTTCAGCCTGACATAGCTAATTGTGCCCCATATAGTAAGTTCTAGATCGGTTTCTTTTTAGCCAAAACAATATAAACAATAATCGAAGATTTCACAAATACCAATCCATCAATATAAGGAACATTGAGAACGAAGTTCGTATGAAGAAGTTATGAATTTCGCAAGCAATCTAATAGACTAAACCGGTCTAAATATGAATTTTAGTTAGAGTAAGAATTAACTATTGAGACCTAAAGGAAAGTCGTATATCTCGTCGAGATGATTTCGGGGATATAAATAACGTTTAAAACGGAGCGCGTATGCGAATGTTGCGGTTGTCTGAAGATTCACGAAAATACCCGTTGAGGGTGACGTGGCGACACCGAAGTGCGCCACGTAGCAGCAAGAGAGCAGACTCCTCCACCGACCGGCCGATGTGGCGCCATAAGAATCAGACATGTGGTAGCGCCACATGTTGACACGTGCCACATTCTAGAAGGCGACCGAAAAGGGTGACGTGACACCACATGGTGCTGACACATGGCAATTTTTTAGATGGTCCAGCCAATGTTGCCGACCAAGGGCACGACGTGCATCACGAAATTGCCTATAAAACTCAGCCTTCGGGCCTTCATTTCTTACACCAAACTTTCTCACCTCCTCTCTCTCAAAGATCCAGTTTTCTTGGGTTTTCAAGGTTTTGAAGAATTTATTTTTTAGCAAGGCGCTGGGGTAGTAGATAACCATGCAGAAATAAGTGCTCAGTATCGAGGCCCTGCCCGTGACTTTTCAGGCTCTTCGCTAGAAACCTCTATAAGTGCAGCTACGCTTACTAGTCTTTTAGGGTAGCATATAGTTAGATTTATAGTTATTATTAGGAACCTGTAAGTACTAGATTAAACATTATTTCCTATTGAATATACTGGTTGGTCTACTTACGGGAGAAGTGTCTAGAATTGACATGTTGGCTTGGTTGTTAGATTTTAGAAAAGCTATATGCCTAAATGATCTTGTCGCCCAACTGTCATGCATGCATGATCCTTATTTAATAGCATGAACGTATATTTGGAATTAGTAAATGATTTATCTTTCACAAGATTTCCATATGAATTAATAAATAATAATAGTATAGGTTCATTCCTGTTAGACGCATTACCCGTATCGCCAGGGGAATAGCCAGTCGTCTGAGTAATTGTCCATGTGATTTATCTCACTATACAATGTACTACAGTATACATCCATGTATGTTAGGATAAGGAGTTGGTAGAGTAAAGTTGATAATTGTTGGATTAATGTCTAAGCCCGTAACTATATTTGGTAAGTACTTGACCCGGTTGTGCATGGTCCTTTTGGATTACCTTCACCATAGCAACTTGACATGGTAATTTATGGAGAGAGAGAGAAGATATTAAGGTTTATTAATATATTATAAGAATAATATATTAAAGGAGAAATCATATTATTTGATTAATATTAGTCATAGATTAGTTAAGAATTAATTTGGTAACTAAAAGAGATTAATTGAATAAAGGGGACTTAAATTGTCAAATGTGTGATAGCTGTATTTTGGGCTGGGAAACCTAATGGATAAAGGGATGAACTAAATTATGATGAGAGCCCATCATATTTTCATCCATGGCCTTATTCCAAAAGGTTCCATGGGTTGCTTAATGTTTAAGCTATCCATTAGGGTTTTGACTGAAACCCTAACTGCTCACAGTATAAATAGAACCCCTAGGTTACAAAAATCGAATACTTGCTTTCCTAGAACCCTAAGAGCCGATTTTGTGTGCCTCCTCCCTCTCTCATATACTACCCTCTTGCTAGTTGGTGTTTGTAAGCCATTAGAGGAGTTACACTTATGACTCTAAGCATCAAAGACAAGAAGATTCAAGCAAGCAACAAGAGGTAATCTTCTAGATCTAATTTGGTCATTATAATTTCGAATTATTATCATTAGATATCGGGTTAGAAAGTCTTAGATGAATGCATGTACAATTAGAGAAACCTAGATCCAACATTAGGGTTTGCATGAGCACATACGACGTTCTTGTGGCTCAAACCCATCAGTGGTATAATGTGCTTAAGTGAAATTGTGCATGTACTAGAAGAGTCTAAAGTGCAGCCTTTATATGCGTAATTGTTGTGATATTAGATTTAGTTAGGGGATGATGGTAAAATGACTAAGAGGTCAGGTGCCTATATACGCACGTGTTAACGAAATGACATGTAGGTCGTAAGTACATATAGACCCGTGTTGACAAAATGGCATGTAGGTCGTAAGTACACATTGACCCGTGTTAACAAAATGGCATGTATGTTGGATTAGGTGTTTAAACTAATAACTAAATTACTATATTATTGAATTATTAGCAAAGTCCTTTTGGGTTGTCCTGAAACCTAGTAATTGACTTGAATGCTTTTTAGAGAGAGAGAGAGAAAGAGAGAGAGAGAGAGAGAGACTGATTTATTGATTTGTTATATGGTTAATAAATTAAATAGAAATCAAAATAAGTAATTTATTAATATATTATGAGAACAATATATTAATTATAAGTAGTATTGCTTAATTAAAAATTAAATAGAAATTTATTTGGATCTAATTTTTTGATTAATTGGATTTATTAAAAGTGGAAGGACTAAAGGTGACAATGTTTAAAAGGTGAACTCTGAGCAATTCTAGAACCTCCCATAAAGGGGATGTTATAAAGGAGTTCTAGAGGGATTCTAGAGTTTTTCTTGGGATCTAAGGAAACTTGGATGCCTTAGAGGGAAAAGCAATATGATTGGGGTTATCTAAAACAAACTTTCCTTATCTTTAGCCTTCCTATCACATATATAAACCCTATTGGGTTATGATTTTTGGAATTCGCCTCATTACTAAGAGAATTCCAAAAAAATCCCTTCCTCTTTCTCTCTCTCTCCTCTTTAGCCTCTGATTTGCTAGGGTTTGGGTGTGAGCCATTAAAGACATGACACTTCTGGTGCTTGCTTTATAAAGACCAACAAAGGAAGGATTACTAGTTTATTTGCAATAATAAACTAAGGTATGTATTTTCTAAAATCCCTTTAGTGATTTCAAAAATAACAATGTACTTTTAGGGTTCTTGATATTCAATAGTTATTTGCAAATCATAATGAGAACATAGATCCTTTAGGGTGCATGTGAGCTTAGGGTTTATGTTTTTCCACCAAAAAATAGTTTTTTTGTAACATATAAAACCCATCAGTGGTATCAAAGCTATTGTTCTCATTGGTCTTACATAAAGTTGAATATATCAAATTTTAGGTTTATAGGAAACTAAACCCTAAGGAGGTATTTTCGAAAATTCCATAGGGTTCTTGAAACCCTAGCCTCCACCCTATATTTTTAAATTTTACAAGGGTTTTAGAAATGTAACAACCATAAAATTCATAAAACATTTAAACTTTTAAAACAATCCAAAAACCATCATTGTTTACAAATAGTTTTCAAAATAGGTTCAATATAAGAGAAATCCCAAAATCATGAAACAAAACATGAGGAGGTGCACGATCACGCCTTCGCCTTCTTGCGATACCCTGAGGTACCTGAAACATAAACCAAAATTGTAAGCCCAAAGCTTAGTGATTCCCCCAAAATACCAATACATAAACAAGTAGCACAAATATAATAACAACATGCAATGGGCCGACAGCTAACTGGATTACCCTTGAGTCCACACCATAAGTATGGCTTGCCCCATGGGCCCAAAGATTATACCTGGCTTGCTCCCCGGCCTGATCAATCCTTGGATTAAGTACCACTAAGCCCTCAGTACAAGTCTGGCATGCCTTCTCGGCCCTCAACTTGTATCTGGAATGCTTATGATCCCTCAATATGAGTTTGGCATGCCTTCCTTGGCCCTCAACTCATATTTAGCTTGTTACAGGGTTTGTTAGCTACAACACGGAGCAATATAACCTCAACCCAAACCACACGATATGTTGACATATAACAAATAATATCATATACAGATAAACAGACAGTGTCACAGGTAGTCATATAGATCTACCAGACTAGCATATCAAAACTAGCATGCATATCTATTCCATACTCAGCAAATCGACAATATTTGGTAATAAAACCAATAGGCCAACCTTGGTGCCTTCAACACGAAAGTATAGTGAGGAAAACTCAACTCACAAGCAACAAAAAACTGATAAGGTTCGACTCCAAATCTCAACTCTCAACTCAAATACCTACAACCATCAAATGACCAATTCCATCAAAATCCTAGCAATACCCAAAATACCCTTAAGGTCAAGGTCAATAGTCCATGTTGACCCAACACGCCGTGGTTACTAGAAAACATGTCGTGTTTCGATAGCATCCAGATGATCGGTAAAACTCCAACCAACACGCTGTGTTGGCATTGCAAACATGTCGTGTTTTCCCAAGTTCCAGCAACTTAATTCATTCGACTGTTTTCTTCGATTCTAGGGACTCCAAGGCTCAGATCTAGACCCAAATGCTATCAAAGAAGGATAAAGCTTCCAACTTTATCCTTTGGAAATACTCTAAGGGTCCCAAAACCCAACTACAAGGCTTGAAGGTTCAAGGGCTTAACCAATAAGCACTAAATCCTTGAAGTCTGAAACCCATCCTTTCCAGAAGAGATTCTAGCACCAAAACCATCCCAAAAGTCGGTGCTTTATAAACATGCATGTCCAATGCATGTCTTGAACCCAAAATAGGTCAGGAATGGGGATTTATGACATACTCTCCATGCATGGCATCAAAAATCAACTATATGCCAAATCCAAGAGTCTACAAGGTCACTTAGACTTGGAGATTCATAAAGTTGATAAATTTATGAGATCCAACCATTCCCTCACTCAAGAACAACAAGAAAAAGGGCTAAAACTCAAGATCTAGCAACATAGAGGAATAAAAATCGGATCTTGGACACTTACAAAGGTTTAGAAGAGTGCCAAACTAAAAGATGAGGGCTTGCTTGCTGGATCCTTACTCCCTTCTTCCAACTTCTTCTTTCTTTGGCTCCAAAAACACCACAGTAGCTCACAAATAAGAGGGAAAGATGATTAGTGCTATTAAGGGTCGATATGGGGAGTTGGGGGATGATAAAAGACCATCCCATGGGACTTAAGGAGATTATATAGGGTGCAAAACCCTGAAAATTAGGGTTTTCTCAACCAGCCGCCAACACGCCGTGTTGGTCAATAAAACATGCAGCCCAAAAGTTCCTTAACACGCCATGGTGAGGCTTCACCACTCCGTGTTTCAGAGGAAAAACATGTGAAATGGAATAATTCATACCTGGAGATCGGGGCGTTACAAGAAACCCTAACCCCTTTGCCTAGTTTTCGAAAATTTAAGGATCCCTTCTAGGGTTTTCCTTGTTTCCTTATTTGTTATTTAAATTTAAACCTAGTATTTTAGAAAAGTTTTAAAATACGCCTTATACTATATATAATTAAAAGACTAATATAATATATGTTGGGTTTTAAGCACTATAACACTCCTTTGGTGCACATGCAACCCTAGATGCTTTAGATCTAAGTTTTCTCTACTTATACATGAAATTTCAATTTTCCAAAGCATACATCCTAACTAGCATGCAATTGAAGATATACAACATAAAACCAAATTAGATGAATACCTCTTGATGTATCTTGTAGTTCTCGGCCTTTAAAAGATTTAGCACCTCAAATGTGATGCCTCTAATGTGTTACAAACACCAAATGCAAGAGGAGGCTTATGAGGAGAGGCTAGATAGCACTAAAATCGATTATGGTTCTTCTCAAGAATGCATGGGACCGATTTTAGGGGTTAAGGGGTTTCTTTTATAGTGTGGCAAAGACTAGGGTTTCATCCATGCAAACCCTAATTCACCATGACCCTTCATATTTCTTAGGCCCGTTGGGTTTAAACCTTCATGGACTATCATATAGGTTTAACCCATCCTAATCAACCATAGATCATTAGCCCATACTATAAGTATTACTGATTTACTTTATCAGTCCCCGAAAGTTTAATCAGTCTCTTTTGATCACTAAATTAATTTCAAATCAATTTTCGATCAATACTAATTAGATAATATGATTTCTTAATTAATATATTATACTTATAATATATTAATAAATCACAAATTACCTCTTCCTCAAAAATCCATCCTATCGAATTGCTCTGGTGAAGGCAAACCAAAAGAACCATGCTACTATCGGGTCAAGTACATACCAATTATAGTTATGAGCTTAGACACCTAATCCAACAGTCTCCCACTTGGATAAGTATAATAACTATAACTGCCAATGCAACTTCAAAATCCGATTAGCAATTGTAGCTCTCAAAAGCCACTGTCGAACTCTGACCCAGTCAGTGACGCGTCCTTTAGATAAGGGATCGTATAATCCTCTGTTCAACAAGATATCGTATGGACAAAGACATGGAATAAATTCATACTCATTGTCCAACAGTTTGTTTCCCGATTTCTGATTTGTTTGACATAAAACTTAATTGAACACACCAATTGAGTCTTGACCAAGCCCGACATATAAGCCAAAATAAAATCATCGAGGGGCCCAATATATCGCTTTTAATCCTCATAGGATAAAAGGAACATATAAACTTCAACTTATATGCTTGTACTAACTACTCGTTAAATCATACACAACAATACATTTTATAACATCAAGTTACTGATGCATTTTCATACCATCAATGCACAACCAACTCGTAGTCATCAACTCATATATCTTGGTTTGAAGACTATATGATATTATCATCTCACAATGACTCGTGATAAATTCCATGAAGTGATTCAGGTGAGCGCAGGTTTAATCCAATACTCAAATCTTATTTCAAGAGCACTCATGAATGTTGTAGCAAACTTTTGCTATGTCTAACACCTTAGACGATCTACAAGCCAATTCATGACAGTCTAGCCTCATAACCTACTTTCAAAATATGATCGACTTTGGATAGTTTGAATAATCTTATAATTCCGGAAGTCAAAACATGCAAAAGTGATACAATAATAAACAATTGACACAAGATAGTAACTTTACTTATAAATAAAACTCCTTTTATTCAATCATCAAATGTAAATTAAATTTTAGCTATTACAAGTTTCTAAACATTTATCTAATCACTAAAACTAATATCGTCCTTCAGCCTGATACTCTTAGCATGCTGCAAGTGCTTAACCCTACTCAATCCCTCCGTAAGGGGATCTGCTGGGTTATCCTTTGATGATACCCTAATTGTTAGAATATAACTCAAGTGGTACATGTAGTTTACTAACTATGTTTCATTTAGTTTTGCCATTCATGCTTAACTAATTTAGTTATTACTATCACTATAGCCCAACCAACTATTAGTTGTTGTTTTGAGTTATTACTAGCACTATAGCGCAACCAACTATTAGTTGCTGTTTTGAATGGTCCATTATGTCATTTTTTGTGTGTTTAAGGGCATGAACTTGAGTTTTACAAACTTATTTGGGTAACTCATATGGTATAACCTGTTTCTAAACACGAAAGAGAAGGTATGTTCACAACAGTACAACACCTTTAACTCTAACGCCTAAGTTCCATTGGTATCATCTTCATCGTGTCTACCAAATTCCACATACATTACTTTTATACACAACATGTGTAACCTCGAATTCAAGATCTATATACAACATCTCTAACCCTAATGTACGCCACCAATTAACTATCGAACCACAAACACGACCTCACCACCTTCGTTGGTTCTCTCTCTATATTCAACCTCCAAATTGTCTTTGAATATGAACTAAGAAACTAAGGAATTTTCCATCTTTGGTGTTGAGTTTTGGTCTTGAAGGGATGGCGGTATGATTTTATGAAATAGCTTGGGAAGAAGTAAAAAAAAAAAATTAAGCAAACATGATTAAGAGTGAAGAAGAACATGATGAGTTGATTGGGTTCATTGATTATTGCATTTCGATTTGTATAAATTTGTTTTGATTTTTTCTTGATTATGTTTGGATCTTGTTAGATGGATATTAGATTGGTTCAATTTTTTCTCGATTTTGTTCCAGATTTGAGTGTGATTACTTCTCTTGATCTTGGAAAAAATAATGATGGATGGAGTAAGATATCGGTGGTGAACGACGGAAGATGTTGGTGGTGGGTGGTGGCCATTTGTTTATGGATTTAAATCTAATAACCCGAAAACAGAGCCTTAAATTGATATCTTTAGGTTTAGTCATAATTTATTTCTCATGTTAATTCATATAGATAAAAATATCCTTGTTGGTGGTGGGTGGTGGCCATTCGGTGTTTATATGTTGTTTTTTGTGCATTTTTTCTTGTTTCCTTAGTGTTGTTTGTACTAATTATTTTTTTCACAGGTTTGGTGTTGATTTAGAGACATTTTTATACATTCTCAATATATCTGAAGGAAAGTAAAAGACTAAACATAGAAAATATAATTTAATTATGGATAACGAGCCCTTGCTACTTTTCTAAGGATCGAAAGACAACTCGTTATCCCAAAAATGATTTGATGTTTTTTGTGTTGTCAAAAGAACTATAGATGTTTTTTGTGTTGTCAAACTTGTGTCAAATACTTTTAAATTGGCTCTCGTTGAACATTTATTTTTGAATAACTTGTTTTAAATGAATGCTTTACAATTGGCTTACACGTAGTTTGTAGTTTTGACAAATTCTTATTTTTTATATTTAATTAGTGGGCACATGTGGTTACCCGACTTTACACAGTTCGGTTCAGTTTAGGTTTTCGACCAATTCAGTTCGGTTTCGGTTAGTGAACGTGATGCACCTCCCCATGGTCACAATTCAAAATTTTATTATAATCTTAGTCGAACCGCCATGTGAATACCCCTAGAAGCAAGAATATATGATCTAGTTCATCAACCGACGTAGGTTAGAGAGGGTGTTTAATTGGTGGAAATAATCATCCACAAATCCAATACACAACTCACTAGCAACAACACTTAGACCTACCTGCGACAATGATACATCTAAATCGATCGGATCAAACATGGGTGGCGGTGGCTGAATGTTCCATCCAAAATCACTAAATACATTATTTTCTAACATTACTCCCGAAAAAACTATAATCGCTTTGGAACGTTCATGTAGGATCAAAGGAGAATCCACCGAAGATTTGATCAACCTTATCCTTGTCCATATGCCAAATTCCTGTCCAAACGAGAGCAAAATCGATCAGATTTATAGAGCAGAAGAGAAAAACTATGTCAAATGTTTTATGTTTTGAGAGAGAGAGAGGGAGAGAGGTGTGTTTACTTTTATTTTATAATAACTTCAGTATTAGATAAATGTTAAAAATATAAAAGAGAAACTAAAAAGACAAATTAGTTTTTTCAAATGCATCAATGACCAAAACCACAAAAAAAAATCCAAATTTGAATCACTAAAAAGCAAATTAGTTTTTTCAGATGCAACCAAAACCACAAAAAAAAAAAAAAAAAATCCAAATTTAAACCACTAGCCCAAATTTTTCTGGACCAAACACAAAAAATATCAACTACAAGAGCCAAATTTATAGTTTTTCTCTAATTCATGAACAAAATCCTAGATCTATGAAAGTTTCAAGATGAAAGGGTTACAAAGTTATACTTGAAAGTAGGGATGCGTTTTAGAACCGGACCATACCAGAACTCGAACCGATTTCCCTATCTTATAAGAATCGAGAACCGGACCACCGGTTTTAGCATCGGTTCCGGTTCCGATCCCGTTTTTTCGGTTATTTTTCAAACTAAAACCAGTTAAAATGATGTAGATGATATATTATCTTTTGGAACCTGTAAATGATTCAGTATGTAACCAAATTATGACTTTTTACATTCTAAATTGAAGTACAAATACTAAATTACATGATGAAAAAAGAATCAAATAAGTCCGACTTCGTATGAGTGATTAATGCGTATTTTAAAAGCGGGACAAATTCCAAAAAAAAAAAATACTGAAACAGAAAATACAAAATACGCAACATTGATATGTTGTCTTCCGAGGTCTATAACTGATTCAATATCCAACCAAAATATGTGTTTGTATAGTCTAAAATGAAGTAAAAACACCAAATTAAATGCTGGAAAAAATGAAGTAATTCCGACGTCATATGAATGAGTTATGCACATTTAAAAAAACGGGACATATTTAGAAAAACAAAAAAAATGCTGAAATATAAAAAACGCAGCATATATATTCTTTCTTTCGGGGAATGTCTCTGATTCAGTATCTAACCATGATTTAGTATCTAACCAAAATATATGTCTGTACAGTCAAAATAAAATTACAAACTCCATGTTGGAAAAAAATCAAGTAATTTCGACTTCATATGAGTGAGTTATGCACATTTTAAAAAACGGAAAAAATGTCAAACCGGTTCCGATTTTTAGAACCGGGACCGGTTTTCATAAAAATAGAGAACCGGTAACCGGACCTTATTACCAATTCCGGTTCTAGTTCCGATTCGGTTCCGGTTCCGACGGTTCTAATGCTTATCCCTACTTGAAAGAGTTCAATGTTTTATATGAATTTCATGTTTTAATCGGCATAAATCTCGTGAATCATAAAAGATAAACTAATATAGGATTTACATTTATTAATTTGGATTATGTTAATCTCACAAATATTTCGCGATATCATTTTTATAAAAAAAAAGTATTGCTTCAATAATCAATAACATGTTTTTTCCAAGTTATGTGGTAATTTGTACTAGAAAATTAAAAGTTGATCATTTGAGATGTACCCTCCCTAATCAGTTTACTTTAATGAATAGTTGTAAAAATCGAGCATCATGTCTTTGTAATTTACTATTAACTCTAATGAAATGTAACTTAGTATCATTGGAAAAAGATATATACGACTAGACGCTAGTGATGTGGTGGTCATGGTGCTACATTGCGCTTAAGGGTGAACATTCGGACCGGACCGAACTCGACCGACTCTTGGACCTGACCGGTTTCGGAGATTATTGTGGACCGTAGACCGAACCGAATGAGACTTACCGGGTCCAAGTCCATGTCCAGGTTCAGGTTTTCCGGTTCTTGGACCCGTTTGGACTGATACAACTTTACATGCATACGACACAACTTGTTAAAATGCATTTTTGGGTTTAATACAACTCGTTAAAATGAATATGTTGATGAGTTTCATACATTACAACTCCTTAAAATGAATTTTTTTTGGGTTTGATACGCTACAATTCGTAAAACTGAATATGTTTTTGTTTCTTGTGCCCTTTGGGTCGGTGGTGGTTTATGGCGGCAATCCAAAACCCGACGACAAAAGGACATACTAGCTAGGAAGGAAAAAGAATAAAAGTAAGAGTTACCCTTTAACAAGCTTTGATCTGAACCTTCCCATACAATCCCCTCTTTTTCTCATGCGATCGATTACGGTTGCAAAAACCCAACAATTTCCACCGACCTCATTCTCTCCCACCTCTTTCTTTCTCCCTTGCTCTCCTGATGCGTCGTAAGAAGTTGCGATTGTCGGTTAGAGGTATTACGGTTTGGTTAAGGGTATTAGACACATGCTATATAAGTCATGGGTAACAAGGAAAAGAAGCCCCCTATTACGGTTTGGTTAAGGGTATTAGACACATGCTATATAAGTCATGGGTAACAAGGAAAAGAAGCCCAAAACTCAAGGTGTGTAGTTTCTAGTGGATTTCATGCTTTATAATTTCGAATTTTCATTGTTGACCTTCATATTTCCCATAATGATAGCTTCTACTCCCAAAACAAGACTCTATGTGTCGCCAAGTTTATCACTTTTAGTCGTTGACACAAATGTGTTTTTCATATTAGGTTAACTATTTATATGCAAGTTATTATTAATACTATTTATTAATATTTGTATATTTTCTTTTATTTATTTATTTTGATTTTATCACTTCCAGTCGCTTAACTCCTTGTAGTCACTAGTCTTCCTTCTATTTTGGTTAGGTATTGATAGGGTTTTGTACAGGTGAATGTGATAGAATAACCGTTCCATCAATCTATACCCATGGTCTCGGAAAAATATATGAGACTATTTGAGGCTAAAATTCAGTCCCCAATATATTTTTATCAAAATAGTATTCGTGGTTGATTCGTTAATCTCTAATATATGGTATATATTACTAAATAACATGTCTCATAGACTAACATTCAGTCCCTAATGATGTTCCCTCCAAAGTCAAGTACGTCTAGTCTATCAAAGACTGAATTTGAGTTCCTAATAAATTTCCTTCCAAAGAGTTTTTGTGACTTATTCATCAGTCACTGATACATGTATCCAAAACCGATTAATCAGTCTTAGATACTAAAATTCAGTTAGTTATAGGTTTTCATTCGGATTTCCAATAATGAATGTCTATTAGGAACTGAAATTCAGTCTTTAAAAGTTTCACATCTAAAGGACAAATTGATGCAAATATATCAGTGACTGAAATTTAGTCCCTAATAAGTTTCACACACAATCAAAACTGGCACAAGTCTATCACATACTAAAATTCAGCCCCAAATAACTTCCCTCCAAAGCCAGAATAAAGTTAGACTACTATTCGAGACCGAAATTCAGTCCCTAACATGATTTCCACCTTAGCTAAACTGACGCAAATAGATTAGGGATTGAATTTTAGTCTCAAATAAGTGTGGTGGGTCTCCAACGATTAACACATTAAAATCGGTCCTAGATGGTATGTGAGACTAATTTATCAGTCCTGGATACATGGTATCCAAGACTAATTAACTAATCTCTTATATTTTAGTGACAAAAGACCATTTTTCTTGTAGTGATTTCAACTTTGATATCTCATTTTTGAATGATTGCAACTCATTGAATATGACACAAAAAACAACAAAATTGTAGTCTAAAATCATCTATAAACTCTAAATTACACGTTAGAAAAAACCTCATGTCAATTCGACTTAAAACGAATGAGATATGATTGTTTAAAGAATTTCTCAGAATACAAAAGTAAAATTTCTTGTTGAAAAGCTGAAATATTTCAGCTTTGATATCTCTTCTTTAAAAGATTGGAACTCATCGAATATAACATTAAAAACAAAAAAATTATAATCTAAAATCATCTACAAACTCTAAATTACACATTAGAAAAAACTGCAAGTCAATCTGACTTAAAACGAATAAGATATGTTTGTTTAAATATTTCACAGAATACAATTTTTTTAAAAATAAGCAGGTCCAAAACCGGTTATTACCCGAAACCGGCCGGACCGGACCAGTTTTGCTCAAATCCTAGAACCGACTGACCCGGGGGTCCAAAAAAACGGTTCGGTTCGGTTCGGTCCGGTTTGATTCACAGGTCCAAATGCTCACCTCTAATTGCGGTTGTTACAAGACATTGCTATGGCCTTTACAATTTGTTTTGTCTTTTCGTTTTCAAGATGCATGCAACAGAGAATCGATAGATGATCCTAGTTAATCAATGGGGGAGAATGATGACGGAAATGTATTGCAACCTTCTCAACTTCATCAACTCTAAATGTTCATTTTTCTGATGTTGATACTAGAGATCAACCTCACTACATTGTACTCACTAGGTTTTTTTTCCCTATTTCTTCAACATTATATGTAACCGCATGTTTGTTCTTCAATTCGTTTTTCAGTATATACGGTGGCAGCTCCAAGAATTTTCATCATGGGTGTATTAGCGATTAAAAATATGACGGTGTCCGGGCCAATATAATTTCTGTTACACAGAAACTAAACTTTATATATTCCGACCGGTAGCGGATTAAGAACAAAATCACCGAGGTCTATCCGACATAAAATATTAAACAAAAATAAAAGCCTTAAATGTTTTGAAAAAAGTGAACTTTTTAAGCAAAAAAAAAAGTAATGAAATTGGGGATGTTAGCAAAGAAAAAAAAAAGTTTCAGGTTACTTCAGCAAAATATTTAAATATAAATATTTGGAAGGTTCTTTTTTTTTTTTTGAAATATTTTAAATTTTTTGATGTTGTTGCCTACATAAATTTTCACATCATTGGGAATTTGCACCACCCCCTTTTCTAAACCTTGCGTCCGCCCATCGGAGCATACAACTGCAGAAGGTAATTAGGGTTTATCCTTTCAACCTGTCTGATCAGTGATTACGTTGTTTTAGTAGGTAAAACAAATGCGCATTTGAAATCTAAAAGCTGGCTAAACATTCACATTATATATGATGGAAACGGAAAATCAGAAAATGCCAGTCAGTATTGTTGTCAATCGATCGACTTACGGAGTCGTTCTTTTCATTTAACGAGTAATTACCTTCTAACCTAGTTGGAGTTTATTGTGTATCATGCTAATGGTTTGTTTTACTACTACAATTCACTTTAGAAATGCATGACAAAGAGTGTAGTATGATCATCCTATCTGATCTGCATCATGATCACGCATATTGTTCTAAATCTTTAGTACTTCTTCCATAACTTTCTACGTATGATTTTTCGACAAATAATCATTATTAATGTTCTCTTACTGCTTATATTCACTTTGACTGATTGTTTCAGGTAGTGGATTTCAAATACATACATAGATCTCGGTAACCAGATGGTATGGTTTCAAACTTTCAATTCGTTTTGTTCTGCACTTATTTCATGTTATGAAGCTACTACTATGATTATAATTTATATGGTTTATAGGGAGGTACAACTACAAACAGAATACAAGGATGCATAAAGCATGGACCATGGGGTGGTTCACAGGGTGAATATTGGCTTTACATGCCTGAAGAAGGCTATATTAAAAAGATCACAATCGTACATGCTGGGTTTATTGATCGCATTAGATTTCAAAGCGATTGTCATACTCAAACAGGTGAAACTCAAACCTCCATTTTCGGTGGATCTGGTGGCAAGAAAACGGACACTGTAAGTGATGTTATCTGTGAGACCTCTTGATGTCGTTGAAGACGTCATGTGTTTGCTTCATGAGAGATGATGCTTTTAAGCTTTTTTCAATTCTGCAGATTTGCATTGATTACCCAAACGAATATTTGACTTCAATAAGTGGGACAATTGATAATTCTGGAGGTTCTTTTTCTCCTCCGATGCTGATGTCTTTAAGCTTTCACACAAATCAGATTCGTTATGGTCCGTATGGTAATTCTGATAAGGGCACCCCTTTCTCATATGATGGTAAAGATGGGATGATTATTGGATTTTATGGACGTTTTGGCCAATACATTAATGCTATTGGGATTTATGTCATTCCTAAATCACTATCACCATCATTATCTCCAAACTCTGCTCCCAAAAACAATTCCAATTCGATGCATGAGGTTCATTCCATGGTCTCCAAAATTCATTTGTTGTCATTTCTTTTATGTTTTTAGTGTTTAAATATGCTTAAATATATCTGTGACTAAGTAATTTCATTTCACTGCAGTTGTGTTGTGAGATGTCTGGAGCAGGAATGCCAAGGGAGGCAGGACCTTGGGGGGCTGCTGGAGGTAAGCCATGGGATGATGGAGTTTTCTCTCATGTCAAACAAATACGTGTTTATTTAGGAGAGTCTTTGAAGGTCATTTATGGCATCCAATTTGAATATATTAAAAGGGATGGTAATTCCATTTTGTCACAAATGCATGGAGGAACATGTGGGGATAAAACAAAACTGGTAGTGTGCATAAATCTACATTTTATTTTTTTTCTTGTTGCAATTCATGAGTGTCATGATTAGTGTAGGCTGACCGGAGAACCATGATCTTGATTCTCGACAGGTTGATTTGGATGGTGAGAAGGAGTATTTGACTGGGATATCAGGGTTTTATGGACCTGTTGTGGAGTTCAATGGATTGGAAGGGATAACCTCCATTACTATTCACACAAACAAGAAGATGTATGGGCCTTATGGACAAGAAAGTGGAGAAGGGTATGTTTATTTTACATCATCATCATCTCCTGGGAAGGTGGTTGGTTTTCAAGGCAGGAATGGTGATTTTCTAACTGCAATTGGTGTTCATATGGAGTATTTCTGAAAATATGATGATGGAAGAAGCCTTGACTTTTTGCTAAGATGCATGTATTCATGGTTATTGCATCAAACTTGGAATTTTTAACTAGTGATGGCTATATATAAATGATTGTCATTTTGGTTTTTATTTTTTATATTTTTTTTATCAAGCACTCGGAAGGTCTAAAATCGTAGTATTTAATAAAATTACGTCATAAAATATATAAGAGAACAAACTTGTAGATTAACAAACAAATTGGTAGTAAAGTGCTCTATGATTTGAAAACACAACTATAGTGTATGACTTATAGAGAATAAAGTGTTATTTTTAAAAAGTAACGTTTAATATATATTAATAGCCATAATGCATCTCTTCTTTATACTAATAAAAGAGTAGTATTTTTGTCATGTGTCATCATATTAGATCTCTCAATTAATGTGTTGCCACTTGTCAATCTATTAGTTCTCAATTTTAAATTTATTAGACATCATCATTAATGTGATGCTATTTGTCAATGTATTTATTTACTATTTTTAAATTTTAAATTTTAAATTTATATTATTGTTTTCATTAATTCACAAATAAATAACGTCTAATATATATTAAAAATTAATTTTACATATTTATTTGAACCAACGATTATAATTTTATATCTACCCTAATAAATAAGAATGATTTTGCCACATGTCATTCTCTCATTCAATTGACCACTTGTCATTTTGTCATTATTTTGAAATATATTTATTTTCCACTTGTCATTTACTTCATTTTTTATTTCCAATATATCATTAATATAACTTCCATAAATTAAACCTACCATAATGACTATTAATTTCAAATTTTAAATTCTAAATTTTAATTTTAATTTTAAATAAATTTACAGTTTAAACCTTTGTGTTTAACATTTTGTTATAATTACCTGTTAGGATACAAATTTGATAACTAAACACAT
Source organism: Lactuca serriola (assembly GCF_051521515.1). Lineage (NCBI taxonomy): Eukaryota > Viridiplantae > Streptophyta > Magnoliopsida > Asterales > Asteraceae > Lactuca > Lactuca serriola. The sequence continues at coordinate 22,715,596 of NC_136408.1, forward strand.
AATTTTAATTTATTTATTTTTTGCATGTTTTTTTCTCATAATTTTCAGTTATCTTAAATTTCAAATTCAAATAAATTTTCCATTTAATCATTTATATTAACATTTTGTTTTAATCAACCCGTATAATATACGGGTCTCACATCTAGTAACTAATAAAAACAACTCTTAATTAATAATTTATTTAAAATAGTTGATTAATAATTTTGAGTTTTTACTATAAAAATTTAATTAATTTTATAATCATGGTTCCCACGGGTTATAAACTAGTATATAATATTTGAAAACAAACACATTGATACCTTTTAAAATACTCTTTTGTTGGTATACTATTGCAACATTAAATTCTTTTGATTTCTCAATTTATCTACCTATTTCTTTAGATATTTTAAGCTGTTTGTTGTCTTTCTCTTTCTCACTAAACGAACAAGAAAGAAAGTCTGAATTGACGAATTTGAATATTACATTCTAGTTTGTCAAGTCGTAAATGATTTCGTTAAATGATCTTATAATATCAACAACTACATAGTAATCAATTTGCAAAACAAATGAGTATTTCACGAAATGTATAGAAAATCATGAAATAAAGTCAAAATTAAAATTGTACGGTCATTTGAAGTTTTTGGCTGTCTTAATTATGAAATTATATACAAATAATTAACTAACATAAAAAAAGCTTATAAAATCTCTTAAAATAGTTTGCAAAAAGATCTCTGCAAAATAACACCACAAGTAAATATCCAAGGTATATATGTCTGGATTAAATTCAAATGTACAGTTGATATACATAACTTAAAACAACTGTGAAAAGTATTTTGAACATTAAATTGGTTTCGGGACTTGCATATTTTGGTCTATTTGGTTGATAATCATATTCATGGTTGGGTTTTTCTTTAGGCTTTGGAGAGTGGTCGGCATTTTACTCGGCGGGCTCAACATACAACATCCCTCGACGGTGCCATGTCAAGGGTAGCATGGGTCGACGGCATAAATGTGCAGAGGAGGGAGAGGAGCCAACAATTATTTTGTATTTTTTTCTTTAATAAAAATTTACCTTTTTAACCCATATATTCAAATTTTATGTAACCACTCTTTACAATTCAAATTCACACACTTTTTTATTATTATTATTATTATATTTTTTTAAGCTAGTTGTTAGAGTTTTAAAATTCAAAATTAAAAAAAAATCACATTCACCCTGTGAATACATCTAGCGAATTTTTTTTTACACAACAGTCTATCCTATACTTATCACAAACCAATCTAATTTTTTTAAACAATTAAATCTTAGAAATTGTGTGCACGATTATTACTTTCTACTTGTACAAATAACCATTTACTTTTTTTTCCTTGCTAAACCACTATTCCTTGTTTCTTTGTCCTTTTCAATTTTTTTATTCTTTATAATATATGTCTTATTTTTATTGTTTGTTATATATCCTTTTATATTTTGAGATTTTAATTAGCAAAATATAAATGATCAATTTATTTAATAATATTAAATTTTTATTAGCAAAATATAAAGGATCAACTTATTTGATAATCTTAAATTAATTACCTAAATTATTTAAAATCATTATTTATTAATATTATGATTTATTATTTTATTTTTTTAATTTTCTTGTCGTTTCATTCGAATATGTAGATTTAATGTTGTTTTTTCATTTATTTTATGATGTTTTGTTTGTTTGTTTATTTATTTATTTATTTTAACTTTTTGATGTTATTATTCGTTTATATTATTTAATTTTAACTTTTTGACGTTTTTTTCATTTATCCGAAACCCGCTTTTAACAAAATCAAATCATTTGAATCTTAAAGTTTTTTTTACAACTCATGAATTATTTTTATAAAGTTTTCTTTTGTGAAAAAAGTGTAAAAAATATATGTTCAAACTTTGTAAAAAGTTTAAAGAAAAGTTGAAAAAGTAAGAAAAAATTATAACTAATATGAAGGCGGTGTCGACGCCTGATGGTCCGACGATTTGGTGGTCCAATGGCGACAACTTGGTGGTTTCGTGGTCCGACGAAACGACGATGAAATATAACTTATAATATTTCATTTTATATGTATAATTATTTGATGTACCCAATGCCTCCTATTTCAGCGTTATCGCCGATGAAATATTTAATCAAAATTTTAATATTTTTATTTTTTTATTAATTTTTTAGTCGGTTTTTAATTATATATAAATTGCAAAATCATATATTAAACCCATAAATTTTTTGAGTATTTTTCAGTAAATATAAAAATACATTGCGATGCATGTTGTAATTTAGTATATGATGATTTAATGATTTAACGTCGTATATATAGTTTGTTAAATATAATAATTTTATATATTTGTTCTTTCTAACTTATTTAAAAAAATAAGTTTGAAATAAAATATTTAAACATAATAATACTAATAATAATAATAATAATAATAATAATAATAATAATAATAATAATAATAATAAAGTTTATAAAATAATTAAGTTGTAAAATAATTATTATTAAGTATAATGATTAGGCTAAATCATATGATAATAATGATAAAAAAATGTAGCATGTAATTGAGTGTAATATAGTAGAGTGATGTGTGTATATTACGACCCATACATCTATATTTTCCAGCTCATTCCACACCAACCTATGAAACATCAAACTTTTTAAATCTCTCAAATTCAAACATGTATTCTCATAGCCAACAAAAAAATCCCTAGAAGAAATAAGAAAAATGTTTCAAACACTTCACCAAACAATCTGTCTTCTTCGGTATATCGACCTCAGCTTGAAGCACCCATATACTCACCACCGATGATTCATTATCCCGAAAATGTTTCATATTACACATGATGCAAACCAAACCCAATTTCAATCTCCAACTCAAATTCCATTCCAACCCCAATTCCAATCTCCAACAGAAATTACATCTCGACCCCAATTCCAATCTTCATCTCAAATTCCATCCCAACCCTAAATTCGCAACCTGAATTTAACCCATTTGAAAAAAATACAATAAAATATATTTTAATCTATTGAATCGGATTCAACCGAATTCGATAATCCACCCTTCACTCCATCCCGCCCTCTACCACACAACCCTTGAGTCGACAAAAAGAAAGGAGGGCCAACAACAAAATTGGTCAACGGATGAAGAAAAGGCGTTAGCGGAAGCATGAGTTGACGTATCGGAGGATCCTATCATTGGTGATGACTAAGATGGAGAAACTTTTTATGTAAAAGTGTGGAAATTTTTTATTAAGCGCATGAAGAGAGGTTCATACCGAATAAAATATAAATATATTCAAAACGGAGGAATACAAGCAAACATGCAACAAATTTCAATGGTATCTATATCAACGTGAAGGTGCAAATGATGCACAAATCCTATCCAAAGCTCAATAAGTGTACTGTAAGGAAAAGAAGAAAACATTAAAAAATATTAGTTTTTGGAATGTTGTGAAGGACAAAGAAAAATGGCTAAACATTACACGTCGGAAGACTTCACAGGTAGCTCAAAAAGAACAAAAACATTCAAAAACTCTCATAGTCAATCTTCAGATGCACATGTTGGAATAGACCTCAGCGATGACAAACCATATGATATTCCGAGGTGGATTCGTCCTACAGGAAGAGATAAAGCAAAGAGAAAGCTCAAGGGTGTCGAAGGTTCTTTGAGTGAGGAGAAAAGAGAGGGGCTAATGGAGTTAAATGAGCACATCCAAAGAATGTTGCAACTTGTGAAACAAAAAATAAAGAAATCGTGAGTAGAAGCTAATGATGAAAGATGTTTCAAACTTACCCGAACGTCAACGTCGAGTTGTGGAGAAAATGCAAGAGGAGCTTATGAAAAAAATATAAGTTTGACAAGTAGCATTAAGTCACGTTTTAAGTTAAGTTTTTAAGTGTTTAATTTTAAGTCTAGTATTTAGTAATTATAAGTCTAGTTTATGTCAAGTTTTAAGTAATATTTCAAATGTTATAGTTTTTTTTAATGAAATGTTTTTTTAAACATTTAATTTACTATAAAATATAAAAAACAAAAAAATATCTTGACCTACCTTTGAAAATAACATGCCATTTATGCTATATAGCAAAATTGACATGACAAACAATAAACAATCTCCGACTTTACAAATGATGTGACAACATAATCCACTCCCTCCGGCCTTAGGCCATAAGGTATGGTTTTGAGATGTTTACACGTTTTTGACTGCCACATCATATAAAAATATACTGCACTATATATTTACTAGTAATGGGGGTGATGTTCACTAGTGAACAAGAGAGAAAGAGAGAGAGATAGAGAGAAACGGGAGTAATGATTGGGGAGAAAAAATTCAACCAATAAAATTGCTCGTGATCGTCCGTGAGTAGCTTCAATCCGCGTCACAACCACTATAGAGGGGGTGGTGTTCACACGTAAATACCCCCTCCACATCAGCTGTGCCTGTCACGCGTGAAAAACCCATCCATACCCTTTGGCCTTACAAAATATCTATATGTTGTTTGAGAAAATTAACAAGATACTCCGAGTATTTCAAGAAAAAGAAACCGGGTTACAAGGTTAAAATATAATTAAAGAAGTTCACTATTGTATTTCGTGTAATTTAATTAGCACAAATTTTGGAAATCATAAAAGATAAACTAATAGAGGATTTAAATACCTTTAAATAATACTGCCTCACTAATCTATAACGTGTTTTTTTTATTGCAAATTTGGTAATAATTTTTGTATTAGAGATTTAAAAGACGATATTTTGAGATGTATTCTCTTTAGACCCTAATCATTTTAATTAATGAATAGTTGTAAAAATTAAGCATAAAGTCTTTGTAATTTACTTTTAAATCGAAGAAAACGTAATTTATTGCAATTTGTCCGGTCGCTTCGTTTCTCAAGATGGAGTCGCTTGATGATCCCTACACTATACACACACTAGGCCTTCTTTTTTTCTATTTATTCGGCATTTTCTGCATGTTCCTTATTCCAGTTTCAGTATATTCACCGGTGCATCATACAACTGAAGAAGACAATTAGGCCATGGGGTATGGCTTGATTTTTAACGCGTAATGGATGACGTGTAGGGGGGTATTCATGTGTGAACACCGCCCCCCTACCGGTGAATGTGACGTGGATTGGAACTTCTCACGGGTCCTCACGCACAATTTGATTGGTTGATTCTTTTTTTTGACCGTTACCTCCTTTCCTCCTTTCCCTTTTGACCGTTAACATTAATTAAAAAAAAAAAGAATCAAAACTAAAACCTCAGCTATATATACAAACATAATACATATTATATATTTTACAACAACTAAACAAAAATCACACAACAACAAGAATATGAATAATTTTTTGGATGCTATTTCTTCGTCTTCATCATCTGATGAAGACTCTGATGATGATGAGTTGGTTATGCACACGTTGTTGTCTGCGGCACACGACATTGTACTTCAGAGAGACGAAACTTCAAATGTCGAGAAGAAACGAAGAAAGTCCATCAACCGGGATCGAGAGGCGGCGAAGGAACTTTTGGTACGTGATTACTTTAACATTGATAGTTTATATGACCTATCGAAGTTTGAGGATCGCTTTCGTATTAGTAGAAATTTATTTCTACGTATAGCTAGAGATTTGGAAAACAATTATGAGTTCTTCCAACTGAGATGGGATGCTAGGGGTAAACGTGGGTTTACTACGTTTCAAAAATGCACAGCAACACTTAGACAATTAGCGTATGACATAGCCGCAGACGCTTCAGATGAATATTTGAAGATGTCTGCGAGGACCGGTCGAGAATGCACATATTTTTTTTGTGAGTATGTAATAGAGCTTTATGGCGACATATACTTGCGAAATCCGACCATAAATGATGTCGAATAGTTGTATGCCGCACATCAGGCTAAACATGGATTTCCAGGAATGCTAGGTAGCATTGATTGTACACAATGGGTGTGGGAAAATTGTCCCAATGCATGGCGACGGCAATTCACACGGGGTGATCATGGTGTGCCTACTGTTATACTAGAAGCAGTTGTTTCACAGGACCTCTGGTTTTGGCATGCATTTTTTGGTATGGCAGGGTCAAACAACGACCTGAATGTGCTTGGAGCATCTCCATTATTTAACGATATTTTGCAGGGTAAAGCACCAAACATGCCATACGTTATTAATGGACGTGAATACAATCATGGATATTACCTTGCTGATGGGATATATCCAGAGTACACAACATTTGTCAAGTCATACACATATCCAGCTGATGAAAAAAGGAAATTGTTCAAATTAGCACAGGAATCTGCAAGGAAGGATGTGGAGCGGGCGTTTGGGATCCTCATACAGAAGTGGCACATAATCAAATATCCAGCACGAGCATGGGAAAGGGAAAAATTGATGAAGGTGATGAAAGCGTGTGTTATTTTACATAACATGATCTTAGAAGAAGAGGGTAGAGCTATTTGTACGTATACTCCGAATGATATGCTCAATCCACCTGCAGTAATACAAGTCGGCAGCCCGACATACTTTACAAGGCTTTTGGAAATACAGAATAGTGAAACACACCATAATTTACGTCAAGATTTGACTGAACACATATGACAACGACAATTTGAAGACGAAAACAAAGTGGATGAGGACGGAGACGATGAGGACAATGATGCAAACGAATAGTTTTTTTTTCAATGTTTTTTATTAATTTTTATGTTATTAGTAAAATGTACGTTGAATTTTTAAAAATATCACTTTTATGTTTATCAATGTTTATTTTATTAGTAAGCATATATATTGAATTTAAAAATATTATTTTTATTTTTATTAATGTGTTTTTTATCAATGTTTTATTGTGTTTTTAATTTAATATAATGTAAAAAAATAATAAATAATAAAAAAAAACAATGTGGAGTGATAACCATTTCCAATGATTAGTAAACATGTAGTGAATATGTAAGTGAGATGATGTGGCGCATAGGTGGCATCACTTTTCTAATGAATAGCTAGTGACCATACCCCATGGCCTTAGAGTTTATCCTTTCGTCCTGTTTCAGTAGTAGCCAGATATGGTAGACTTTCAATTTTTTATATTTCCATTCTTATTCTATCGAAAAACAAAAATACTACTTTAATGCTTTATGAAGCTACAATGATTTTTAATGGGTTACAGGGAGGTACAAGAAGTAATGAAGGGTGCATAACTCTTGGACCATGGGGTGGTTCACAGGGTGAAGACTGGGTAATTATGCCTGAAGGCGGCTTTCTTAAAAAGATCACAATCGTACATGCAGGGGTTATCGATCGCATTAGATTTCAAAGTGATTGTCATACGGGTAAAACTGAAACCTCCATTTTTGGTGGAGATGGTGGCAACAAAACTGACATGGTAATTGATGTTCTTTCATTACCTCTTTGATCTCATCAAAGACATTTGTCGATGACATTTCCTCAATTCTGCAGATTTTAATTGACTACCCAGACGAATATTTGACTAATATAAGCGGGACAATTGGTCAATTTGGAGGTTCTACTGTAGTCATGTCTTTATGCTTTCGAACAAATCAGATTCGTTATGGTCCGTATGGTAATTCAGATAAAGGCACCCCTTTCGCATATGATGGTAAAGATGGGATGATAGTTGGATTTTATGGTCGTGCTGGAAAATACATTGATTCTATTGGGATTTATGTGATTCCAAAATCACTAGCATTATATCCCAAATCTTCACATGGGGTTCGTTTTTTTGTCTCAAAATTTGATTGTCGATTATTTTCTGCTTTTAGTGTTTAACAAGTGTTAGATACTCGTGACTAATTAATTTCATTTCACTGCAGTTGTGCTGCAAGATGTCTGCACTAGGAATGGCGAGTGGGGCAGGACCTTGGGGGGCTGCTGGAGGTAGGCCATGGGATGATGGGGTTTTCTCACATGTCAAACAAATACGTGTTTATTTAGGAGAGTCTTTGAAGGTCATTTGTGGCGTCCAATTTAAATATGTTAAGAGGGATGGTAATTCCGTTTTGTCACAAATGCATGGAGGAACACGTGGCGATAAAACACAACTGGTAATGTGCACAAATATTAGAATATACACTTTTTTTTGTTTGCTATTTGTGAGTGAGTGGCATTACCGGTGTAATCTAATGGGTAAACCTTAATCTTAATAGGTTGATTTTGATGATGAGAAAGAGTATTTGACTGGGATATCGGGCTTTTACAGACCTGTTGAAGTTAATGGCATAACTTCTATTTCTTTTCACACAAACAAGAAGATTTATGGGCCTTATGGACAGGAACGTGGAAAGGGGTCTGTTGATTATACTTCAAAATCATCTCCCGGGAAAGTTGTTGGGTTTCATGGGAGGAATGGTGATTTTCTGATCGCAATTGGTGTTCATATGGAGTATTTTTGAAGCTGGTGGTGATAGTAGAAGCTTTGACTTTTTTTTTGTTAAGATGCATGTATTAATGGTAATTTAATCAAATTTGCCGGTCCTCACTTTTGATAATACATGATTGACGTATTTGGGTTTTTTTCATTGTTATTTACTATGTTTTTTTTAAAAGGAAAACTGCAATAAATATTGGTCTCATAATCGATTTAGTCCTTATATATATTTTTTATTCAATTAAGTCCCAAATACCGTTAATCGTATTCAATTTAACCCTTTGACCCGGTCAACAGGTCATCTAACTTTCAAAAAATACATTTTTGGCCCAGATTTTAAAATTTATTACAAATTTGATCAAAAATTTACACTTTTGGCCCAAATTTTAAATTTTGTTACAAATTTGGTCCACACTTTACCCTTTTTGCCCAAATTTTAGAATTTTATATGAATTCATCATAACTTTAGTTTTTTTACAACTTTTTTTTCTCAAAGAATTGTTTGAAATATGTTTTTTCTTTATAACATCATATTTATACAAAAAAAAACGTATTTTCACATAAAAATCTTATATTTTATATATAAAAACTTTCTTCAAAAAGTTTTTTGTATATGAAATATTTAGTTATAAAAATAAGTATTTATTAAGTATATAAATATATAGAAATCCGTTTTTATAAAAAAAATGTATACAAAAGTGTATTTTACAAAAAAAAAATGTATACAAACACCCTATTTTATCTATATTTTTTTTATAAAATCGTGTTTGTTTATATTCTTTTTTATAAAAACGTGTTTGAATATTTTTTTTATATAATACGTGTTTGTATACATTTTATAAAATGTATACAAACACGATTTTATAAAATATATACAAACACGTATTATATAAAAACTTATTCAAACATGTTTTTATAAAATATATATGAACACGTATTATATAAAAAATTATTCAAACACGTTTTTATAAAAAAAATATAAACAAACACGATTTTATAAAAAAATATAGATGCACACCTAATTGTGTACATATATATATATATATATATATATATATATATATATATATATATATATATATAAAGGTGATAGGTGTTTGTGTACATTTTTTTATAAAAACAAATTTATATATATATTTATATACTAAATAAATACATATTTTTATAACTAGATATTTCATATACAAAAAACTTTTTAAAAAAAGTTTTTATATAGGAAATATAAGATTTTTATGTGAAAATACATTTTTTTGTATAAATATGATTTTATAAAGAAAAAACATATTAGAAACAATTTTTTGAAAAAAAAAAGTTGTAAAAAAAAACTAAAATTAGGATGAATTCATAATAAAATTCTAAAATTTGGGCAAAAAAGGTAAGTTTGGACCAAATTTGTAAAAAAAAAAATTAAAATCTGGATCAAAAGTGTAAATTTTGGACCAAATTTGTAATAAATTTTGAAATCTGGGCCAAAAATGTAATTTTTGAAAGTTGGATAACCTGTTGACCGGGTCAAAGGGTTAAATTGAATACGATTACCGGTATTTGAGACTTAATTGAATAAAAAAAATATATAGGGACTAAATCGATTATAAGGCCAATATGTAGGGACTTTATTGTAGTTTTCCCTTTTTAAAAACCCAACAATTTATATGTATTTTTGAATTATGATTGTGTTTTTCTCATACTTCAAAATTTTATTCACTTTTGGAACTACTTTAAGTGGTGTAATCATTGGTTAATTTATTTAGTTTTTTTTTTTTTTTTAAATGGGTTAATCTAAGTTTAATTATGAGTAAATTACTGAAATCGTCCCTGTGGTTTGGTCAAAATTTCACGTTTGGTCCCTAACTTATTTTTTGCACTCGGATCGTCCCTGTGGTTTGATTTTGTTGCGTCTTTCGTCCCTGTGGTTTGATTTTGTTGCGTCTTTCGTCCCTGTGGTTTGATTTTGTTGCATTTTTCGTCCCTTACATACATAAAGTTAGGGACCAAACATGCAAAATTTACCAAACCATAGGAACGAAAAACGCAACAAAAGCAAACCACAGGGACGATCCGAGTGCAAAAAAAAAGTTAGGGACCAAACGTGCAATTTTGACCAAACCACAGGGACAATTTCAGTAATTTACTCTTTAATTATTTATGTAATAGATTAGGTTGAGAATTACATAAACATATGAGCTCGATGACAAGTTTGATTAAAAACTTAAAGCCAATTAATAAATGGATTGAACCCGAATCCAATCTAGGTTGACTTATTACCAGCTCTATGCAAAGGATCGTTGATGGTTTTTATGTATTTATATCATTTAGTTTGATGATCAAGATAGCCTTGAGGCCATGGTCAGATTAACTTTAATAATAATAGTTGAGTGCACAACTATTTAACTGGATTTATTAGGTGTTAGCTAAAGATGGTGTTAGGTTTCAAATTCTCTTGGCATATTGGGAAAAATGGTTCTTTAAAGGGCAAGATAGATCATTTTTAAGCATACTTCCCTCTGTGTTCTCTTTCAATCAGCTTTAACAACCAAATGAAAAAACACACACCTTAGTGTAAAAGATGGTCAATGGACCCGGTTAACCCAACCAACTCAAACCAAAATTAGATAAAATAAGTCGGGTTTAATATGGTCCAAAAAGAAAAGCAAGTTAACCCAACCGATTATAACCCCAATTACCATTCTACAACCTTCTAAATTGTTGCTTCAATTCCTCTTGACAAGAGGAAAACAACATCTTTGCTGATCAGGACGTGAAAGTATATGAAACACTGACCATGTTTTGTCAAATAGGTACATATATGTGGAAACAATGATCAAGTTTGTCAAACATGTGATAGCTTGTTTACTATTTTGAGTTCTATGTTGATCAACTTTATGTTGAAAACTTGAGTTCGTTATTGATCAGGTTTATGTGAAAGAAAATATATGAAAATGTTACCCTTATTTTTGCTTATGTTTGTGATTTTTGACTTTATTTTCTTATAAGGCTCGAGGGAGTGGCTGCGGTTTGGGGCCGCGGTTTTGCCACCTCAGCCGTGCACATCGCCCCCTGACCGCGGTCTCCCGTGGTTTAGGTCGTAGTGTAGCCATTTTCGCCGTACAGTTTGATTGGATGGGGCATCTTTTGACCATTGAACGGTCCATTTGTAGAATTATTTATTATTATTATTATTTGTTTTTAAATTTACCCTATATATATTTACCATTTTTACAAAAACTTTACTCTATTTACTTATCTCTTTAACTATCTTTTCTTCAATTTTTTTCAACATGTCTTCTTCCAAAAGGCCCTCCAAAGAAAAAACACCCGCTGGAAACACCACAACCCCGATACCTTAATTTGTTCAACCGATTTTTTCGCCTCCGTATTACCACTATGGCGGTATACTTCCGTATTTTCCACAACGACCAACACAACCACTACCACAAACACAAACACTACCACAAACCGACACAAATTTTAATCCATTTGATTTTTGGTCTCAACCCGAGTTTGTTCAACAAACACAAACACAACCACCTACGGTCGTTTCTGATTCCAAACCGGAATTCGTTGAAGAAACTCAACCCACTCGAGCAACAACTAAAAGAAAAGAAAAGGCACATGCTAAAGGTTGGGAACCCTTAGAAATGTTAGTGTTGGCACAATCTTCGATTGATATTGCAGAAGATGCGACGGTTGGAAAAGACCAAAAGCATGACCGCTTTTGGATTCACGTTTTGTATAGGTTTGATAAAGGAATGAACCGTAGAGAATACAGTTCATAACATCAAGTGTACTCGAAATGGGGGAAGATGAACAAGGAAATCATGTTGTTTAATGATTTGTATACCAACATGAAACATCAATGGAAAAGTAGAGAAAACGATGATGTGATTTTGAGGAAAGCGCTGAAAGTGTATCAAAAAGAAAATCTGAAGGCTTTCAAGTTTCTTGAAGTTTGGAATTTTGTGAAAGATAACAAGAAATGCGAAAACAACAAAACATCAGACAAGCATATCGACAGTGGTTCAAAACACAGCAGAACATCTGAGCCCGACCACACTACATCAGATTTTCGTGTTCAATTTGATCTGAACAAAGATGAATTTGTTCCAGTTTCACCACCTTCCCGACCAATGGGAAAAGACAAAGCAAAAAGCAAAAACAAAGACAAAGCGTCAGATTCATATGAGTTGAAAGAAATGGGGGCTGACATGGAGGGTATAAAAGCTAGAATGGACAGGATTTTGCAAATTGCTTCTGAAAGAGAGCTTCGGAAACAAAGGGACAGCGACATGAGAGTACTATTGATGGACACACTGAATATGACCAGGGACGAGCTTCAAGTTATTTTGGCGATGAAGCAGGAAGTGAAAAAAACGTTATGTAAATCGTGCCTAGCTTTTAGTGTGTGTGTGTTTTTTTTTTTTTTTAAACGTTTGGTTTGCATTTTTTTTGTTTATATTTTTATGTTGTAGATTTTATGTTTCTAATTTGCATTTCTAAAAGTTTAGGGTTTTTTTTTTTTTTTTTTTTTTTTTTTTTTTTTTTTTTTTTTTTTAAGTTAAGCAATGTATGACATTTTTATTTTTAATTAATGAAATATTATATTTTGACAAAAAAAAAGATTTTATCCATTCAAAATAATAATAAAATAAACCAAGCAATGCAATGTAATATATATATATATATATATATATATATATATATATATATATATAATGAAGTTTTATTTGCTTAAATTATACAAAAAAAACACAAAAAGTGTGGTACCATTCCTTGGATGTGACAAGAAACCACATTTATGTGGTAAAAAATGATATGACACACATATGACAGTGAAGAGAGTACGGTTTCGGTGACACCAGTCACTCCAGCCTATGATGCTAGAGTCGATAGAAATTGATGATAAAACAACAATAGAAGTAGGGGTAGTGCTACATTAGTGCAAGAGTGGGCCTTGGCCTACCCCGTACAAATTTAAGGTGAAATATATATTATATATAAAATTCATATTTCTATTGAATAAAAAAATGTAAAGACTGTGAATTGTACCCACTCAAAACTTAAATTCATAATGAATGGAATAATTACCTACCGAGACATGTCGATTAAAGAATTAAGACAACAATTTTTTAAATAAATCAAATTGTATTTCAATCTCCATGGTGAATTGTTCGTTCATCAAGTTAGTATATTAATATTTTTTATTATTATCTTAGTTTAATCAATTACTTCCAAGTTAAACGAACAATTTACTTTAAAATCATATATTGTTACACGTTGTTATCATTCGAAGTATTTTGCTACTTGTTCATATTTTTTAAATTATTTGGCCTACCCTAAAACCAAATCCTGGCTACGCCACTGAGTAGAAGTCAATAGAAACAACAAAACAACCTATGTCTGTGTGAAATGATCAATGCCTTAAAAAAAGAAGTGAAGGGACTTTGAAGATGAACATGCTAGAAGGGATTATTTTTTATATTTTTTTGAAAGAGAATGCTTGTTACATTCCAGTGCAAATGACCTTTGTTATTCAAAAAAAAATTGATATTAAAAATCTCAAAATCGTCTTTTAAAGTGCAAACCTTAGCGAAATAAAAGTTAGGTTCAAACTCAAATTGCTTTTGATACAAACAATGATGGCGTGAAAGTTTTATGAAAAAAAAAGAAGGTAAAAGAGCTTTGGCATACATGATTGTAATAGTTGAACTTTCTTAGTTTTCTTAGTCTAATAAATAAAGGTTTTGTTTTGTTAAATGTCACATTCATATTAAATTTGTTAAATGTCACATTCATATTAAATTTGTTAAATGTTATTTTTTGGTTTTTTTGAATTAATTTATTTACACATATCATTTTATGAGTTTTTTTTTTAATTAAATTCTGCATAAACTTTTAATATAATAATTACAATAAATGTAATAATAAATGAATATCAATTTTATAAAAAAGACTTACCTTTTAGTTTTAAATTTATGTTTTTAAATTCTCAAATTAAAGCTCATTAATTTATTTATTTTATTTATTTAAATTGTTTGATTAAGATTAAAATATATTTCAAATTTTAATAATTCATTATTTTTTTATTTTCTTTTAAATTTGAAGTTCTCAAATATTTAGACTTATATATTTAACTTTTTTTTTTAAATTAATCCACATAACTCATGGTTTCACAACTAGTAATAAAATTAATAATATAAAATCTCATGTCCTTAATAGAGGCGCAATAACACAAGCGTTTTAAATATTTTATTTGGAAGGGAAAAATAACCTTCATGAATTAATTTGAAACAAACATTGATAGGGCATAATTGCTTACTTAGAACTGCCAAAAAATTTCACACACGAGTTGCTCAAAAAAAAAAGAAAAAACCCAAACATGGCAATCTTATATTATCAAAAGCGAAGAGTAGGAAATTCGATCGATGCAATTACCATTAAAAAATGAAATCTTAGCAAAAGGTCTATGCTTCTTCCATCATCTTCAGAGATACTCCATATGAACACCAATTGCAGTAAGAAAATCACCATTCCTCCCATGGAAACCAACTATTTTCCCAGAAGATGTGGTCGATGTAAAATAAACATACCCGGCACCTCCACTTTCCTGTCCATAAGGCCCATGTTTCCCCTTGTTCGTGTGAAAAGTGAGGGACGTTATACCTTCCAATCCATCATAGCCCTCAACAGGTCCATAATACCCCGATAATCCAGTCAAATACTCTTGCACACCATCCAAATTAATCTCCACTTCTGATATATCCCCATCATGATCTGTTCCTCCATGAAACCGTGACAAAATGAACTTACTATCCTTTTTTACGTATTTGAATTGGATGCCGAAAATCACCTTTGAAGGCTCTCCTACTTGAACCCTAACTTGCTTGATGTTGTTGAATACCCCATCATCCCATGGTTTACCTCCTGAAGCCCCCCAAGGTACTACATCCCTTGGAGCTCCAAGCAAAGACATCCTACAACATTTCTGCAATGAAAAATGATAATGCATATTAAAAAAAAAAAAAGATAAATTTACTTTAAAACAACAAAAATGTTGTTAAACAACAATATAAAGAATACTCTGATGTTTGACTGGGATTAAAGTTTAAGGCAATGCAAACCAAGTAGCACGGTCTTTATTAAAAAAATATATGAATGGTATTCAACCAATTGAATGCTATAAACACTTAATAGTGATTAAAACTTGGCAAAAGGGTTGTTGTCAATGGAAATGATGCAGTTAGAAAGATTAGAATGATCCTCAGATCTGGGATTTTCTTCAAATGCAGAGTTTCGGGCGATTGCTAGTGATTTTGGCATCACGTAAAACCCAATAGACGTGATGCTTGGGCAAAGACGTCCATGAAATCCAACAAGCACCCCGCCTTTACCCTCATATGAAAATGAAGTGCCGTGTTGAGAATTACCATATGGACCATAGCGATTCTGATTTGTGTGGAAACATAATGACGTCACTAAATAACAAGTAGTCGTCCCACTTATTGAAGTTAAATATTCATCAGGATAGTCAATGCAAATCTGCAAAAAACGAAAAGTGTAGTCCATAATGTGCATGGACATATACGATGAAATGCATCAAGTCATATTCAGATAAGAGCGGTTACCATGTCCGTTCGTTCACCACGCTGGCGACCAAAAAAGGACTTTTGTCGTGCACCTGTGCTACTGTCGCTTTGGAATTCAATGCCATCAATACACATTCCATGTAAAATACGAATTTTTTTAATAAACCCATCCGGTATATAAATACACTCTTTCCCTGCTGAGAATGAGATGTTCGTGCCCCATGGTCCAAACGTTATGCATTTTTCTAAAATGGGTGCATCTGCCTGCAAAGCATACAAATGCATCATATAACTCTACAACTAATTAGCGCATGAGATTAAACATAATCAATAAAAATGCCAAAAAAGTGAACCACTACCATCGGCCTATTGAAATCACTATTAGTGGATATCCCCCCACCTGCACCAATCGATTAACAGATTAGAACAATATGCTTAATGTTGATAAAAAAAAACTAATATTCTCATACAAAACAAAGTCATTGGCATTACACATATTAATTAAGCTCAACCTAAATTAGATGGAAGTTACAAACTAAATAAATAGAAAAGAACAATCCATCAGTCGGTGTTCAAATTACCATCTTGAAAATTTTCTAATATGATGACTATCAAATATAGTTTGAATATGTATCCATTCATCAGAGTCAAACGCGCAAATACTGTTTTTACACGGAAACAAACTAATTAGAAAGGTTGAAAGCATAATCTCTAATTACCTTCTTCGAATGAATGCCCAAATGAAGGTTTCGAAGTTGGAAGCACGAACATTCATTAACAGAGAATGCTAAAGAAATAGAAAAAGAAAAGGGGAGTAGGGCTCAGCGACTCTTTAATTCCTCTGTCTTTGAGAAACGAAACGAGCGGACAAATTGCAAAATCAACAGCCATCTCTCGTAAACCAGCGCAAGCGACTCTCTAACTCATCTGTGTTCAGACTTGAGAAGCGAAACGAGCAGAAAAATTACAAAGGCCACAGCCATGTCTCGTAAAAAATTGCAAAAAGCCACAGCCATATCTCGTGATCCAACTTATTTTAACGTTTTAAAATACCATTTTAGTATTCAATAATAAAAAAAAAATCTGGGGTAAATTACGCAGATGGTCACTGTGATTTAGGATAATTTGTGTGTTTGGTCTCTAACAATTTTTTTTCACCCATACCGACCTTATATTATATTTTTGTTGCACGCTTGGTCTCTATCCATTCAAAAAAGACTTATTTATCTTTACTAATTTCTTTTATATTTTTTAAATTATCAACTAATTAAAAAAAAGTTGAATTAAATTTGGGGAAAAATTGCAAGAATGTTCCTTGTGGTTAGGTCGAAATTATCACTTTGGGCCAAACATGTTTAGACTAGACTCATGGTCCAAGGGTTTTCATTTTCTTATCACTTTTGTCCAATTTACTTTAAACTTTTTTGTAATGACGATTTTGTCATTTGTTTTTTTTTCCAGTTTTTATTTATTTATTTATTTAGTTTAATATTTAAAAGAAAAACAAAAAATAAAATCTCTCTTTCTCTCTCTCTCTCTCTCTCTCTCTCTCTCTCTCTCTCTCTCTTACCTATATTCCTCACCTCTTTTTGCTAGAATCCTCCAAAACCACCGGTCATCGCCGCCACACCCATGACCACCGATCAACTCAACCACCACTATTGATCAACGTCGACAACAACACCTGTGAACACCTCCACTAACACCCTAGCATCATATGAAAGTCAAATCGAGCTACGGATCTAGACTAAGAAGGCTACAACCACCATTACCGGTCAAAATGTATCAAAAGTGTTTGTTGATCTAAAAACAAAAGAAGGGCGGCGACGACGATACAATGGATGAACTATGACGAACAAATATCTCCAACGATGACGGTCGACGATACGACCGTTGGAGCTTCTCCAAACGAAACTAGGGTTTTTAATGAAAGGGGTTAGACGGAGCTAGGGTTTGCAAACCCTAAACTAGTGAAGGTGAGAGCAAGGCAGGGACGACGTAGTAGTTGTCGACGATGGCTTCTTACGCTCGAGGTGGAGATCTGGTAAGATAGGGTGTTCAACGGATCTTCACCTTCAAACAACTACGGATCCGACAATGTTGCAGATCTAGTAGGACGACGTTGATCTACATTTGTTACGACGAACACGACGACGTTGAAAACCCTTGGGCATTTTGATGCCTTTCCAATCTTGGTCTTTGAAGCCCTTCCCTGCCGCTGCAAACCCTAGCAACTCAACGTAGACGATGGGTGAGCCGATGCAAACTCTGAAGTTAGGGTTTATTGGCGGCTTGGGTTTTCATTTCTTGGTGGCTAAGTCGATTGAGTTGGGATGGTCAATTTTCCGGGGCTGAGAACTACGGAACAATGGGTGAAGGGATGGGTGTTTGGTGGTGCTACACGACCAGAGGGATGTGGGGAGGGGCTGCGAAGGTGGTGGTCGGCAGCCTCCTTTCTTCGTCGGAGGAAGAGATGGTGAGAAATGACCGGGTCAACTGTTTTTTTGTTAAGAGAGAGAGAGAGAGAGGTATTTTCTTTTAAATATTAAACTATTTAAATAAATAAAAAAATTCAAAAAGCAAAACCAAGGGCAAAATCGTCATTACAAAAAAGTTTAAAGTAAATTGGACCAAAGTGGTAGGAAAATGAAAACCCTTGGACCATGAGTGCTAGTCCAAACTTGTTTGCCCCAAAATTGCAATTTCGACCTAATCACAAGGACCATTCTTGCAATTTTGTATAAATGTGGAAAAGAAATTAAATGGATATTAAAATCTAATGGGACCTACCACCCCATTACTACTCCACCCACACCTCACCCTTTTTAATAATATTGTTACTTGGGTAGGTTGATTTTAAGACATTATTCTATCTTTTTGTTGATTTTGTAGTTTTTGGCTTGATTCTTTCTACAACTATTTTAACAATAATTTCATTTGTCCTTCAAGAAAAAACATATGGCGAACAAAAAAAATTAGTGGTCGGTTTGCTTTTCAATTGACATGTATTAATATATTTATCACTTTTGCATTTGTTGTATGTGTGTTTTAATATATTAATAATCGTTTTTGCATTTGTTGTATGTGTTTGGTTTGCTTTTGGACTGATTTAGAAATGATCCAATATCACTTATAGAATATTTAGCTCATATTTATTAGATTTTGTTCACGAAAACTTTTTTTTAAGTACTTATAAGAATATTTCAATTAAGTTTTTGACAACCTTTTCTTCATCAAAATATTATGACTACCTTTAGGTATAAATAAATCAATACACATCAGTTTATACAAACCAATTCATGCAGAAAAATTAGAAAAATAATCATATTAATATACATTTTAAAATTGAAAAAAAAAAGTTACAATGATGAGAAATGACGTTTAAATGTTGAACTATACAAACCCTTACATATGTTAGTAAACATTACAAGGAAAAAGGGAACAAAATTCTATTTTACCACCAACTCCAAACCGTAACCTGAACACATTGTGTGTTTCCGTAAAACTATTGCATAAACAACGGAGCAACAAAGCGCTGCATATTCCTTTTAAAAATTCTATAAATGAACAGACAATTGGATATGATTGTGTTTACTGTCACAAAGAAGACATATAAGAAAATATGGAATGCATTTTGGATCTAGATGTGTGTTTATCTTATCCTAATTAGTCGGCTCACAAACATACATCTTCTAAATCAAAGGAAAATAAAAGAACTTAGAACCTAAAAATTTTATTAGAGCTTAAAAATCATAAAGAAAGAGTCATAAAATATTGTGACGTTTTATCCTAAAGAGCACTGGTATGCTTAGGGGCTCTATTTGTTGTAATTGGGTGATCACGTGAGTTGTAGCCGATGTATGGCTTCATGAATACTTTGTTTCACATCATTCACACTACATAATATAATAGGATGGTTTTATGCCTTTAAAATTATTAAAGCTTTAATATGTCTCCTATTTTACACTTGCATCTTCCCTACAACTATATTCAACTACGGCAAGATGGTTTGATGCCATAATATCTTAAATCTATAATTATTTTATGCTTTTAAAAAATGCACATGACAACAATAATTCAATTGAACAAAAGGTTATCCGATGACAATATAAATATATATTTCTCTTTCTTTTTGTTCACAAACCCTATTTGGCTATAACTTTTTCAAGATTTTTTTTTGAGTTAATCCAGGATGATTCACCAGGCTATACGAAGAACACATATAATCTAATAACATTCAAACCTCGAAAAAATTGCAATAGTTGGATAGGTTTTTAAAGGTAAAATAAATCAAACTAAAAAGGGAGAAATAAAATTGCACCACTTGATGCATGGACTCAAACTGAAGGTAATTTTTTTGGTCCATCATTACTTTTATAACCTTATGATCCACTACTAGAAAAACAACTTTTTACGATGCTCATTGCGCGTCGTAAAAGGCTCAGACGACGCGCAAATGCGCGTCAAGGAAGGCCCTGTCATAAAGAGAGACGACACGCTTTTGCGCGTCGTCTATAGACGACGCGATTTACGACACACAATTACCACGCGCGGTTACGACACGCAATGCGTATCAAGGAAGGCCCTGTCATAAAGAAAGATGACACGGATTCGCGTGTCGTAACCTTACGACGTGCGTGTTAATGACACGCAATGCTTATCAAGAAACCCCTGTCAAGAAAGGCCATGTCATAAATGAAGACGACACACATTTTTGCGTATCATAATGTTAAATGTTTAAAAAAATATATATAATTTATATATTCACTAATTTCAAATTAAATAATACATTAAAAATCTCATAATACAAAATAAAATACCATAAATAACAAAGATAATTCATTTCACTAATATGTCAAATACAAATAATTATTCTAAAAGTGAGTAAATGTTATAAAAAAATGAGCTCATTTATATACAATTGCATCATCTAGCTTATTATGTGCCAACAACTCTCTGTGTGTTTACTTTTGCTTGAGTCTCGTTTCCTCCAAAGCTTCTAGCCATGCCAAAATATGATATCTTGAGTCTCATTTCAAGAACCAAAATCACCTTCAATCACCCAATTAAACTCTAATGTTGGTAGACTGAGAGTTCCAAAATCAAGTTTACATCCATCACCTTCAATCACCCAATTAAACTCTAGATCTTCTGTTGTTTGAAAGAAATTGGTGTTTGTAATCTATGAACAAAAAAACGCAAAGACCAAGGTTAGCATTTGCTATATAGAAAAGCATAACTCCAGAGTACTTGTAGTCTACTGTGAGTATATAATATAATATATAAACCTCAATTTCCATATAATATTTTAAACTATGATACTTAGAAGATACATTATTATTATTATTATAACTAGTATTATCATTTAGCCCAATTGACTATTCTATGTAGTGATTAAATCATTTTACTTTTTGACTGTTTAGAACAAGATTTTCTGGGTTATTTGGTTTTATAATCATGCCAAAACACCAAAAAGAACAACATACTTTCATCAGTTAATTGATTTATCCACTGAATGTTATGTTTTATTGATTTAGCCACCAAACTGTTATGTTTTATTGATTTAGTCACCAAACTATTATCATACTAATCATAAATAATGATTTTAGTTCAGTAGCTAAATTGATAAAATCTTGAAAGTATGTTATTCTTTTATGTATTTTTCCCTTTTTCAAAACCAAGTAACCAATGAAAATGGTTTTCTTAAAAGGTAAAAAATAAGTATGATGGCTTAATCACTATAGATGGCAGTTAATTGGCTAAACTGATCAATGGTAAAGTATAAGTGCTTTTTATGTATTTTTCACAAATAACATATCCTACTTTCATCATTTCTTCCTATTATTTACAACATAATATTTTCATTTTTTTCTCATTACAATTTTTTATACCTTCTAACCCGTTCCACTGTCCCAACAGAAGTTATCTTCTTCCCAATTAAAGTTACTTCACCAGAACCAGGTTCCTCCATCTATGTACCATCATTAGCCTGCATACCATTAACAAATCAATCAATCATATTTATAAATAGAAAAAAAGTAGTGGTTTCATTTCAGTAAGGGCAAAACAGTATTTTTTATAAGGTACCGTTACATTGGGACATTTAGCAGCCTTGGCAGCTTCCCGGATAGCTTTTCCAATTGGATGTATTATATTGGATTCAACAGCAGTATCTAACTTCAGAACATCATTTTCTGTTGAACTTTGTAAAATTATAAATTAGACACAAAAGCTGCAAGATTAAAACATAACTGTAATTCAGAATATTCTTGGGGTGTTTTTGTGAGTATTTTTGTGACAACGGGTTTACCGATTGTTAATGTTCCTGAAAAAAATCACCTGTAAGAACTATGATCATTATAGACATGAACAAAAAAATCACCTGTATTAGGTAGTTAGTAATCACCTGTAAGGGAGAGTGGCACATGGCGTAAATAGCATGAAGTAAATGTTCTTACACCAAAGGGTGAGTACAGGGAATAAAAGAAAAAGGTTATCAATATCTTCATCGGATTGGAATAAAGAAACATGGGTATTTTCGGAATTCTGTGACATGGTTGACGTGGCAAGATGCATGGTGATTGATGCTACCTCATCTTGTAAAGAATGGGATGATGTGTGATTGTAGAGAAGATTAACCAATGGAGTTACATAATGTTATTATTGTATATGGTTGAAATAATAGCAATGTATATGGTTGAAATAGAATGTTACCTGAGGAACTGGTAATATGATAAATAAGTCAAGTCTCTAACACCTACAACTCTTGATTCTGGTGAAATGAATGCTAATATGAACTGAAAAAGAATTTCATAGAAATATTACACTAAAAAATTATATTATATTGGAATGAGAACTGAAAAAAGTTAATGTAAAAAGGGGTGATTATTTACCTGAAGAGGCATATACATGAGGTATATAAAGTCGGTTATGCTTCTGAAAGCCACCATCATTTTTGTCAAATATAATGGCTTTAAGAGTTTGAGTTGCTCTGGTATAATAAGTCAAACAAAAAACACCCTTCTTTATCTGTCCGGATTAATACCATTAAGTCAAAAAGAAACACTTACTAAGATTATGTAGAGCAAGAGTGAAATAATAACTAATGAGCATAAGCAACAAGTTTTCACACTGCATTAATAACCTAACACAGAAAATGATAATTTCATACCAAAATTCAATTTTACCTTATTCACTAACAATAAGTACAAGAATAAGGGGTCTATGAAAATAGCAAATAAGCAAGAAATGACAATGACCTAGTTCCACTGTTGAACAACTTTGGCCAAACATAAAACGGAGAATAAGGGGTCTATTCCCATAAATTAAATAGACCAATCAAAACCCAAACATAAAATGATTTTCCAGTGTCCTAGAAGTTGGAACCCAAACATAAAAGGAGAAACTAAAAAAATAGACCAATCAAAACCAAGAACCATGATATAGAACTTGCCCCTTCTGTATTTGTATTTTTCACAAATTCAAAGGGTAAACTACATGCATCAACAAAGAACCTTGATATAGAACTTGCTTCTGAAATCATTCCCAGCATTAAAAAATCATTCAGTTTTGTTATAGTGGTTTTATTACAGTTTTATGGTTTTATGGTTTTGTGATTTGATCTTACCTACAATTGTAGCTGCTTCAGAAAACCAAGATTGTCTTTGAAGAACTCAACACTTTGATCATAGGAAGCAAGCATGCCCATGTTTAATGCCATTGCCCTAACCACAGTGGGACCAACACCTTTCCAGAGAGCTAAAAATCCTTCATCTGCAGTGATTCTGTAGAGGGTATGGAATGGGTTTGTGTAGTTACTACGTTGGGCTGGCATCAGCTTGCATTCGGATGAGTGCCAGCTCAGCAGGGCTTCCTACACAGGCTCCGATAGCACCAGCTGTCAGCCCGCAGAAAGATTTTTGATATAACGGTAGTGGCTTTCCATCGTTGGCTTCAAGTGCCTTGTTTATCAGAATCCTATCAAGTAATTAAAGAGTCACATAAACAACCAAAAACAATAAATCTGTGTTTTTTTGGTTAATGAACCATTAATGGTGTACCTGAATGTAGCAAGTCTAGTTGTTGTGTATGTAGCTTGTCTATGCAATGCATCAGAAAGAACCTGTTCAAAACAAATTGCTTCATAGATCAGTAGAAGAAGAATGATGAATGTAGTACTAAGGTATGATAAAGAAATGAGAATTAGGGAAGGGGTTATGAAGAATCAGAGTAAGATCAACCTTACAAATCTATAGAGATGCACATTTTAGTAGCCTACAAAACATATTCTTTTCCAGTCACTCAACACTCAGACAATTAATTTGCTTGAGAGTTCACCAAAGTCGGTGGGGTTTACACCAAAAATCGCTGAGAAGAGTTTAGGACTGAGGAGCAAGGGAAAAACCCTAACTAACCTCAAATTAATCGGTTTTTACTGAAAAAAAAGGCAGAAATCGAGAGAGTTGGAGTTTACCTGTATAGGCGCTTGGTATGGTACCGCCGATTCACCGTCTTCTTCTACCACCAGTGTTAGTAACTGGAACGTCGAGAAAGCATCGATACAGTAGAACCGTAGCCGATGGGGAAGAAAACTGATGAATTGATGAAGGAGGTGTAACAGGTATTTGATATAAGAGATGGTGAGGGCAACATAATTTTTGATGGGAACTATGTGTGGTCGTGAAGGGGCTGAAATCAATTAGACACAAGAACACCACCACATCTTCCCCTTCGTTGCTCTCTTTTTCAGGGTCCAAGTAGATCATTCTCATTGGCGACGATGGAGGCGAGAATAGTGGTGGTTCAAGGCCGGATTTACGGATGAAGAAAGTTATTCCGAAAACCCTCGTAGAAGAAGAAAAAGAGAAGGTGATGAAGAAGAATAGTTATTGAAAGAGGGAATGAGGTGGAAACAAAATAAAAACCAGAGATTGGAGTGGTGGGAAGAATCGAAAGAGACGGTCAATGATATATATGAAATTAATAGGTGATAAAGGTGGTTGCTAACCCCGGTAAAGGATTAAGCTAAACCCATGAACAATACCGTGTAAGGAAAGTCTAAAGAAGCAGTAATGGAGAATTCGGAGCACCTGAGAAGCGAAGGGATCTAATGACGGTGTGTTTGTGGAGACGAGGGAGAAGAAGGTGGGGGTTTAAAAAATTGATCCATAATTTTAGTGTGAGGGTTGATTTGGAAGAAATCTCAAACCCTTAACCTTAAACATGATGTGAAGCAATTGATCCTTAATTTGAGGCTAGAAGAGGAAATGAGGGGTGGAGACGAGGGAGAAGAAGGTGGGGGTTTAAAAAATTTGGGGATTTCATTTTCCCTCCGAGACGCGAAACGCGTGTTTCTTAAGAAAAATATAAAACGACATTCACAGACGACGCACAAGTGCCTTCCGTGTTTTTAATATTTTTACATGAGACACTAATTTAAGGGCACTCAGTAATGCGCGACCTAAATCCTTAAATTTTTTGAAGAGATGACACTTTTTTAATGTCGCTCTCTAATGCGTAACATAAATCAAAGAGCGTCGTGTTTTGCGCGTCGTAAAAGGGTATGTTAATGAGATTACACTTTTTAATGTCGCTCTCTAATGGTACCTGAGTTTTTTCATAATCCAATCAATATTCACCAAATAAGTAATATTTTTTCAATTTAAAAACCCTTAAAAAACATCCAAAATAAGAGAAAGGAATTAAGAACTACCTGTTATAGAAGCAACCGTAGTTAGAATCCTTGATTCCTCATGAGCATCCCCTGAACCGTGTTAACATAATTATTTTTCTAATATTTAGAACCATTATCTAGCTTGAACCTAACAAAAAGAATCAAATTTAGCAATCTAAAAGTAATAAGCTTAAATCTCGTATGATTGGGTCAACAATTACACAGTTTACATGCTAGACATATGAGTAATTCTTCAACTTAGTGGTACTCACCTCACACCAAGCAATTGGGTGTAGTAGTTCTTTCTCCAACTGTACCTGAAATTCGAAATCCAACAATTACAAAGTAAACAATCTACTATAAGGAACAAAGTTAACAAACTGGAAGAAATAAAAAATTGATAGAGCCAATTTGTGTGTAATCAGATGAAAAAAAGACATTTTTTCCGTTTAATTCTCGGTACAACCCTGAAAGACAGTGCATTCTTTCAAACTATTAGGGTTCACGAAGAGGAGATATGAAAATGGGGTCGTGTAATAGGAGGACTTATGGAGCAACAGGAAGTAGGTCATCCACCTATCTCCTCCATCTCAGGTTGGGGGAGATAACATGATCTTCAATCCACCGATTTGAACTTCAAGGATGACGGTCATCTGTTACATGCACAAACATAGTTAAAAAAGGGTTAATTTCACACCAAGATATCAAAGGGTAAAATAGTCAGATTTCAGTTTCAAGGAAAGATATAATGCATGGATGAGAAAAAGAACCACACTATAGAAATCAAAATCAAAGTTGGGAAAATAAAATGTCAAAAACTAAAATTTGTGAAATCAGAAAACAAACATGGTATGTTGATCAAGTGAGTATAAGGAGATGGTGATGACGATGAGGACGTTGGGCAAGTCAGGTGGTGTCGTGGTTTTGAGTTTTTAGAAAGACAAAGGTGGAGGAAGAGAGAAGTCACTGGTGTGTAGTGGTGAGATACGTGATCTGGGTTTGTTATTCTGGACGAAGTTGTAACAAAAAAACAAAGAGATGGAGTTCATAGATAGAGGACGACGATTACATAGAATCAAGATCATCAGTGGGTGGCGATTCAATGTTTTTAGGGTTTTAATTGGCTGGGAGAGGAGATGAAATTATATAACGTGTCTCTCATGTGTTTTTGACGCAATTGTTGAAAATGCCGATTAATTGCTGAAAATTAGGGGTTTCAATTCAATCCCTGAAAGTAAGGGATACTGATTCAAAAGTATTATATTGTTAGTGGATCAAATATTTGTATCTATGGCATTATTATTTGTAAGATTTATATTATAATATTATTATATTAATGGTTTGTTGTACTTTAAGCTTAAGCACTTGAACGTCTTTAAAAATTATATTATTATATTGAATCTATTTTTAGAAATAGTGAGATAATGACTTAAATAGGTAATTTATTTTTCGATTTGTACATATTTAGTCATTGAGTTTTTTCTGTCCATATTTTCCCATTGAAATTGTTGAACCGTTTTTTATGACCTTCAATCGTAGGTTTAGCCGGTTTCCGGCGTGTTTGACTACTCCGACGATGCTCCAGTTATCTTCTCCGGCAAGACTCCAACTTTCATGATTTTTCCGGTGGTATGGAACGGAGTTCAAACTAGAAATCAAGCTTTGGGATTTTTGAGTTTCATTTTACGAATACGAAGTTGGTCCATCAGTTTTGAAATCAGAGTGTTGTTCCAGATCTGATGCTCACATCTCCAACCTGTTCATCTTCTTCAACCTCCAACCCAGATCTAATGTTCATCGTCTTCAACCCAAATATGATGCTCAAAGCTGCCCTTGAAAGCCCTCAGACTTGGTGTGTTCGTCGATTTCAGGAGGGTTCGTCTTCATCATGTTCATCTTCTTCCCAAAAACCAAACGAGCTCTAGAAGTGTGTGTGTGTGTGTATGTGTTCATGCTCTAACATCAGATCTGAAATCAAATGATCTCCAAGAACAAAGAAGAAATTGATTTTGTGTGTTTTGGGTTCCTTGAAGATGAACACACTCACATGTGGTGATTTTCCAAAATCGAGTTTGAAGATGAACTCGAATTAGGGTTTTCAAACCCATAAATCGAGCTTGAAGATATGGGTTTGTGCTCTAATCTAGGTTCGTTTTTCGATCTGGTCTGTGTTTTTCGTGTTTTGATCTAACAAACACACTCAAATCTGAAGCCTTTGTGTTCTTCGTGTTCTTCATATTCTTCGTGTTCTGATCTAACACACACACGATGAACAACTGATGAATCAGATAAAGATCTCAAGAACACTATGAATAAACACATCAAAAGATCTTATGTGTGTTCTTGAGTTTGAACAAAAGAAGATGATAATTGATTTTTGAGTTTGAGTTCTTGAGTCTGAAAATCTAACACCCATATGGGTTGATGTTCGAAATTTGTTTAGATCTAAGAAAAATACGGGAGATAAGACCTGAGTTCTTGAGTTCATCGAAAAAATCATGAACGCCGGAGACTTACCGGAGAAGATAACTGAAGCATCGTCAGAGTTGTCTAACACGTCGGAAACCGACTAAACCTCCGATAACAGGTCAAATGGATGCTTTTTGAACAGTTAAACAAGTTCAATATGAAAATGTTGACAAAAAAAACTCAGTGACTAAATATGTACAAATCGAAAAATCAATTACCCTTTTAAGTCATTATTCCTTTTTTAAAATTTCAAATGCGCATATACTGTTTATCAAGAAAACAAACTAATAAAGGGTATAATCCAAAATTACCTTCTTCAATTTGCTTGCTCCAGGTTAATATTACCAATTTTGAAGAATAAACATACAGTAACAGAAAATGCTAAAGAAATAGAAAAAAGAAAAACCCTCGTGTGTAGGGTTCATCAAGCGATGCTCTGACGCCTCTATCTTGAGAAGCGAAACGATGGGACAAATTGCAATTGGCGCGTACTCTAAGCTAGTGTACTATCACACCAAGGCCAACAACTCTATTTAGTTCAATATAATGACCTTTTAAATAGCTATTTTTTTAAAAAAGAAACATAATTTATTAGTATTGTAATTACAAATTTAACATTTTTTCTAATGACTTTCATTTAATTGTTAAATTTTTTTTTTCAAAAAATAGTCATAGAAACAACAGATGGTATTACCTCATCCGCGGTTTCGTCACCTCGTATTCGGTTTCATCATAGATGGCATAACACGCATTCGGTTTCGTTTCTTCATCTTCGGTTTCATCACCTCATCTTCGGTTTCGTCTTTCACTAAAAAAAATCATTTTTTAAAGTTAAAATTGCATTAAAGGCTACCTCATTTGCGGTTTTCTTTCCATTTGTTTTTGGTTTTGTTCATTTTTTCGTTCACGGTTCCTGGGTTTTAATGAAGAAACCACAAATTTTTCGTCCTTTGTGTTGATTTTTTTAAGACAAATTAACCTAGTAGTACGCTGAACCGCCAAAGGAGTAAAAACATATTTGGACCGTCTAATTGACTATTAATATTTATGTAAATTTTTTATTTTAAGATTTGGTGAAATTGTAATATCAGTGAAAATAAAACGTTATATCTTCATAACAAGAAATATCAATTTTCAAAATTAAATGCAATACCTTATGCGCGTCTTCTCATATTTCTAGTGGTCGAACAACAATTTAATATCTTTTAAAAGGTTTTTTTTCAAATAAACTAAGAACTTGTAATGACAATTGAACATGCACATTACATGTTCGATGTTGTTTATCTGGTTTTCTCTTTGGTGTGTGGTATCCTTGAACATGTACTACTATGTTACTTTGTCTTGAAAAGAAAATCAACACGAAGAACGAAACTGAAGATAGGTCTATGAAACAGAAGATGAGGCATATACCAATCAATGGTTTCGTAATCAAAATCCAAGAACAATGAACCGAAAAAATAAATAATCAAATTTGAACAAAATGACAATTAGTTACCCTCTTAAGTTATTTTCTCAATCTCATATGTTGCCTAGATACCACATAGATGCAACGTATATGCAAATTGGACGTTAACATAATATAATTGGTCATAATGGTCTAATTTGAAGTTTAACAATCATGGTTTGCGAAAAATAATCTAATGTAAACAAAAATGACAATTGGTTGCCTTCTTATGTCATTTTTAAGATGGTATTAAATATGTATTCTATTCATACGCCTCATTATTAAATATAAATCTTCATTTTAATTTTTTAATGTTTATTTTAATAAACACACCAATTAATTATTTATTGGATATTTTTTTATTTGACACTTTTTTCAAATCAAATTGATATACAAATAGGACCCTCAGTAAATTTATTGATTTAAATAAAAATGGTATGCACAAAAACATAGGTATACATCATGGTTGAAATATATAAATAAAAGGTTGGACGGTGTCACATTATTTTTATCGGGGGTAAGCTGAGATAACATGTTTTATCAGCGGTGTACATTACACCGGACCCATTTTTTTACCAGCGAACCGCACCAGTGCACTTCCACCTATGAAAAATGGCTTTGTGCCTTTCTCTCTCTCTCTCTCTTCTTTTGCTAGCAGTGAAAACATAACACCACCCCTTAGTAGTTTTTTAAAAATGACAATTTTGTAAAGATGGGTCGATTGTTTTGAAATATTCTTACCTCATAGATATAAGATGAACTCTCTAAAGTATCCCATTTGAAAACTTGGTGCTACATGTTTAATACATAATTAAGTTTTTATGATACTCCATCAAAAAATCCCCAACATGTCATTAGAAATTAAGACTACAAATTTGAAGTTCATTCATCTTGTTACTTCTATTATCTTCTTCAGAAATACTCCATGTGAACTCCAATTGCACTTAAATACCCGTTATTTCTGCCCTGAAAGCCAACTACTTTCCCAGGAGATGCTGTTGACGTAAAATAAACACATCCTGCACCATTTTCATGTCCATAAGGCCCATAAATCGCTTTGTTTGTGTGAAACGTAATGGCCATTATTGCTTCCAACCCATTATGAACCTCAACAGGCCCATAAAACCCTGAAATCCCAGTCAAATATTCATCCGGGAGATCCAAATCCACCTGCCAAATCATTGTTCTGCAATCAGTCTACACAGATCCTTAGGTAGATGAAATAGAAAAAAAAAAGTACGTATATACATACCACTTGTGTTTTTTCTCCACCTTGTCCTCCATGTAATTGTGATAAAACAGATTGACCATCCCTTCTAACATATTCAAACTGAATCGCATGGATCACTTTTAGAGACTCCCCTACAAGAACACGTATTTGTTTGACGTTGAAGAAAACTCCATCATCCCATGGTTTAGCCCCAGAAGCCCCCCAAGGTCCCGCTTCCCTTGGCATTGCCATTAAAGACATCCTGCGACATAACTGTAGAGAAAATATTATTCCGTTTATAAGAATCATCAACAGTTGAAAGCTGTAAAACAGAACAGAAGTGACAAAATGAAGGAATCTAAGAAACCATGGAATTAACCTCATGCGTGGACTTTTCTTGACAGGTAGAATTCTGACGAAATGCAAGTGATTTAGGCATCAAATAAATACCAATAGCATCAATGTAATGTCCAACACGCCCATGGAATCCAACAACCACACCACCTTCACCATCGTAGGAAAAACGAGTGCCTTTGTTAGAACCAAAAGGACCATAGCGATTCTGATTTATGTGAAAGCATAATGACATCACCACATCTGAACCTTTATAGCAGCAAATTGTCCCACTGATTGAAGTTAAATACTCATTAGGATAGTCACACTACAAGGATCGTGTAGTATGCAGACGACATTTTTGAGCTCTGTCCAGACGACTTGTCGTCGGTAAAGCCTATAGAGATGACATTTGGTCTGTAAAAAGTCGTCGGTA
The DNA here is from genome assembly GCF_051521515.1 of Lactuca serriola. Taxonomy (NCBI): domain Eukaryota; kingdom Viridiplantae; phylum Streptophyta; class Magnoliopsida; order Asterales; family Asteraceae; genus Lactuca; species Lactuca serriola. Next base: position 22,747,104 of record NC_136408.1, read on the forward strand.
TAGGTCCGTCGCTAAAAGTCGAAAATGTCGTCGGTACAGGTTTCGTCGGTATAGCATATTCTGTCCATACGACAAGTCATCCGGAAAGGGTCGTCGGGATTGATTTTCGAGGAAATTAGAAAAAGTTTTATTCGCACCTTATAGAGACGACTTGTCGTCGGTAAAAGGGTGGAGCTATAGAGACGACTTGTCGTCGGTAAAAATGTGGCGCTATAGAGACTACTTGTCGTTGGGATAAGTGAGAGCTATAGAGACGACTTCTCGTTTTGAAAAATGAAAACCGTTTTTACAGTTGGTAAGCTATACCGACGACATGTCTCTATAGCTATTTTTTTTTATATATCATCCACCAGTTTTGTTATGTATACCATTTAAAACAAAACCACAAGAAATATTTTCAGAATAATATAAACATAAGATAATATATGATTAAAATCCAGAAGCACTTAATAAACATAATATACCATTCAAATTTTACTACATAACAAAATAACAAAAAAAAAAACAAGTTTTTAACAAACATTGTTGTGATTACCATTCTAGTTTTCCTCCTACTCACCATCATCAACATCATCAAACAAAATAACAAAAAAAAATCAAGTTTTTAACAAACATTGTTGTCATTACCATTCTAGTTCTCCTCCTCCTCCTCCTCCTCATCATCATCATCATCATCACCACCATCATCAACATCATCATCATTATCCTCCGCGAGTTCATTTGATGTTTCGGGGTTATTTTGTGGAACCATATTGGGATTAAACTGAAATTGTGGCATTGGTTGTGGTTGGAAGTTTGGAATGAAAGACGCGAAAGTGTTATTAAACATTTGGTTCATTTGTTGCATTTGTTGCTGCATGAATTGAATTTGTTGGGATAATACAGCAACTTGGGGATTATCTGAAGATTGGGATGTGGAAGCTTTGAAACGCTTGGTATGTTCATTTGGAAATAAATTATTGTTGATGCTTGGTTTCCTTCCAATTCCGCGAATATGCCCATGTCTCTCACTGAGGGCACAAGCGAGGCATTGTTCTTCATTTAACTTTTCTTTCTCCCCGAGTTGTGATTGCATCACCATCTTCTCTCGTTGAATGTTTTCCTAAGATAAAGAAAACAATAAAAGTATATTAATTAAAACAAAATAACTAAATTTATACACTAAAATAATAATATTATACCTTAAACTAACTAAAATAATAATAACATATTTATCAAACAACTTATTCACTTTTTTTATTACTTACCCAAACGACTTCTGCTTGTGGTGTACACCATCCCCGACTTTCTTTAAATTGCATCTGTCTCCAACCGTCGATATGTTGCGGGTCTTCTCCTCTTTCTCTCTATAATAAGCCAAAAACAATTAATATATTTACATAAATGTTAATAAATTTTTGATAAAATGCAAATAAATTTAGTTACCTCCTCACGTCGCCTGTCTGCATATGTTCTACTTCCATGAGAACTCGTAATTTGAAGTTTGGACCTGCGTTCTTTACCTTCTTTACACTGCTTCCTATAACCCTCATCCAAAAAAAAAAGATCGATCATGTTATTCCAAGCTTCCTCATCCATATCATCCGGTGGAGTTTGTCTTGCACCTTCCACAACATCATATCCACCAACACTATCAAAATAATCTTTCACGTCATGTTTGTGCTGTTTATAAGCTCTTTGGCAGTCGCCCTGTACAGTCGCTCGAACGGCTTCCCACATATTTGTACCCCGATACATATCAAGATCAAAATATGTCTGCAATAAAAAAACAAATTTAATTAGTAAAAAAACATTTAAAAAGTATAAAATTTTTCACATATAAAAAGTATTTTGTACTTACTTCAATTTCAGGATACATAGCTTCATAGTAATGGAAAGGAACACGTCTCCAATTCCTATAATGGAGTGGTACATGATTTGCCACAAAGTTTGAGATAAACCTTGTCAACATTTCGCCATTTGCATTTATGAATCTATAGGTCCCCTCGACGCTATCAATTTCCACAGGTAAAGGTTGATCGCTGTGCTTGAACTTTTTTCGCATATTTAAGCATCTTCCTTTTCCACGCCGACGCATCGAGTTTGCTACATTGACACATAGAACTAAAAATTTAGAAATTTAAAACTTTAAAAATATATCCAATATATTTAAGAAATTCATGTAACTTACAAGATTGACAACCCGTCGGTATCTTGCCTGCACGCTCATGTGGAGGTCGTTCCCCGCCGTCTCCTTCATGCCCCCTCGCAACATGTGTAGCCATCTGTTTAATAAATATTAGAAAATATACTAAACATACTTTAAAAAAAAATAATAACCAATTTTAAGCAATCAAAATGTATAACAACCGTAACATACCATCAATCAGAATCATCACTAGAACAATATACATGTACAACATCATCATTAATAAATTTGTCATCGTTTATGAAATCGTTATCATTATCTGAAGAGTACGTATCACCACCATCATCATCATCATTAAAGAAACTATCATCGTTTATAGTAGGAGCCACACTTGATTCACCATCATCATTATTATCTAAAAAGTACATATCATCACCGTCAACGGAGTATGTATCATCATCATCATCACCTAAATTGACAGCCAAGGGAAAATCATTTGATCGAGTGTCATTCACCACATCTATCTCATTAACACCGATACTTGGATGATCCCAAAGTTTTCGATGATGAACATCTTCCACAACTCTCCAATTACTGTTTCGAGTAGGATCTTGGAGATAAAACACTTGTTTAGCTTGAGTGGCTAAGATGTATTGTTGATCGTCATACCATGTTTTACCGACATACCATTCATGACTGGTATCGATAACAACCATATTCTTTTTACTAATTAAACGTCCATTATCTAATGACGCATTGAACCATTTACCACGAAAAAGTACAACTGAATAACCATGTAAATATTGCAACTCTATTATGTCCACCAATTGACCATAGAATGGTGTACCGTCTACTCCAAATGTAAGAATGCCACTATTTTGAGTAGTACGTTGGAGATCACGGCTAAGTACAACAAATCGAACACCATTTACTATGCAAGCAGTGTAAGAAGTTGCATCTAACGGACCATGTGCCAACGCCTTTAATTCGTTAGTACAGTCCGAAGGTGATTCTCTTTCGAGGCGATAAATCTATAAGGAAATATAATATTGTACATTTAAGTAATAATATAAATTAGTTTTATATTATAAATTGGAATATAAGGTATTTACCTTTCTTTTGAACCATGGAGGAAATTCTGTTTTCAAATCACTTTCAGGCGATTCTGATTTGAATTCGCTGGATGTGAGACAAAACAATTAGAATATTTTGAAGATATGATAACACTATTGAAAAAGTAGTTAATAGATCACAAAACTTACGATATGTAACCTTTCAGCTCATCCTCATCACAGTTGTTTAGTACAAACCAATGTAATGATTTTTTGGCATCTTTACAAAGTCCGACGAGCTTCTTAGTGGACATCGGTCGACATTGTGATGAGAACACAGTACATTGCCTTTTTGGAAGGCCAGGATCCTCGTTTCTATCAACACGATTGAATTTGGTTTGCATACCCTCAAGATACATAGAGCAGAATGTCAAAGCTTCGTCTGCAACATAACCCTCTGCTATTGAGCCTTCTGGCTTGGCTTTGTTTCTGACATAATTTTTAAGTTTTTTCATGTATCTTTCAAAAGGATACATCCATCTCATGTGTACAGGCCCTCCAAGAATGGCTTCTTCAGGTAAATGAAGAATAAGATGAATCATGATGTCAAAAAATGTTGGAGGATATATCAACTCAAGATTGCATAAAATCTTCACCACTTATTTTCTGGCATTTCTCATGTCGTTAACATCTAATGACCGTGCACAAATTTTTTTGAAGAATGTACACAAGTCAATGATTGTTGTTGAAACATTTTCTGGGAGAAATGCTTGAACCCCTATAGGCAGCAATCGTTGCATGAGGATGTGATGATCATGAGACTTTAGCCCAACCAAATTTGATGCTGTATCATTCACCTTCTTATTAAAGTTCGATCCAAAACCATCAGGTAGCCTCACTCCTTTAATGAATTGACAGAATCGTTGTCGATCAATTGGTTTAAAAGAGTAATCAGCATGTGGTAGTATTATTTTCTTCTTGTTGTCTTCCTTATTATTATTGACTTTCTTCCTCTTGTTGACTTTCTCTTTTGGCCACTGATGTGGCCGAATGCCCATATTTACAAAAATCTCATCCACATTTTTCATTCATCAATGCAGTATTTACAAAACTCTCATCCACATTTTTCTCCACATGCATAAAATCTATATTGTGTTTTAGTTCGAGGGAAGACCAATACTCAAGCTCAAAAAAGATACTACGTTCGTCCAATTCAACTCTTTTTTTCTTGTTTCATCATTGCACTTTCTTGTTGCACCCCCATGCTCAGGATGTTTCCCTGGAATACGATCAGGGAGACAAGCTAATTGCTTTAATATAGCTGTATTGGTAAATCGTCTTGGATGTGGCCTTCTCTCAGGTTGACCATTAAACAATAAACTTTGCCTCCACTTATGGTTCATATGCAAGAATCGTCTATGACCAACATAAGACATCTTGTTCGTGACATAAATTGAAGATGTGTCTGCGTTACAAGTAGGGCATGCTAAATAACCTTGACCGCTCCATCCAGACAAACTTCCACGCGCTGGAAAATCATTGATAGTCCATAACAACATCGCACGCATGTTGAACACGGTGTTGGTTGACGCATCTCTCATTTGGACTCCTTCAGACCACAACATTTTCAACTCATCCACCAAAGGCCTCAAGAAAACATCAATGTCCTTTGATGGTGATGTATTGTAGGTAGTTAATATAACCGGCCAAGTACTATAAGTACTATTAAAGTTGCCGAATGGATTAAATCAATCAGCAACCAAACCTAGACGAACATTTATAGGTTCTTTAGCAAACTCTGGATATCTTTGATCAAAATCTTGCCATGACTTCCCATCAACCGGATGATACATCATACCATCTATTGAGCGTCAAGTATTATGCCAACTCATATCTTTAGCTGTGAATCTGGAGCTATACATTCGTCGAAGTCTTGGAGTCACAGGAAAGTATCGCAACACTTTTTGTGGTACTTTCTTCCCCTTTGTAGTTGTGTCCACCTATCTACTCTCCTTAAAAATCGGGCAATTTTGCATGGAACCATTCTCCTTCCAAAACAAAGCACAATCATTTTTGCAAGCGTGGATCGATTGATATCCTAACCCTATCTTTCTCAACTTCTTTTTAGCTTCATAGTGTGAAGCTGGAATCTTGCTCTTCGGGAAAGCAGCTCTTAGTAACTCTACAAGTTGATCAAACGAACTATTTGTCCATCTATTGATCACTTTAATATGCAACAACTTTGCCAAAAAGTTTAAGGCAGACATATCGCTACATTCAGGGTATAACTTGGTATTGAGCTCCTCAAACAAATCATCAAATTCCGGGTCTATACCTCGCCCCTCCTCGTCTATATTTTCTTCATTTGTATTTTGTTCCGCCATAACATCATCAATTACATCAAACATCTCATTACTTGTGGGCGTGTTTACTGGAATGTTTGTTCTTGGAGTCGAATTGTAGCTTAAATCCGAAGAACCGACATGTTTCTCACCGTGATGAATCCACGTAGTATATGTTTCTAGAAACCCAATGTCATGTAAGTGGGCATAAACCGTAGGCAAAACATGTCGATACGAATTCACACACGTTTTGCACGGGCACCGCACTTTGCCTTTGGAGTTGACATGTTTCTAAGCAATCTTCATAAAGTTTTTAAGACCTTCCAAGTATTTTGGAAAATATTTTTTTAGAACATTTCCCAGACGACAAGTCGTCTGTAAAGCTTTTCGATATACCGCCAGTTTTTCATCTTTTCCCGCCTAGTCTGTACCGACGACATGTCGTCGGTATAGCCCTTATGGTCAAAGTTTAATGGTCAACATTTTTTTCCTTTGTACCGACGACATGTCGTCGGTATAGGGTGACTTTTGCCGACGACATCTGTCGTCTGGATAGGTGTCGTCTGCACAGGTTGGAATTCTTGTAGTGTCAATTGAAATGTGTAGAATTGTAAAAATGTCATTAATTATTCATGAAGCAAAAACATCGACAGGTATATATACAGACATCATCAATTAAGTTACCGTGTTCGTTTTGTGGCCACCATTGCCACCGAAAATGGCGCTTTGAATTTCACCTGTTTGAAGATAGCTTTGGAATATGATTGAATCGATAACTTCTCCATATATAATCTTAATCTTTTTAATAAACCCTTGGGGCATATAAATCCAGTCTTTCCCCTGTGAACCACCCCATGGTCCATGAGTTATGCATTCTTCCAAACTTGTTGTCCCTCCCTGGCATTATACTATACAAAATCAGAATCTCTTCAAACAACACTAAGATGGGTACTAAGTTATTCATAAAACATGAACAACAAAAAAAAATTGAAACCCTACCATCAACAGGTTGTTGATCTTTAGCTGTTGGATATCCGTTACTGCGACAATCAGACCCGGTGAATCTAAGCCGTAAATAATTAAACGAAAAAGCGATTTCAGCCACAAATTATATGTATTAAACAATGAAAGAGGTATTAAAAGACTCGAACAGTATGCATGGTGTTTATACAAATAAAAAAATAGTTGAATACTCACTGAATATATATAAGATGATCTATAGTGAAACAAACGATTAGCAAAATACAGAATAAACAACTAAATATTTTTGAGGTGAGTTAGACGCAATACGATAGGAACGACACCATCACTCGGTAGAGAAGAATACTAACTAGTGAATTTTCTAAATTTCTTAGATGCAATATACTTTGAATATTTAACCAAATTTCAAAGTTTAAATGCGCATATCTATGGGAACAAAAATAGCAAACAGGTGAAAAAGATAAATCCTAATAAATACCTTTTCTTCAATCGAATGCTCGGGTGAATATGACAAAATTGGAAGAACGAACATGCAGCTGCAGAAATGATGAAGAAGTAGGAAGGGAAAAGGTTTAGGGTTAGTGTGTAAGCGACTCTCCGTTGCCTCTATCTTGAGAAACGAGCGGTCGGGTTAGATTTTATTTATTTTTTTATTTTTTTTGGTTCGGGTTAGGTTCTCTTCAACCCATTTATTAACTAGCTTGAAATTTCATTCCAATCTAACATATTTATGCAATTGAGAGCAGACAACGGTTTAGATTTCGATTCAACCTATTTATTAACTAGCTTGAAAATTTTATTATAATTTAACATATTTATTTAAATTTATTGATATTTCCAACATAACCTAACATTTTAGATAAATGGATTGTCACTAAGTCATCACCCAACCTAATAAATAAATTAATTAACTATATATATTATATTATTTAAATTAGTTTCAAACGTAAATATAATTTTAAAGTATTACAAAAGCAGTCTTATTTTTTGTAAACGACAAACTATCTAACATATTTCTAAATACCACATATGTCTCCTAAAAAACTTGAACTCATGGTTTCTCATTTGAGAGAGTCACTTCTTACTACTATGTCAAATGTCCTTTGGTAAAAGCAATCATAATTCATAAATACAAATATATTGTTAAAATAACATTAAAATTGTTTAATTTCAAAGTAATTTTGAAGAGTGGTTAATTCCGTCTTATAAATCCTAGATTAAAATACTTAAAATTGATTTCTTAAACCCTCCTTGTTGGTCTCCCCTAATCCCTGTTGGCTCTTTTCCTACACCTGGTTACAATAGGGTTACAAGATGTTATATTTGACGATGATAGTAGACATAATCACGTGGAGGTATAAAAAAGAAAAAGACAAAGTGTATCATTCATAAGGGAACGTAAGAGAAATTGTTCACGTACAATATTTGCGTTCACACTAGCTAGATTAGAGGCATCGATTGCATTCTTTCCAAAGAGCTGATAAAAAATAAAGTCGTTAGTCAATGAAAGAGCATGTGTTTTAGTTATAAATGTTGTCAAATGCATGGAGATAATTGCAAAAAGAGATTTTGTGGGTTCATGTATAATTGTAAGAAAAATTAAATATCATCTTACTTTTTGTTCCTACATATCTTCCTATCCAATTAAATGATGACATGTGTAACATTTAATGTTCATTTAATGAGATTTAATGATATTTTAGGATACTAATATGACACATAAGGGATCAAAAGTAGGAGGATACTTAATGTCTCTAATTGTAAATAATGTTGATTAATGGCTTTAATATTTGTTGTTGACATCACCTAATATTGAAGGTTTTAAATTAATCTTGTCACATGCTTTAACTTATGACAAAGAGCGGCAGTATATGATGTTTAAATTAGGGATGAACACCGAAACTGGGTATCCGTTTTCGGAACCGGAACCGCCTCGGAACCGTCGGTTTCGGAACTGGAACTGCCTTAAGCGGTTCCGGTTCCTTAAGTTTTGGAACCGCCTTAAGCGGTTCCGGTTCCGGTTCTCAACTTTTCGGAACCGCTACCCGCTGGGTACCCGCCGGAATATATATATATATATATATATATATATATATATATATATATATATATATATATATATATATATTACATTATTTTATTTGTGGACATAGAATAGGGATTATGGAGTTTGTTATTCTATGATTTCAATCCCCAAATAAAGAGAGCAATGAAACACGAAGAATTATTCTTGAGGATTTACATATATGACGACAAGATTAATACGAATTATAAAACATTTCTACTAATAGACTATTTAGCTTGTTTATATTGAGATAAAGCTCAAGTCCTTGAAGTTGGTTTTAATTTTTTTCAATAAGATGTTAAGATTTATTAAGAATTAATAAGATATACAGTCAAATCATATTGTAATTGTATTTAGTTTAATAGTAAACAAAAGCAATAGTTAGTGGTTGTGCGCTTTAGATACGCTGGAATATGGATTATAAAGAGAATAATGTTATCCCACATTGCTTGGTGCAACAAACCTATGAATGACTCTTTAGCCTATAAATGGAGAACGTGCCTTTGTTCATGCTCACTTCAGCTCAATGCTTCAATTGAAAACTTTATAAGGGCTGGAGCATTTTGGCTTGCTCTTAAACACAAACAAGTTTGAAACTTTTCAAAAACAATGTTTATGAGGTCTTTAAATAGACAAATGCTAAGGATTTCATGATTTTTGGCTTAAAGTAGTTTGAAAGTTTTTACTAAGCGGGTACCCGGAACTGGAACAGGTTCCGGTGGTTTCGGAAGCGGTTCCAAAATTTTAGTAACTGATGTAAGCGGTTCTGGTTCTGGTTCCGGTTCCAACTTTCTAGGAACCGTCGGTTCCGGTTCCGGTTCTACTATATATGGCCGGATACCCGCTTCTGCTCATCCCTAGTTTAAATGGATACATAAGAAATAGGGACGTAAGCGGATACCCACTTCATTTGGCGAGAACCGGAACCGGCGGTTCCTAGAAAGTTAGAACTGGAACCGGAACCGCTCTAGGCAGTTCTTAAATGTTTGGAACCAGTCCAGGAACCGGTAACCCGGTCGCATTAATTTTGTTAACTTTTTTCGACAAAACCGCAATTTAGTTTGATCAAAACCAAATCAATTCGGATCAAAGACAAACAAAATTGGACCAATATATTCTAAACCGATCTAAGTAACACACATTTATAAATGTTGATAACCCTTTAGTTAGTGATAATTTGCTACGATATTTTGAAAGGGAAGAAAAAAACCTAAACATGCAGCTTGTTTGTTTTCAATGGCGAACAATTTGAGGAACAAGTAGACGATAGGGAGGAGAGGAGACCTTCAACGGCCAATAAAGGTTAAGGAAATAGATTTGAGATATATTAAACTTATATTTATAAAGGGTATAATAGTCGATCGATAAAAATAACGATTTAAAACTATTATAAAATATTAAAAAATGTTAAAAATAAATATTTAAATATATATGATATTTTGATAGTTTATAAAGGGTATATACGATATTTATAATTTTGTCCGGATAAATATGATATTTTAATATTTAAGAAGGATATATATGAAATTACTCCTAATATATATTTATGTTTTGAAAGAAAAAGATTACCAATTTCCATTTTAAACCTACTACAACAACCTATAATCACCACACCAAAATTATTCTTTATAACATTCTATTTTCTAAAAATTATCATTTAATGTATCCTATTTTGTAAAATGACATCTTTTTTAAGGATTTCAAACATAGAGTGGAATATTAGAAAAGAAATATTTTTTATAACATCATTTAAAGCATTTTGGTCTTTGTTTTTTAAATTTTCGAACATCGACTAGAAAATAAATAAATAAAATTTTCTATATTATATTCTACTTGATGGAAATTGTCATTTATGTACTGATAAATAAATAAAGAGTATATTCTAAATTTGTCAACCATGTAGTACATAAGTTACATTACTAGAAACTGAACTTTCAGCGACGGAATCAACGACAGACTAAATCCCTAGGTAAATCAACGACAAATTAATGACGAGATCTAGATGTTCCCTGAGTAATTTGTGGCATCGCTAATCCATCGTTGAATCCCTTTTAGAATCTGCCGATGTCAATTAGCGACAAAGGTTTTTTTACCAACAACTTTGTCGCTAATTCAACAATTATGTCGCTAGTTCATCGTCTTTAGCGACGAATTAGTGATGGAATTACCCGTCGTTGATACTTCAATTTCTAGTAGCTTTAAAACCTAGTGTAAAATGTGAAAAATAAGAAGAATTTTTTTTAAGTTATTTTTACGGCAAAGTTAATATTTACCGAAGTAGTATGAGACTTTGGCTATAGTTTCTAAAAGGGATAATGTCACTAGTTTCTAAAAGGGATAATGTCACTGTAGTACAATGAAGTTATGAATTTTGTCCGATTTGACTATTTATGTTTTTTTTGCACAATAGGTCATCAAAGTTTTACTGTACATGTCAATTATGTTTTTTGGCTATAGTTTCTAAAAGTCATTATCGTTTCTTTTTAACCATTCTTCCTTTAACCAGTTATTGTAAAGTACACAACTGACCCCTACTGTTAAAATTTTATTCGTAGTCGGTCCCTTCCCAGCTATGATTTAAATTAGCGGATCAAAACTGTCACATTTCTAAAACTTGTGGGACCAAAGAATATTTCTTATCTTCTTCTTAATTAAATCGTCTTCTGATTGCCCAAATCAAATTTCCTTTTCTTGATCTGAGTTTGAAACTAAAACCCCCATGGGAATAGCTTCAATAGAACTAGGTTTTATGTAACGACCTTCTCCATTTCTCTCCAAATACCTCCAACGTCGAAGTTTAAGACACCTTTAATGTCGAAATTCAAGAGATCTTGGAATAGAATTTGAATTTTAACACCATAATTAAGTTCACCATATAAAGATCAAGGTGGTCGAGCTAAAGCTCTTGAAGTGTGTTAACAATGTTGGACGAGCCATCTCCGGAGACAAATCATGACACATGTATGAGAATGTATGTATGTTAAAGGAAACTCTATTCTTATCAGTTTATCATCAAATTTACAAAAAGTTCATGGTGTACCATAGGTTGAATGTGGTTAAGAGATCCTTCCTCTAGATTCATGCATCCATGGCTGCCTTGAGACCATGCCCTACCTGAAAATAAGGTTCAAAATGTTTTGTTCTTATAATTAACAAGGAAAAAATAAATGTAACTTGTAAGATTTGAATACATCTCCTTGAACCCGATACTCCTAGTTGTATCAATATGTTGATAACCATCCTACAATTAAATTTACAAGAAGAACAACAAAAACAATTGCATCGACTATGGAAGGTCTAAAATGTTGTAATTGGGATCATTTTCATTTGTTTTGAAAATTTAAAATGACTTAAACTTGAGATCTGATTTTAGTCGTGTAAGAATCGAGTTTAGATCATGTATAGAAGAAAGAGGAGTAAATTAGAAGTAACAACGAATGATGATCGATTTGACCTCGAGAATAGCGGTGGTCACATAATCGAAAGCTTGGGAACTAGAGCTCCATGTCGCTAATCCGATGGTGGGAATTTTGTGTCTACTCAACAATACGAACGATTGTACATCTTCCTTTGCTCTTAATGTCAATTACGCCATTGATTCTCCAATACTGAAAACCTATAATTAAACCTTTCACTTCCGATTTCTTGCTTTATACATATAGAGACTGAAGAACGAGTGGATGATGAACTAGCTTATTTGGTTTCAAACGCAGATCAAGAAAGGGAATTTGATTCGGGATCAGAAGACAACATAGAGGGTGTTTGGGAAAACTTTTAAAATGACCTTTTGGACTTTTAACTTTTTCAAAAAGCTAAAGGTGTGAAAAGTTGTTTGGCAATTATAAAAGATCTTTTAGAATGACTTTTTGGCAAGAAGAAAAAGTTATGGTTTTAAAAGTCCGAATTTGTGACTTTTGGTTTTTTAGCCTTTGCTCCTCCAAAAGTTAATCCAAACACATTTTAAAAACTATTTTTGGAAAAAAAAAAAAAAAAACTATAAGTCAAAAAGTCTTTTTATTGAAAAGGACTTTTAAAGCTAAAAAGCAATCCCAAACACCCCTTTAACGGGGGAAGAAGAAGGCGATTTAATGGTGAAGAAGATAAGAAATTTACACTTTGGTCCCCAAAGTTTTAGAAATGTGGCAGTTTTGGTCGTGTAGTTTAAACCGTACTTGGTAAGGGACCGATTACGAATAAAATTTTAACCATAGGGTCATTCCTATAATTTAGAATGATTGGTTAACGGGTGAATCGTTAAAAACTAACGATAATGGCTTAATTGATATGTATAGTAAAACTTAGATGACCTATTGCGCAAGAAAAAAACATAAATGATCAAATCGGACAAAACTCATAACTTCATTGTGCTACAGTGACATTTTCCCTTTCTAGAAAAGAAGACCTCAAATTTTTAGTTGTGCTTCAAGTTTATTTATTTAATAGTTATATATAATTTATAATTTATATATAATTAAATATAAGGTTAAAGTTTCAGGCTTTTAATGGCTCGGTTTCCTTATAAAATCATAACAGAATTATTACTTATCAGTTAACAAAAAATTAAAACCAAACATATATTTTGAATACGATTTGGTTATTATGTTTTGATTATATCACTAAATTCTATTTTGGTTCGTTTTTTTCGTTATTATACCCATTAACCCATCCCTATAAAAAACATTTTTCACAAATGAATCGGCTAAATTTGATTATACACTCATTCTATCTTTTTACATTGAATAACAAAATTATTTTTTGAGGTTGACATTCTATTATCTTTTTTCTTTATCAAATGGAAAATCATTTTATCAAAATTTCCCCCAATATTCACATTTTATTGGGACCCTTCTGGTCAATCCGTCGTTGCTATTAAGTTGGCAGAATGCACCGACATAACACCGAAGTCACTATGATTATTATTTCAGTATATTTTTTTATATTTTTATATGGCATTTTATGAAATATGATTTGAATTCATTTCATAATTTTATATATTTTATTTTTATATAATCCTTACCCAACCATTTTATGTTATTTTTATCAATTATAAATTAATTTTTAAATAATCATGTTGTACAACAATTTTAATAGTACATATCATTGGTTATGACCTCAGAAAGCTTGTATAGTCGTACAAAGTCTAGTATAAGGTAGAGTTCATGTCAAATTTGGTAAGATCTTACGAGAAACATGGTTTAATTGCGATTTTAGTGGAGTGAGCGACGTCTCATTATTTTTGAGTTGTCAATTTTTTTTGTTTATCTTTCTTTCTAATAAAAGAATCATTTTGTTGCCACATATAATCTCCTAAACCCAAAATTGTAACACCCCGGATTCCCAGGTATTATTTTTATTCTTTTAATTTTGGGTGATGTGAGGAGACTCGACGAGTTGGAGTCTAAACTCGCCGAGTAGGATCGCGGTTTTTGCACGCGGGTTCACGTCTGGACTCGGCGAGTCCACGCTGTTTAATGAAACCCTAATTTCCAGGGTTTGAGACCTATTTAAAGGGGCTTATGGCCGTCATTTGCAGCCACCAAGAAACCCTAAAGAGATTTTGAGCGTTTTGGGAGAGAGAAGAGGCCATTGTTGACCTTTGAAGCTTTGTTTAGCAAGGCAAAGGAGATTCTAGCTAAGAGGAGGTAAGGGAGGTGGACATCCTTCGATTTTGGAGCTCAGAGCATCATTTTGGAGGTATATTTTGGCTCCCTTTTCTGTTGTTTTGATGAACATGGGGGTTTAGGGTTTCTTGATCCCTTTGTTGGTTAGATTTGATGTCCATTTCGTCCCTATTTGTGTTGAGGCTTAAAATGGGATCCATAGAGGTCCAGAGAAGCTTTATTCCTTAAGCTTTATGAGGATTCATGGGAGTTTTGACCAAGGGTTACGAGATATGAGGCTAAAACATCATATAAGAGCAAATAGTTTTTGTTTGAGCACCAAGGTTTGGACTTTACGTGATTATCATGCTTGGGGAGGCCAGATCTATGATTGTATAGAACAGATCTGACCTCAGAAGTGAGTTTGAGTTTATGCATGGCATGAACTTGCCGAGTCTGAAGAACAGACTCGACGAGTAGCATGAAGTTTGCCCGTAACCACTCAGCGAGTGGTCTTGTCGAGTTGAGGGGTCGACTCAGTGAGTCAGGGAGAGTCAGGGGGACTGAGTCAAGCCGGAACTCGCCGAGTTGTTCTTGAGACTCGGCGAGTTGAGTCGTGGTGGGCCCGCGATTCATGCCAGGTGGAACTCGTCGAGTCAGAGAAGTACTCGGCGTGTCAAGAGAGGATCCTAGAGAGTCAGTGGACACGTATAGACTCGCCGAGTCGCCCTAGTACACTCGCCGAGTCCGGTCAAAGTTGACCGTTAACCTTGTTGACCTTTAGGGTTGAGTTCAGTTGTATTTATGAGTGTATTACTTTGTGTGATTAGGCGGAGGCTAGATCGCATTTATTTCGAGTCAGATATTTACCGAGACATCGAGGTGAGTCTTCTCACTATACTTACCTAGAGTGGTACATTATGTAGACCAGAGGGTCTTATGTGTTATGTATGAGATTATGTGCTATGTGCTACGTGTATGTGTATGTTGTTATAGACCGGACCTAAGGGTCCAACGATACAGACCGGGCCGGAGGGCCCAACGAGCTATGATCGGACCAGAGGGTCCAACGAGCTACGGGACTGGAGGGTCCCGCTGAGACACATCGACCGGAGGGTCGTATTATAGCCTTGAGTGGCGTATGTGTTGTATGTGGTATTTTGGGGAACTCACTAAGCATTTATGCTTACAGTTGTTGTGTGATGGGTTTCAGGTACCAGTGATGAGCGCGGGAAGGCGCCGGCATGATTCGTACACACTTGAGGAGTTTATGTTTTTGGATTCTGGGGAAATGTCTTTGTGATAAATACATTTGAAACAATATGTTAATGTTATTTGTGAAAAATGATGGTTTTAAAAATGAAAATTTTGTTTTGAAAATTTACGTTGTTACAAGTTGGTATTAGAGCCTTGGTTTGAGGGATTCAGATGCATCTTCGGGCGTATCTGAAATCAAACTGAGGAATTGAGGAGAATTTTTATAATAAAATAATTTTTTTGAAAAGAGTAACAGAGTTTTGAGACAAACAGAGCAGAGCCGTGTATACGATCAGCCAGCGCTCGAGCGACGAATTCCCCAAAAGTACCCTTACTTTATGTGTTCTGAGATATGTTATATTATGCATGCCAGAATAGGCTAAGTATACATATTAGGACTAGAGTGGCCTGATTTGTGATGCCTTAGCCTAGGAGTTTTCTGCTGCTGAGATGCTTTGAGAGCGAGTGACAACAATTAGGAGCTCATGAGAATATAGTACTTGTAATCCAAGATCCAAGGAGGAGGACTTGAAGTGGATGTTGGTGCGGTGTGGTCAGTAGTATTAGGCCCGTACTACTGAAGACACCAGATCAGTAGGCATTTCAAGTAAGAATCTTTTGGACGACGGAGGACAAGTAGGGTAGTGTCATCGAGTATGAGCAGGTTCGATCAAATACTGATAATTTTGTTGTATTTCAGAGACATCATGGTTGGGACTCGACACACACCTGAGACCAGTGGTGTCAGCGACGAGGAGATCCGTCGGATGATTCATGAGGAGGTGGCTGCTGCCATCCGGGCTGAGATTCCTGAGATGTTTGGAGACATCAAGACCACATTGATCGAGATTTTTGATGAGCGGTACTCCGCGTTGACTGAGGTTGCTGCAGCTGCAGCTACTGCTGCTGTTGCTGCTGCCAGACCTCAGGGAGGTGACTCGTTGTTGTTCCGAGTGTTCAGCAACACGAAGCCACCCGAGTTCGACGGGACGCAGGACCCGATTGCCGCTATGAGGTGGATCTTTGACATCGAGGGATGTTTCTATACGTGCTCTTGTCTAGAGCACTTGAGGGTTCGGTTCGCCTTGAACCAGCTCCGCCTGGGAGCGAAGGATTAGTGGAAGTTCGTGACGGCGAACTTTACTTTGGCTGAGATTTCTGAGGTGACCTGGGAGAGGTTCACCGCTATGTTCCGAGAGGAGTATGTTCCCCCGGTAGAGAGGGAACGGTTGATCCAAGAGTTCTTGACCCTCAAACAGGGTACTGATTCAGTGATTGTCATCACCAGGAAGTTCCATGAGAGGGCGATGTTTTGCCCTGAGCAGGTGTCGACGGAGCAGGCTCGTATGAGCCGTTATCTGGGTGTTCTGAGGAGAGACATACAGGAGTTCGTGGTGAACTCGACTTACTGGAAATTTTCCGAGCTCTAGGCAAATGCTCGGAAGAGGGAGATCGAGCTGGAGACTCAGGCCAGGGATGAGGCCGAGTCTCAGAGGATGGATCGGCAGCCGGCTCAGTTTTAGCCGGCAGCCAAGTGGGCTAGACCCGCGGATTCGAGATCTGGAGGCGCGAAGGGCCGCACTTGTTGGAAGTATGGTAAGAGTCATGAGGGGTCTTGCAGAGGTGGAGTATGTTACAAGTGTGGGAAGGAGGGGCATATCACGAGGGCATGCCCCAAGGGATTCTCGGTTTGCTTTCATTGCAACCAGACCGGCCATCGGAAGGCCGAGTACCCGCAGCTTCTACAGGGACCAGCGCAGGGATCTGCGCCTGCTGCTAGGGTTACCGAGACTCGGCCGGTGAAGGTCGAGGCCCCGAGGGCTTATGGGAGAGCGTTTCAGTTGACTGCGGAGGAGGTCCGCGCAGCGCCTGATGTTGTGGATGGTATGTATTTCCTTTTCATCTTTTATTTGAGTTGAGATTTTATGCTTATATGATCATATGCGTAGGTACTTTTCTTGTGAATTCTGTGCCTGCATTGGTGTTATTTGACTCGGGTGCGAGTCGGTCGTTTGTTTCCATAGCATTTAGTCAGCGTATTAGTACCCGTCGAGAGGCATTGGATTGGCCTCTACGAGTTTCCATAGCTAATGAGCGAGTTGTGTATGCTTCGGATGTGATTAGAGGATGTGTCCTTGAGATCTTCGGTGTGGAGTTTCCGATAGATCTGATCGTGATCGCGATGGGGGACGTGTGTGTGATAGTGGGTATGGATTGGCTGAGCCGTTATGGAGCTGTGATAAACTGCAAGCGTCAATTGGTGTCGATTTGAGACCCTAGTGTGGGAGTTCTTTCAGTGTACGGCGAGGGTACACGTTCAGGGTCAGCATTTTGTTCGGCCGCCAGAGTGAGACAGAGTCTACAGCAGGGCTGTAGGGGTTTTGTGGCATATGTGATGGATGAGAGAGCTGATTTTGAGAGACCGAGATCAGTTGATGAGGTTCCAATAGTGCGTGAGTTTCTGGATGTGTTTCCAGAGGACTTGTCGGGTGTGCCTCCGGAGAGGCAAGTAAAGTTCGGCATTGAGTTGGTTCCAGGAGCTGCGATTATCGCTAAGGCGCCGTATCGCCTTGCGCCTCCGGAGATGCAGGAGTTGTCCTCGCAGCTTCAAGAACTGCTGGGGAAGAGGTTTATCAGGCCGAGCAGTTCGCCTTGGGGAGCACCTATCCTTTTTGTCAAGAAGAAGGATGGCTCGCTCCGGATGTGCATCGATTATCGTGAGCTGAATAAGCTAACGGTCAAGAACCGTTACCCGTTGCCAGGGATCGATGATTTGTTTGATCAGCTGCAGGGAGCATCTTGGTTCTCCAAGATCGATTTGAGGTTTGGGTATCATCAGGTGAGGGTGCGGGAGGAGGACGTACAGAAGACAGCCTTCCGGACTCGTTATGGGCATTTCAAATTCGTGGTGATGCCTTTCGGACTCACTAACGCACCAGCGGTGTTCATGGATCTCATGAACAGGGTGTGCAGACCAATGTTGGATCGCTCGGTGATCGTGTTCATCAACGACATTCTGGTGTATTCGAGATCCAGAGAGAAGCATTAGGAGAATTTGAGGGAGATCCTCGGAGTTTTGAGATCGAAGAGGCTTTATGCCAAGTTCTCCAAATGTGTGTTCTGGTTACGAGAGGTCCAGTTTTTGGGGCATCTCGTTAACCAGAAGGGGATTTTAGTCGACCCGACCAAGATTGAGGCAGTTATGAGGTGGGAGGTGCCGAGATCACCCACCGAGATCAGGAGTTTTCTGGGATTGGCCGGCTATTATCGGAGATGTATTAAGGATTTCTCCAAGATCGTTGTACCCCTCACCAGGTTGACCCGGAAGGGTGTTGCGTTTTCTTGGGGTCCGGAGCAGCAGACCTCGTTCGAGACACTTCGCAGGAAGTTATGCGAAGCCCCAGTGTTAGCCCTTCCGGAAGGGATGGAGGATTTTGTGGTTTATTGTGACGCATCGATTTCCGGATTGGGAGCGGTGCTTATGCAGAGGGGGCATGTGATAGCTTATGCATCGAGACAGCTTAAGCCTCACGAGTCGAGATATCCCACGCATGATTTGGAGCTAGGGGCGGTAGTGTTCGCTCTCAAGATCTGGCGACACTACCTGTACGGGGTTCGATGTACGATATACACGGACCACATGAGCTTGAAGTATTTGATGGATCAGCCCAGCCTGAATATGCGTCGGAGGAGATGGTTGGATGTGGTCAAGGATTATGATTGTGAGATCCTGTACCACCCGGGCAAGGCTAATGTTGTAGCCGATGCACTGAGCCGTAGGGCGGAGAGCGCCCCATTGCGAGATGTATGTATGACATTGACAGTGATGACCCCGATTTTGGATGCTATTCGAGGGGCCCAGGCTGAGGCTGTGCAGCCTGAGAGCCAGAAGAGGGAACGAGTTGTCGGGCTGGTATCGGAGTTCGTTACCGATAGCCGGGGGATCATGACATTTCAGGGTCGGATTTGGGTACTGTCCGTGGGCGGGATACGTACCATTTTGATGGAGGAGGCTCATCGATCGAAATTCTCGATCCATCCCAAGGCCACTAAGATGTTTTTGGACCTGAAAAAGGATTATTGGTGGCCCTGTATGAAGAGGGATGTCGCATGGTTTGTAGAGAGATGTTTGACCTGTCGCAGGGTTAAGGCCGAGCATCAACGTCCACATGGTAAGTTGCAGCCATTCGAGATTCCCGAGTGGAAATGGGAATAGATTACCATGGACTTCATCACCAAATTGCCAAGAACCGCGAGGGGTGTTGACGTAATTTGGGTGATTGTGGATAGGTTGACAAAGAGTGCTCATTTCCTGGCCATCATTGAGAGCTCTTCCACGGAGAAGTTGGCGGAGATGTACGTGAGAGAGGTGGTATCACAGTATGGAGTTCCGATTTCGATTGTTTCAGATCGAGATGTATGTTTCACTTCCAGATTCTGGAAGAAGTTTCATGAGGAATTGGGAACGAAACTACATTTTAGTACTGCGTACCACCCCCAGACCGACGGGTAGAGTGAGCGGACGATTCGGACGCTCGAGGACATGCTCCGAGCATGTGTGTTGGATTTCGGCGGAAGTTGGGACACGTTTTTGCCCTTGGCGGAGTTCTCCTACAACAACAACCATCATTCGAGCATTGGCATGCCGCCCTTTGAGCTGTTGTATGGGAGGAGGTGTCGGACCCCTATCTGCTGGGGAGAAGTAGGGCAGCGCGTGATGGGTAGTACCGAGATCGTGCTTCAGACGACAGAGCAGATCCAACAGGTCAGACAGAGGTTGTTGACCGCTCAGAGTCATCAGAAGAGTTATGCGGACAGACGCCGGTCCGAGCTTGAGTTTCAGGTCGGCGACTTTGTGCTCTTGAAGGTCTCTCCTTGGAAATGAGTGATTCGATTCAGGAAGAGGGGCAAGTTGGGCCCCCGATATATTGGTCCTTTCAGGGTGGTCGCGAGAGTAGGCAGGGTAGCCTATCGTTTGGAGTTGTTAGCAGAGTTGGGTCAGATTCATGACACTTTCCACGTGTCGCAGTTGCGAAAGTGCGTAGCCGACGAGTCGACAGTAGTGCCACTAGAAGATATTCAGGTAGATGCGAGCCTGAATTACGCTGAGAGACCAGTGGCGATCAGAGATCGGAAGATCAAGGTTCTGAGGAATAAAGAGGTGCCACTGGTGCAGGTCCAGTGGCAGCATCGGAAAGGGGCAGAGTTAACTTGGGAGCCGGAGCGTGAGATGCGTGAGCAGCATCCGGAGTTATTTGCGGAGTGAGACTTCGAGGGAGAAATCTGATTCTAGTGGGGGAGAATTGTAACACCCCGGATTCCCAGGTATTATTTTTATTCTTTTAATTTTGGGTGATGTGAGGAGACTCGACGAGTTGGAGTCTAAACTCGCCGAGTAGGATCGCGGTTTTTGCACGCGGGTTCACGTCTGGACTCGGCGAGTCCACGCTGTTTAATGAAACCCTAATTTCCAGGGTTTGAGACCTATTTAAAGGGGCTTATGGCCGTCATTTGCAGCCACCAAGAAACCCTAAAGAGATTTTGAGCGTTTTGGGAGAGAGAAGAGGCCATTGTTGACCTTTGAAGCTTTGTTTAGCAAGGCAAAGGAGATTCTAGCTAAGAGGAGGTAAGGGAGGTGGACATCCTTCGATTTTGGAGCTCAGAGCATCATTTTGGAGGTATATTTTGGCTCCCTTTTCTGTTGTTTTGATGAACATGGGGGTTTAGGGTTTCTTGATCCCTTTGTTGGTTAGATTTGATGTCCATTTCGTCCCTATTTGTGTTGAGGCTTAAAATGGGATCCATAGAGGTCCAGAGAAGCTTTATTCCTTAAGCTTTATGAGGATTCATGGGAGTTTTGACCAAGGGTTACGAGATATGAGGCTAAAACATCATATAAGAGCAAATAGTTTTTGTTTGAGCACCAAGGTTTGGACTTTACGTGATTATCATGCTTGGGGAGGCCAGATCTATGATTGTATAGAACAGATCTGACCTCAGAAGTGAGTTTGAGTTTATGCATGGCATGAACTCGCCGAGTTTGAAGAACAGACTCGACGAGTAGCATGAAGTTTGCCCGTAACCACTCAGCGAGTGGTCTTGTCGAGTTGAGGGGTCGACTCAGTGAGTCAGGGAGAGTCAGGGGGACCGAGTCAAGCCGGAACTCGCCGAGTTGTTCTTGAGACTCGGCGAGTTGAGTCGTGGTGGGCCCGCGATTCATGCCAGGTGGAACTCGTCGAGTCAGAGAAGTACTCGGCGTGTCAAGAGAGGATCCTAGAGAGTCAGTAGACACGTATAGACTCGCCGAGTCGCCCTAGTACACTCGCCGAGTCCGATCAAAGTTGACCGTTAACCTTGTTGACCTTTAGGGTTGAGTTCAGTTGTATTTATGAGTGTATTACTTTGTGTGATTAGGCGGAGGCTAGATCGCATTTATTTCGAGTCAGATATTTACCGAGACATCGAGGTGAGTCTTCTCACTATACTTACCTAGAGTGGTACATTATGTAGACCAGAGGGTCTTATGTGTTATGTATGAGATTATGTGCTATGTGCTATGTGTATGTGTATATTGTTATAGACCGGACCTAAGGGTCCAACGATACAGACCGGGCCGGAGGGCCCAACGAGCTATGATCGGACCAGAGGGTCCAACGATCTACGGGACTGGAGGGTCCCGCTGAGACACATCGACCGGAGGGTCGTATTATAGCCTTGAGTGGAGTATGTGTTGTATGTGGTATTTTGGGGAACTCACTAAGCATTTATGCTTACAGTTGTTGTGTGATGGGTTTCAGGTACCAGTGATGAGCGCAGGAAGGCGCCGGCATGATTCGTACACACTTGAGGAGTTTATGTTTTTGGATTCTGGGGAAATGTCTTTGTGATAAATACATTTGAAACAATATGTTAATGTTATTTGTGAAAAATGATGGTTTTAAAAATGAAAATTTTGTTTTGAAAATTTACGTTGTTACAAAAATTTTACAAAGTGAAAATCCAATTTTACCCTAACTCTTTTAAATTCCAGGAGGAGCATAATATATGGATTATTGTTTAATTAATAGTCTGTCATACCCAAAATAGATTACCATTAAATCGTCGTAATCTTACATTAATTTTCTTAATTTTTCCATAAATAAATTTCATTTCTTCAATCGATTTTTTCTAATTTGAAATACTTTGCCTAATTTGAAATGAAAATTTGAAATTTCTAATCTTCCTCTTGTCTCAAAATGGTATTTAATTCTATTAATGATATTCGGTTTTTGAAATCCCTACTTCTCGCCCCCAAATATCGCTCCTTTCTATGTATCTAGAGTTATGGTATTGATTTGAAGGACTAATTCATATGCATAGTGTTAGGGAATAAGTGCAATAAGGATTGATTGCTAGAGGTTTCTAATTAACTATAATCGTCCTTATTTTCATATCCATTAGGTAGTTTTCTTTAAATATTCTTCATTTTCGTCTATTTTATGTTGATATTGCTTTCTTTGTCAAGGAGGTTTCTAGTGATTTCATATATTATTATCAATGGAATTAATTGTTGTGGAGTTGTATGTTATTGATATTGATTTACATTCATCAACATGGGTTCATGTTGCACCAATCTCAGTCAGTCCATGTCTATGTCTGGTTTCACCACACAAAGCTTCAATTCAGGAGGATCAAAATGGTGGTATACCGGTATGGTTTCTATAGTTCCATGATATATCCTTCTGTCATTTTAAGCACTTTATTATAGTAACTTGAAACAAACCCTCTTTTTTTTATCAATATGGAATGAAGAGGAATCCGAAACTTGCCTGCATTTAAAGAATTCAGTTTTAAGCAACTTAAAAATGCAACATCCGGTTTTGCAACTGAAAACATTGTGTCTAAACATGGTGAAAAGGCTCCAAATGTCATCTACAAAGGGAAACTTGAAAATCAAGTGAGGATAGCTGTTGAAAGGTTTAACAGGTCCGCTTGGCCTTATTCCCGATAATTTTTGGTATACAAAAATTCAATTTTTTGTTCAGTTTTTTTGAATTTTATATCATATTTATGTGAGAATTTGATTTTATCCTTTTATGAGTATCAGGAAGAAGCAAAATTGGTTGGTGAATTGCGTAATGTAAGGCTGCTAAATCTTCTCGGTTGTTTTTGTGAACATAATGAATTACTTCTTGGGTAAATGTCACTGTAACCCAACAAACTTACGTGTTTTGGTTAAAAAGGTCTCCCATCTTATTTTTTGCTTTCTAAGGGTACGAATTCATGTTTTTAAGATTTAAAAGGTCCTTTTGAAAAAAAATGAAGGGGCCATCCGGTGAACCCCTTCCTAGTCAGCAAGTAAAGTCAATTGTTAAAGTCTTCCCTCAATTGACACGGTACATGACTTACAATAACCCTAAATTCAATAGTGGTGACCATGAAATCAATGAAGACTCCATCTGCTTCTCATTTTGTATGAAATACATCACAACAAATTGGAGGTTTAAATCAGAAAAGATAGCAGTGGCGTCTCTTCCGATTTCAATCAACATTCTTCACTCTGTTCTTCGTCTTCTTTGTTATTGACAGAGTAACCTAATCATGAACATCAAATCTGATCGACGACGGTGTGTATGTGTGTGTGTGTCTCAATTGAATAATTGTTACCCAGAACCCAATCATCACCCTCATTTTCCTTTGTTCACCACAAATTTGTTTAGGTATCAGATTGAATAATCATCTTCATTAGATCACTAATATATACAAAACGGGGGGCCTTCGTCTTAATTATATAGGGAAGGGAAATTGATGCGGACAGAAACAAGAAACGATGGGGTGATTGTTTGTGGCTTATCAGCGAGCACTGGTCGAGGAAGGAAGACGGAACTAGTAGGTGGTTGCAGTCCGTCTCCATCTTCAACGATTAGGTAACGAATGTATAGTCGAAGTCTCTAGGGAACTCTGAAGTTGGATGGCGATCGCGAGAAGGGGAGGGCGTCAATCTTCGGCGATGGCTGGGAGGTCATGAGGAGGGGCGCCAACACTCCAAGGCTGCTCTGGTGACTTCCTTCTTCTTCTGGTCCGATTGACTGCAACATAGGAGGGGACGGAAGGTTCATCGGAAATTGAACAACAATAATTGAGGGGTGGTTGTGAGGAGCTCGATCGAGCAAGGAGTGCTTAGATTAATCCCCAAAGTTGCTGACAAGGCAGAAGTCTACTAGGCTCCAAGTATTGCTGACAAGGCTACATGTAATCATTTTCTAACCTATTTGGCAGATCTAACCAGTTATAATGGGTTGTTTAACCAAATTGGCCGGTAAAATACAAGTTGATGCCCTTAGAAAGCAAAAAAAATAAGATGAGGGACATTTTAAACCAAAACACGTAAGTTTGTTGGGCTACAGTGACATTTACCCTTACTTCTTGTAGTCGAATATTTGCCCAAAAATACACTAGCCAAACGTCTTTTGCACTATAAGAAATCATTCATGGTTGACTTTTTCAAATCATTATACTCCTTAAGAAAGAGTGATTTTAAATAAGAAGGCCAAGCACGATGATGTTTTCTGCATTTGATTTTTGATAATTGTCCAAAATGGTTGTTTCTTGCAAAGTATAATAGTGTTTTTTGAGACATTTTCACAATAATGGAAATTAGTAACGAAAATATTCAATATTATGAGGGGCTTTATGTAAATTTTATTGATCTAAGTGAAACGAAATGGAGCAATAGGTAAAGTTTGGAATCACTTCCTTCTTCTACTTTGTGCTTTATGAGATGCACTATGATGAACTTGGATTGATGTGCAGATTGTCATAAGTAAACCATGAGTTCCTGGGATTGATGTGTAGGATTATCAATATACTTTCAAAGTCCTCCCATTGGGAATTCAACTTATCTTGAATAATCTCATTTAATTTAATTATGATCCTCCCATATTTGTATACATACTTAAATATTATTTCTAAGGATTGTTTATATTTACTAATAGTTGGTATCTGTTTTTGTTTCTTCTTCTAATTATAATTAGATTTTGTAACTTACCGTTTAATATTTTTTTGTATTTTTTTTTTGGTTTTGTAAAATTTATATTTACTAACATCTGATAATCTATGTTGGTTTACAAAAAAAAAAAAAAAAAAAAAAAAAAAAAAAAAAAAAAACCTTGTCTTTAATAAAACTATAAAACTGGAAGGCGTTTTGGACTAAGGGTGGCGATCGTCTCGTGTTCTCGTTGGCAGGTTGACATGTAAACCCACTTTTTATAGAAGATAGGCATAAATTTGATTTCCGCATAATATACATTTTTGATTCCAAGATTTACTGATGTCTTCATTTTGTAGATTTTTGTTAAACCACATGCATTGTTTAGCCTGCAAAATTTTGTGTACGTGTATAATGTAATTTGAAGCTTTAATGCAACTTTTTATAGTTGCATATTAATAAATAATAAGTAAAATAACCTGATAAGCTAGAAAAACACACATAATCAAAGATAAACCACGAAATACTAATTCAATTGAGACTGATAAACTCCATGCTTTCGAGAGGCGAGGATCTCACCAAAATAGTTTTCACTACAAGTTTTTTCAAATCCCTTACTCAACCAAAACTGGGAGTATAAATACTAGACTAAAGCAAAAAGCAAATACCCTCCAACACCACCGTGGTCCCCTGGGGCAGAACTGACATTTAAGGATAATGCTCACAAACAAAATAAAGGACCAATCAACATACAAAAATGCTCCTCCCCCACGATTCTAACAGCTGGCCTCCTGAATCCCGGTTACTCACTATTGATTTTGGCAGTCCGTGAAGTCTAACAACCTCCTTAATGAAAGTTTGTGCCACCGTCGCTGCACTAAAATGGGTGTTTGAGGAGTATAAAGTGAGCATATTTGTTGAGCCTGTCTACCACCACCCAAATAGTATCCCAGCCATTTGACCTTGGCAAGCCTTCGATGAAGTCCATGGTGACTTCATCCCATGTATTCTCGGGAATCGGAAGAGGTTGTAGGAGACCTGCTGGTGAAAAACTACTATGCTTGCATTGTTGACAAACGGAGCATTCCTTCACATACTTGCTGATATCGACTTGCATCCCCGTCTAATAGAGCTCACTCGTGACCCTATGGTAAGTCTTCTTCTCTCCCGAGTGTCCCCCCACAGGAGAATCATGAAATTCCTTGATGATGGCCGGTATCAACTTTGATTTCGAGGGTACCACCAGTCGTCCCTTATACATCAAGCGGTCCATATAGATATTGAACCCTTTGTAATTTTCCGGTGCCGTTTCTACCCCCAGCTTGATCTTTCCAATGAACTCATCTTTTTTTATTTCCTCTTGCAACTGGTCCCAGAAGGTCCAACAACCCACCGAAATAGCATTGCACAATGGCGGATGTTCCCGACGAGACAGGGCGTCTGCTACACGATTACTAGCCTCGGTCCGTTACCAATTACTCTTTGCTCCAGACTATACTTAAGACTCAACTGGTCGGTTCGAACCACAAATCGTCTTCTAAGGAGATACGGACGCCATTTTAGGACCGCCTTGACAATCGCCATTAATTCTTTTTTGTAAATCGACTTTAACCGTGCTTGGGTTCCCAAGGTGCTGCTGTAGAAAGCCACATGTCTACCCTCTTGCATTAGAACCGCTCCTAGACCGGTCCCGGAGGCATCAGTCTCGATCACAAAGGTTTTCGAGAAGTCTGGCATTGTTAACACCAGAACTGAGCTCATGGCCTGTTTCAGCTTTCCAAAAGCTAGCCCCGCCGCCTCATTCCATCCAAACTTGTCCCGCTTCAGCTGGTCAGTCAAAGGGGTTGCTATGTTAGCATATCCCTTCACGAATTTTCGATAGTACCCCGTGAGGCCGAGAAATATGCACAAGGCCTTGATATTTTTAGGAGTTGGCCATTCCACCATAGACCTTATCTTAGATTCCTCGGCTGCTACCCCCTCCTTGGAAATCTCATGACCCAAGTATGAGATTTTGCGTTGGCCAAATTCACACTTCTTAATGTTAAGATAGAGTTGATTCTGTTGTAAGATCTCCAAGGTGACCTCCACGTGTGTGACATGTAACTCCTCAGTCTGGCTATAAATGAGTATGTCGCCAAAGAACACCAAAATGAACTTCCTTAAATAGGGTCGAAATAGGTCATTCATCAACGATTGGAAGGTTGCGGGAGCGTTCGTAAGCCCGAATGGCATAACTTTGAACTCGTAGTGGCCATCATGGGTGCGGAAAGTGGTCTTCTGGGTATCATCTGCCCGCACCCTAATCTGGTGATAGCTACATCGTAAGTCTAGCTTGCTATAAATCACTGACCCGTGTAATTCGTCGAGGAGCTCATCAATCACAAGAATAGGGAATTTTTCGGGAATGGTTACCCGGTTCAGAGCCCGATAGTCCACACAAAACCTCCAGGATCCATCCTTTTTTTTACCAGGATGACTGGACTTGAATACGGGCTGTTGTTGGGTTGGATAATCTCAGCCTTGAGCATCTCCTTAATCATCCGCTAAATCTCTTCTTTCTGAAAGTGGGGGTATCTGTAAGGTCTAACGTTGATTGGGGTGGTACCCTCTTGAAGCACAATTTGGTGCTCTATATGCCTTCTCGGTGGCAGCCCTTCCGGTTCCTTAAAGACGCCTTGGAACTTATGTATAACTTGTTGCAAGAATCCTGGAATCTCTCTTCCCAGGATTTCCCCTGTCTCAATGTGGCTGAGCTCAATCATCGCCCCTCTTTTCACCTTTCGCAACTCCCTTTTCCATGGATTTAACTGATACTAAGGAAGTTCCCAGAGAAGGGTCTCCTGTAATCGTAACGAGCTGGTCTCCCAACGTGAATTCCATAGTTTGCTCCTTCCAATTGGTCCGAGTGGTCCCCAATGTTTCTAACCATTTCATCCCTAGTATCACATCAGAACTTCCGAGTCTCAAAGGAAGGAAGTCTTCTAAAATGTCGATGTCTTGCAGTTGTAGGAGGACCCCTTGACATATCCCACGACCATCTTCTTTGTCTCTCGTTCCCATTCGTATTCCATATGGTTCAGTGTCTCTAATTGGGAGCTCTAGGGTAGCAACGAGAGTGGTGGATATGAAATTGTGGGTGGCCCCTGGGTCAATTAGGGTTACCACCTGATGGTTGCCAATCGAACCTCTGATCTTCATCGTTTTCGGAGATGTCAACCCAGCCACCGAGTTCAAGGAGACCTCCACAGTCGGCCTTACTTCGGTGGAGTCCAGGTTGGGTTCAATACCCCCAACTGCTTCTTCCCCTGGCGCATCTTCTTCTTCTTCCACCAGAATGACATTGACCTGTGTTTTGCATTTGTGACCAAGGAACCACTTATCATCACACTTGTAGCACAATCCCTTAGCCCGTTTATCATTGATCTGAGCCTCCGTCAACGGTTTGTCTTCCAGATTCCCATTCCTCTTATACTCGCTGCCAGATCGTGCCCATGTTCCCGTTGTTTGGATAGACGATTTTCCCCCAAATGTGCGATGGTTAACCGAAGATCCGTTTTTGGGACTCAATATACCATATCCACTGTTTAGAAGAGACCGATTCTTTTCTTCAATTTGTTGGGCTAAATGGAAGTCTCGACCCAAATTTTCAGGCTCCCACATCGGTAATTCTGTTTTGATGGGGGATTGAAGTCCATCAATAAAGTTCCCCAAGGCGACTTGCTCCGTGCCGATAGTTCGATGAATCTCCGGACGTACTCCTCCGCTGTATCCGTTTGTCGGAGCACTGACCACTGTTCATACAAGTTTCCATCCTGGACCGGCCGGAATCTTTTGAGGAAGATGGTTTTCATGTCTTCCCACGAAGATATCATTTGTTGTTTGCTTGCCCATCGGAACCAAGCCAACGCATCCCCATTCAGAGAACCACCGCTTCAATCTTCTCTTTATTTATCAGTTGATAAATGGCAAAGTATCTTTCCGCTTGCAAGATCCACCCATCTGGGTCACGTCCACCAAAGGTGGGCATGTCCACCTTCCTGTGTTTGTACTCAAACCTTCCCCTTCCTTGATTCATTCACTTGAAGGAGCCGAACACAAGTTATGGAATTCCACTGTTGGACCCACTAGGTCTTGGGCCGTCGTGGGTGAGAGTCTTATCCATACCAGTCAAGACAGGGGTGTTAATACCAGAGTTTGGAGTTTCAGCACTCTTACCTCGTTTTAGCTTATCCATCTTTCCCACTAGCTCATCGAGCTTCCGGATGATTTCATTCTGCATGAGTTTGTTGTCTTATGTTGCTCTGGCTTGTTGTTGATTCACCAGTTTTTGTTGTTGTTGTTCATCCAAAATGGCTCCCAGGTTCTCCTCTACCGTCTCCAGCCTCTTCTCCAAGGAAGCCATATAATTTTGGGGAGCGACCATGTCTCTGATACCAATTGATAAGCTAGAAAAACACACAAAATCAAAGATAAACCATGAAATACTAATTCAATTAAGACTGATAAACTCCATGCTTTCGAGAGGCAAGGATCTCTCCAAAATAGTTTTCACTACAAGCTTTTTCAATGCCCTTACTCAACCAAAATTGGGAGTATAAATACTAGACTAAAGCAAAAAGCAAATACCCTCCAGCACCACCGTGGCCCTTGGGGCAGAACTGACATTTAAGGATAATGCTCACAAACAAAATAAAGGACCAATCAACATACATAAATGCTCCTCCCCCACGATTCTAACAGTTGGCCTCCTGAATTGGGTTTGTCCCCTGTTTGGGCTTCCTGGACCTTCTTTGATAAACCAAGAATGGTTTGGGCTTATCATAACCATGAGAACCTTAGGTGTGTTATGCAAAATGCAAAAACAATTGTGTTGACTAAGTAAATGACAATCATAGCTTGCCCAGTGTTCTATTTACACACTTATAAAAAAAAGTTTGCATTACTTCTAACCTTATATATGCCAATCTGAGTAATATAAATCAATACCAAATTAGATCATTGTTTGTGTTATCGAGTATTTATGTGTACGTCTTTTTCAACAAAATATTAACAGAGAGCATTATGTCAAAATTCTCTTTTTAAAAGTCCTATTTTTTTTGTCATTAGAAATATTTACCAGACCAGTTGACAAGTTATGTGATTTTTCTTCTACGTAGAAATAAATTTTACCTTCTGCACATAAAGAAAAAAAGTAATAAAGAAAAAAGAAACGTGTAACTACAACAAAATTAGAGAACAAACATTCAAAATAACATATTTGTCCCATATAAAAATTTTTACATAAGACCGTTGAATGAAAAATAGCTAGATTTTTTCAACGGTTTGGAAAAATAAAACTTCTATTTTTGTAATTTAATATATTTTAACAAATATTTGATTTTTCATTATGATTTTAAATTATCAATAGTTTTTTTTACCCGTAATTTCTACAAGTTGTAACCTAGTAAATTAACATAAAAAAAATAGATCTAGTTTTAGTGTGTTCACTCTGAGGAACACTTGTCGATAGATTGTGTACTAACAGGAGGTATGTTTATGCATTATTTTTTTAAAAATGGATACACACTGCAATTATTGGTTTATGCATAACGTGATGGATGCAATTTTTTTTCAATTAAGTTGCCAATCTATTCATAACTAACTTTATTACATTGTACAGAGAAAACTTCATATAATCTAAACCAAAAGCATGACTATATGTATAAGTGGTAACTTTTGGTATGGAACCACAAGCAAGGCTACACTAGTATATGTGATAGAGTAATTGTTATCATGGTATTTTGATGATGCAAACATAATGTTATAAACGTAGTAAGTACATATGATCATTTTAGCTTAATACTAGATCACATGCATAGTAGAGATCATTATTTACTTAGATGAAATGGTCCTCGTGCGATTGTGAATTGTGATTATTGAAAAGTTTATATTGTATTCTAGTTTACATGCAAAATGATGAAGCGCATTTATATATGTTTTTATTTTAAGACTGTTTCGAAACTGGATGAAGTGGTAGACATGCAATTGTAATGTTCATGTGGAATATAGTTGTGTAGATTTAAGGGGAATTGATAATGAAGGTTCACAGTTGTGCAAAGCGTAAGAGGGCCTTCTAGTACACTCCACAAAATAACAGGGTCAATATTAGAACATGGCAACTAGTGATCAATATAAGCTTCAAAAGGTTTGGATGCAAATTCTTTAGGTACCAATCGGGAAAAAAAACATATATCAAAAGAAATTTGGACTACCAAGTTTGATGCAATTATCATCTATTCATTCATGCATTATAGATAAAGGTCTATGCTTCTTCCATCATCATTATCTTTAGAAATACTCCATATGAACACCAATTGCGATTAGAAAGTCAGATTTTCTGCCATGAAAACCAACAATTTTCCCAGGAGATGCAGTAGAGGTGAAATATGCATACCCTGCTTCACCCCTTTCTTTTCCGTAAGGCCCATACATCTTCTTGTTTGTGTGAAAAGCAATTGATGTTATACCTTTCGATCCACTAAATCCCTCAACGGGTCCATAAAACCCCGAGATCCCAGTCAAATACTCTTTCGCACCATCCAAATCAACCTGCCAAGATCATGGTTATGCTATGATCAGCCTGAAACAAATGTAAAAAGAAAAACAGTGTATACTTTTGCACATACCTGTTCTGTTTTCTCTGCACCTGTTCCACCACCATGAACAGGTGAAGAAAAAGATTTACCATCTTTTTTAACATATTCAAATTGGACGCCATATATCACATACAAGACTTCCCCAAGTGAACACATACTCGTTTCACATGGTTGAAAACTCCATCATCCCAGCGTTTACCTCCAGAAGCCCCCCAAGGTCCTACATCCCTCGGCATTAATCCCATTATCAACAACTGAAATAGATACAAGAAAACTTTAACTTTAGGACAACTAAAAATAATCTAGGAAATAAGTTTTTTTTAAACCATGAAATGAACCTTATGTCCGGATTTGTTATCAGATTTACAGTTTCGATATAATGCTAGTGATTTAGGCATCACATATATCCCAATTGAATCAATGAATTTGCCAAAACGTCCATGAAACCCAACAATCATCCCCCCTTTACCATCGTATGAGAAACCAGTGACACCCGCAGAGCCAAATGGGCCATACTGTCTCCTATTTGTGTGAAAGCATACCGACATCACTACTTGAGAACCTTCATGGATGCCAATCGCCCCACTTATCGAAGTTAAATATTCATTTGGGTATTGAATGCAAATCTGCATAATTAAGAAAGTGAGACACGCATTTGAAATTCCCTCCTCGTGTATCATGATTCATATATATGTATGTATGCATGCAAAAATGCTACAACATGTGTTGATCATTTACCATGTCACAATTTTGGCACCCAATCTTGCCAGCTGTACCGATAGTGGAGCGAGTGTCACTTTGGAATGTTATGTAATCAATAACCCTTCCATATCCAATTGTAATCTTTTTAATAAACCCGTCTGGCATAAAAATCCAATCTTTCACCACTAGTTGTGTACCACCACCCCATGGTCCAAGAGCTATGCATTCTTCAAAAATGGTTGTATCTCCCTTCAGAACATACAAAACCCATAATATATTTATAAAGCAATAAAATGGGTATCATTTTATCCATAAAATAACAACACGAGAAAGAACAATAACAAAAAAGAAAGGAAACCCTACCATCATGCGCTATTGAGATCTCTATATTTCGACATCCACTACCTGCAACAATCAGTCATAGTAAATCTATGTTAAGGTCACACTAACAAAGTGATTTCATATCTCCGTCCCAGTTTATATGTAGATAACTATGGAATAGTTCGTATTAAAAGGTTATAACAATATGCCATTGATGAGAAACTATGCTTTCTCTTCATTTCTTTCAAAAAAAAAAATCTTTTTCTCTCTTGTATTTAAACTCGAGAACTCATGTAAATGAGACAATCATATTGAACTTTTCTCCAATTCGAAGTGGACCCTTATACACAGGAACAGAGTCATTAGTATAAAAGTAATAAACAATAAACTCCCGAATTATTTAAAAGTTAAACAAGTATTTTCTGATTTCTTCGATAGGATATGAACATTTCAACCATTTTTCAAATTTTATATGCGCAAATACTGTTTATCTGAAACCGCAGTAATCATAAAAATAAAAGGGATAAATCCTAATTACCTTCTCAACTGAATGCTCCGGTGAATAACAAGCAATTTGAAGCATAAACTGAAGAAATAGAAAAAGAAAGGCATATATAGTGTGTAGTTAGTGGGCTCATGAAGCGACTCTTTGATGTCTGGCCCATCAAGATAACGAACGTGCGGTCAAATTAAATTGCTAACGTACTTTCTCAAGTTGAAACAAAAGGGAATGGAAGTAACGTTGTGACGTTGTGTTCCCCCTTGAGTTGGGTTGTTTTTAAGGAGACGAAAGGAACCCGAAAAAAAAAAGTAATTTTCTCTAGTTTTTTTTATTATTATTTTAGAAAACTTTTACATATTATTAACGAAAAAGCTATAACATCAAAAAAAAAAAATTCCATTAAATCTCAAAAGTGGTTAGAATTTTTTAAAATATAACCTTATATATTAATGGTTTCCGGAAAGTAAAGAAACCACCTCGAACCACGTACAGACAGGTCGAAGCCGATTTGAGATCCAGGGAAAAATAAAAATTAAGGCCCTTAATTACTTAATTTACCAAACAAATTTAATAAAAAAAATTAGTTCTATACATCCTATATGACAACCAGATCCAAAAAAAAAAAAAAAAAAAAAAACTTTTTAAATGAACTCTCAAGTGACACAATAAAACTTAGGGATATGGATATTCAATTTAAACAACCGGAGGCTTACCTTCTCTGTAACGACCAGTCTTTGGTATGTTGCTTCCATGGTATTTATTTAAAAGTTTTCAAGAGGGACTCGGCGAGTCTATAGCCCGACTCGTCGAGTAGGGACGGGATTTCGAGCACGTGTAAGTTGGCGACTCGGCGAGTCCGCCTGCCAGGAAGAAACCCTAAATCCCCGGGTTTGCTCACTATTTAAGCAATGTATGTGTCTCAAACTCGCCTCCTTCACCCTCAGAGAGCCTGTGAGAAACCCTAAACCATTCCTTTGTATAATCTAAGTGTTTTGTGTGGATTCTTGAAGGATTGAAGAAGAAAAAGAAGAAAGAACCAAAAAGAGGAAGTGTAGAGCAAAGATCCAAGGCCAAAGTCAGAGTTCATTGAGGTATGTCTCGGAATTATCCTGTTTTGTGCTTAAAACCTCCATTAGAACACCTCTAAGGCTAGTTTAATGTATTTTCCAAGCTTTATAGTTGTATGGATGCCTTGTCGGGTCGAGATATCCTTAGATCTGTTCATTTAGGAGTGTTAGAGCCCTGATCTAGTGCCTTTTCGAAGTTTCCTTGCTTGAGAACCCTAGATCTAGCCTTTATTGTGCTTTTTGAGCCTTTTAATCTTCATGGGTGCATATGGGCACGTAAAGATAGAATCTTTACGTGTTAATCGAGCTAAGGGAGCCCAGATCTATAAGTTTTATGCGCTGGATTCAAGCAGAATCGAGTTTAGAGTAGCTGCATGCATGCGACTCGGCGAGTCGGAAGAACGACTCGGCGAGTCGAGTTGCGAGTCCCCGATTTTTCCCCTTTTGAGTGATGTCGAGTGGGGACCAGTGAGTAGTAGAGTGGACTCAGTGAGTTGGAGGTCAGACTCAGTAATGGAGGGACTCGACGAGTTGTTCATACAACTCGGCGAGTCCAAGGCAATCTTCTTAGCTCAAGAACAACTCGTCGAGTTGTTTATACGACTCGGCGAGTCGGATGCAGATAGCCTGAGTTTTAGAATCGAAAGGGAACTCGTCGAGTTGATGCCATACTCGACGAGTAGCCACGAGTAGGGTTGAGAAGTGAGAATAAAGACTCGGCGAGTTGGCGGCCCAACTCGGCGAGTCAGGTCAACTGTAGGTTGACTTTGACCGGGAGAGTTGACTTTGACCAGGGGTAAACGAGTCATTTTACCCCAATTCAGTTATTAGTAGTTGATTGAGTGTGTTTATGGAATTGTAGCCGGGGAGATACCGGAGCAGCAGCAGATAGCTTCCAGAGCCATACACTCAGCAGCCAGTTCACGAGATGAGTTTCCTTCCAGTAGAAACGGGTCTACGGCCACAATTCCGGCCCGTTTAGTTAGCAGTAGTTCCGGACTTCAGTCCGATGCAGTAGTTAGAGTGCTTGATGTCTTTGTGATTCCAGCATGTTTGTGTTATGTGTTTCGGACTTCAGTCCGATGCAGTATATGTGTTATGTTAGCAAATACATGTTTATGTTATGCTATGTTCAGACAGTTCCGGACTCCGGTCCGATGCAGTTAGTTCCGGACTCCGGTCCGATGCAGGGGACAAGGTCCCAGTCAGTTCCGGACTTCGGTCCGATGCAGCTAGTTCCGGACTTCGGTCCGATGCAGTCAGTTCCGGACTTCGGTCTGATGCAGCTAGTTCCGGACTTCGGTCCAATGTAGTTAGTTCCGGACTTCTGTCCGATGCAGTCAGTTCCGGACTTCGGTCCGATGCAGTTAGTTCCGGACTTCGGTCTGATGCAATCAGTTCCGGACTTCGGTCCGATGCAGTGGGCAAGGCCCAGTATGTGCTTTATTTGTTATTGTGTGGTATGTGGTGGTTTGGGGGAGCTCACTAAGCTTCGTGCTTACGGTTTCAGTTTTGGTTTCAGGTACTTCCGCAAGTAAAGGGAAGAGCTCGGGATGATGGCATCGCACACACCACAGCTTCAGTTTTTGTCCTGGGAGTTGATTCAGTTTCTTAGATATGTTTTGATACAGTTGTGACACAGTTTTTCTCATAGTATTTTAGTATGGTTTTGAGATACGCAACGTATGGTTTTATTATGTGATACGCAGTTTTATGATTTTTGTTATATTAAAAAAATGAAATTTTCGGGTCGTATTTTTTGGGATGTTCCAAGTTGGTATCAGAGCCTTGGTTTGAGGGATTCGGATACACTTCCAGGTGTATCTGAACTCAAACTAAGGGAAAGATAAAAAGATTTTCAAAAAAGAAAATGTTTTCGAAAGAAATTTTGAAAAGCACTTAGAAAGAAAAGAAATTTTAAAAGAGATAAGGGTGTGGTGCATGCGATCAGCCGAGCTCAAGTAAGTACTCCCAAATTACCCATACAAGTTTATTAGTTCAGTTTCAGTTTTAGTTCCAGTTTCAGTTTCAGCTTCAGTAGAACAGCATGCTAGTATAGGACTAAGGATCTAGGAGGATGCCTTATGTGTCTGCTATATGTGTTTCAGCTTTATGAGAATTGCATGCTAGTATTGAGTAGACTGCAGTAGGATAGCATGTTTAGGTTATGCCTGATAGTATGAGTTTAGCATTGTATGCTAGTACAATTTTCTCGTTCTGAGGATAGAATTGCTTGAGTAGTTTCTTGTGTCTGAATGCTGCTTGCTTTGTGCTTTGTGGGACTCCGAGTGATGGGAGTTAGCCATTAGGTGAATACGTCACATCACATGTGATCAGGGTTGAATAATCTCAGAGTGTTGGATTTGACCCTATTGCACAGCTCTTGTTTGAGTCCAACCGTTGTAGGGACGAGCCTTTT
This sequence comes from Lactuca serriola, assembly GCF_051521515.1. Lineage (NCBI taxonomy): Eukaryota > Viridiplantae > Streptophyta > Magnoliopsida > Asterales > Asteraceae > Lactuca > Lactuca serriola. The sequence continues at coordinate 22,784,145 of NC_136408.1, forward strand.
ACTCGAAGGATTATCTGAGCCTCATCACATATGATGGTATTCAGGTGATGGCTAATTAGCATTATAAGGAGGCCTTCGGAAACTGAGGACTGGTTTGAGTGAAGTCAGAGATTTCCATAGGGCAAGCCTAGGATGAGAGTAGCAGAGATCAGTAGTAGTAGTAGTGACTTGGTGGAGTCAAGGCAGTTCTTGAGGAAAGTACGGATAGATATGGAAGGTAGTATGGGCCCGTACTACTGAAAGCAGAGGATCCGTACTCGAATCAAGGAAGTCTGAGGCAAGACCAGGAAGCTAGTAGTAGTATCAATGATCCCTTGAGATATTTCAGTTTTCTGATGTTTCCATGATGTGTTTTAGAATGGTGGTTTTGCGTTCGAGGCTAGCAGACAGCAGTACCGGTGCCGGGGAGGGATCAGGATCAGGCTCGGGGGCCGAGCGTATGGATGAGCAGACCAGAGAGTTTCTTTATTCAAAGATTACTCGTATCATACTGGAGCAGACTCCTGTGATCTTCGGTTCGATCAAGGAGGGTATCCTAGAGCTGATGGATGAGAGGTTGGGCACCTTCCGTGCCAAGGTGGCGGCCATGATGGGGTCGCGCACACTTACGTTCAGGGAGTTCAGGGCATGTGGAGCTCCAGATTACCACGGGGCGCAGGACCCCATAGCGAGTACTAGATGGTTGGCGGATGTGGCCAACGCTTTCCGCACGAGCAGGTGTCCCGAGGGGGACAAGGTTAGATTTGTTGGATTAGTGTCTAAGTCCATAACTATTTTGGTATGTACTTGACCCGATGGTGCATGGTCCTTTTGGGTTGCCTTCACCAAAGCAACTTGATAGGATGAATTATGGAGAGAAATGATTAAATATGATTTATTAATATATTATGGGAATAATATATTAAAGGAGAAATCATATTGTTTAATTAATATTAGTCAAGAATTAATTAGTAATTAGTTTTGTGACTAAAAGAGAATAACTAAACTTAAGGGACTGGAATTGTAATTATAAGATAATTGCAATTTGGGCCATGGATTGTCTTAAATCAAGAGGTGGACGAATTCTTATGGGAAGCCCATAAGGAAATCGTCCAAAGGCTTGATTAAAAGGAGTCTATGGGTTGCTTAGGGCTTAAGCAACCAAATTAGGGTTTCCTTGTTAGATAACCCTAATAGCCTCACTATATATAGAACCCTTAAGGCTCAAAAACGTGGGGAACTTCTTTTCTAGGGTTAGAACACGTTTTGGGTAGCCTCCATCCTCTCTCCTCTTCATCCTCTTGCTTATGGTGTTTGTGAACCATTAGAGGAGTGACACTTGTGACTCTAAGCCTTCCAAAGTCAATTCAAGGAGGAATTGGGATTGTTATTGCTACATAACAATCAAGGTAACATTATAAACCTATTCTAATATCTAATATGATTACTTGTATGCTAGAATTAGGGTTTATAGTCTTGGATTCAAATCATGTACAATAGAGAAACCTAGATCCAAGCATTAGGGTTTGTATGAGCACATAGGATGTCTTATGACCAAAACCCATCAGTGGTATCAGAGCCTAGCTTGGTTTCAATTGTATTGATGCATTGCATATCTGGAAAATTCGTTTTTTGGGTTTCTGGAGGCTGGACTCGCCGAGTCCAAGGTGACTCGACGAGTCCAGGCTTGACTCGACGAGTCAATTCGTCAGATGAAGGTTATCTCGGGATTTCTTGCTGTTTTTGCATTGGGATAGTTACCTTATCATGTTAGATCAATATTAATCCAATTATATGATATATTTGACTATAATTTTGATCTAATTGAAGATATTTATCAATTAATAAGATAATTGTTTCCTTATAAGATAATTGATTAATTATTTTGACTAAATTGATAAATTGTTTTGCAAGAAATCATTAAACAAATCAAATATGGATAATTATGTGATTAAATGTTAATTTAAACTATTTGATCCTTGTTGTTATGAAAAGTTTCATATTTTGCCCTTTTGGTTTTATAGTTTAAATTTGAACCCAAAAGTTTTGTTGTTTTGAAATTTAAATAGGTGAAACCCTTATGTTTTGAAAAAGGTTTCAAAACTTGCCCTCAAGTTTTGGAATTTAAATTTTGATTAAATAGTTTAATTTTGATGTATATTTAAATTCTAAACCCTAATGTGTTAAAATGTTTCAAAACTTGCCCTCAAGTTTTGGAATTTAAAAGTTGATTAAAAGTTTAATTAGGAATGTTAAATTCTAAAACTCTAGTAAAGTTTTGAAAAAGTTCAAATCACACCCTTATGGTTTTGTTAATTAATTAAGGTGTATAATTAGAAGAGGTTTAATAAATCCATAAAAGTTTAGGTTTACAATTTAATTGAATTAAAAGTATAATTGTTAAATTAGACCACCTAGTATTTTAAAAGTGTAAAATATACCCTATACTATATATAACATTAAAAGTCTAACATTATATATATATATATATATATATATATATATATATATGTATGAGTAAAAGTCAGTCTTACCGTTAGTAGGCCTCATTCACGAAGCTAGTCTATAAGGGATGTTTAAGGAAATTGCCTATAAAATGGCGATTGAATGGGTATCCACTCTTACCCACCGCACTCTTGACTAATGGAGGGTCGTTAGCCGAACGGGTAGGATAGGACAAATCCTTCCATTATAAGTATAATGAAGTATAATAGTAACTAAATGTTTTCATAAAATTCCCAATCTTAGTTACTTAGGCAAAAGTGAATTGATGCAATTCCATGAAATTACACTTTGTGCCCTTGCGAAGACGTTAGTGGAGCGTGTGTGGTTTACCGGCACACTAAATGGGTCTAAGAAAAGGTAGAAAAGGGTGACTCAATGTTGGTCATAGTTCGGTGGAGCGTGTGTGGTTTACCGGAACATCGAATAGGTGACTGTAACATGTGAGGGCACCATGTAAGTTTGCATGGTTATTCACACCCGCTTTGTGATCCTCGGCATCCCAGTCACAAACAAGAGGGGCATATCGAGATTTAAACATGCCATTGAAAGTTCAATGAATCTCAAAGGATCTAGGAGTTTTCATAGATTTAAAACTTAAATTTCTTTTCGTTTTTCGTGGTGGAAATTAGTGAATCGTCATTCACTTACCTTCAAATGTTCTGCAATTTGGGTTACGGCATCCCTCTCCCGAGTTGTAGAATATTGTGTTGGGTCCTAGCCTTAGTATCTCATTTGGGTGATTTGCTAAGGACTCAATCAATCAACTAACTTGAATTTGTTTTTTTTCTCCCGTTTTGTAGATGTCAAAGTTCGACAACTATGGTCTTCTCAAATCACGTGGAACAAGCATTCCACATGAAGATGATATTCCACGATTCGATCGAGGAACAAGAGATCATACTTCAATTCCTCCTCCTCCTCCAATTATTCTCCCTAACCCACAAGTTCAAAGGCTTGAAAAGTTCAAGCTCACTCAAGTCCTTTTGGCAAGTAAACATGAAGAAGGAAAGTAGGTGTGTGCACACGTCCTAGGAATGAAGTCACACATTGATAGGTTAAGAATGTTGGGATCCGTTGTCTGTGAGGAAATGACTGTTGATTGGGTTCTTCAGTCACTTCCTAAATCATATAGTGAGTTCGTAAGAGAATACTATATGATGAACTACGACGTGAACCTTATAGATCTCACCTATATGCTTATTGCTGCTGAATCAGCAATGATTTGGCGCAATAGAAAAGCAAAGTTGATTGGTGAATCTGCCTTCAAGACCTCCATGGATATAGACAATGGCAATGAAAGACATGCAATGATCGAAAAGTTTGATCATAAGAGAAAGGCAATGTCTGAAGTAGTTCCATGTACTGTTCCAAAAGAGTCGATTTGCTTTTATTGCCAAGAGAAGGGGCATTGGAGACGAAGTTGCCCTATTTACCTAAGAGATCTAAGAGATGGGAGAGTCGAAACGTATGGCTCTGCTTTAGGTAAAATCCATTGACTAACTCTTTTAAGCTTCTATTCTAGATTCTTAATACATAATGTGATAAGATTACAATTGATGTTTTGTAGGATCGAAGAAAAGAAAGGAAGCTTAAGGGAAGAAGTGAGCAAAATCTAACCGTGAAGGAATGGATTTCGATCGCGTTTCTCGAAGATTAGATTCTTAAGCTACTACTTAGAGTTAGAATTAGATTGCTAAGAAAGATGTATTAGCATAGTTTTTCAATGAATTGCATTGTAAGGACAAATTTTTCCGCAATAAAATAAATTTTGATTTTAAATTTTATTTATTTATCCTTGCAATGGCGTGTATGAAAAATTGATGTTAAAATGTTTCTATTATTAACAATAATGGATTTGGTTCTTATTTATGTTAATTATGGAAAGTCGAGAATTTACCAAATAGGGAGAGTTTCTCATCGCCCAAGTTTCAATTGGATGGAAACTTGGAATCATGCAACTTGGTTGCACGATGAATGAGAAATTTCATATTTGGAAATTAGACTAATTCATTGACAAAGTGTCAAGTGAAGGACTAGGAGATCGAGTACACAAAGTTGCATGTTGATCAAGTCCACCATAAGAGTAACAAAGATATTCGTCATGATTTACTAAAGGTTTAGTAAATATGATTACACTTACAAGATTAAGTGTAATTATGAATTGATTGAAAAAGTTTAAATCAATAGCAAAACGAATAAGAAGAATCAAGTAGGAAGAAAGATAAAAGTTTCTCCATTCTAAGAAGAAGGGAGAGTACCTTTTATGCTTTATGATAGGTCTTAATGATTAAGAATCATATCTCAATTGATCCTCTAAGTGAGTCTTAGTACAATTGTATGTTTAAGAAGAGGAATCAAGGATTGAAGAAATGGTTAAATCAAGAAGTCAATCATACTTCGTTCCAATAACAAGTCTTAAAGTTAAGATTGTGACATTGAGTGAAAAGTATTAAAAAGGTTTGTAACATTCATCAAATGTGGAAAGTTGTGATGTCTTGGATAAGACAAAGACCAACTAGGACCAATTTATGAAGAGTTTTGATAAAAGCTAAACTAACTCTTGAATATTTGTTTGTCAAGAAATGTTTTGACAAGAAAATCTTATATGTCAAGGAGTCAGTGGGAGTCTTAATGGTCTTGAAAGGTTTCAAGAACAAATCAAATAAACCCTATCAATCATCACTAGCGCACGAGTTGAGGTTTACAACTTATCGTGTTGACATTATTTTGTTTATGTGCCGTTCTAATAGAGTTAATTATGCATGTGAGTCCTATGAGTTCTCATTTGAATGCATAAAAGGCAAGAACCTTGATCAATGGAAAGTACATTGATAAGAAAAGGTGAGCTGCTTAACTACTTGGAAGACATGGTGGGCAGTTGTGCTACCATAAAGGCAAGAAATCGATAGGAACAAATACACCGTTTAAATCTAAGTGTCATAAGATTTCTTCCTTCATGAAAATGATTGTGAGGAAATGCTTTCACTAAGAAAGATTTTAAGAAGATAGTGATTGTAAAATTGCATTCTCGAATTCGATTATGGTTACGGTATCCCTTTCCATAATTTGAATTGTGAGGTTTGGCAATTGTTTACACACACATATGAACTATCTAAGGCAAAGGTGTATAAGTTCAAGAAGCCTTGATAAAAGATTATCAAAGCATTAAGTATTAGCAACATGAACTTAAGAAATTCAATAGGTCTTGTTTTTCTGAAAGTTAAGATGTTTATGAATACATGTCGAAGCTAGTGGGAGCATAATTGTTATGTTTTATAATAATCATCATGATAGTGGGAGCATAAATGTTATGATTGTATGATTATTAAGGCACGTATTGCAAGTTGGCAATATTAATTATAGAAAAGAAGAGTTATACCTTGCAAAGTAGTAAGGGTTATAAAGTTGTTTTGCTATAATTAAGGGAGAGAATATTATGCTTCATTTCAGATCTAAAGGATTAGGTTGAGAAATGTTAATAAATTTAGTCAAAGGTACATAGTGTGTTCTTAAAATTTCGATTATGATTACGGCATTCCTCTTCACAATTTGAATTTTGAGAACATAGCAAATAAAACATTATGCGTCGTGTCCCATACGCTTCGGGTATAGGATCGATTGCAAATGCTTTAATGTTTGACTATTCTAAAATTTTTCCAAATGTCTAGCGCATTTAGAGGGAAAAGGGACTAGAATCGGTTTTGACTAAAATAATTAAACAACTATCAAAGGACAATCCAAAGTTCGACGAGGATTGGTCGCTTGTGAGTAGTTGGAAGTATAGTATTGGAAAATATGGAAATGTTTCCATATTGAATGGACCATATCGACATTATCATGAATAGATAAGATTCTATTAAGAATGAGTTGTCATATGGAAAATATGGAAGCGTGTCCATATTGGAAATTAAATATTGAAAATCCATGTCTAGATTAGAAACTTTTATGCAAAAGGATGTTCAAAGGAATGTACTTTGAGTGAGAGACATCATATCTAAGGAATTTTCTTGTAACAATTTCCGATAAAAGACTTTGTAATATCATTGGCAATAGTCTTTGTGACTTTGGTGCAGTGACATTACGAAAGGATAAGTTGCATAGAATGTTAGAATCTAGTATATTCTATAAGTAACAAGAATTTGATGTTCTTTCACTTATGGAAAAAGGATTTGGAGTTGTGAAATGAGAATGATTGGAAATGTGTTCAATGTGATCTATTTCACAAAGTAAGAACCATAGGTAAACATTGTGTGCATGCTAGGAGCATGGGACAAGTGTAATAATTCAAGTAAGAAGTTGATTACCCGAAACGACAAATAATGAGTAATCAATATGGTGATAAATAAAAGGTGTTTTATTTATACTCAAAGGTTTGAGGCCATATGGGATTAGTATTATTCTTGTGTTTCACTTTGCATGTTTTGACTTCCAGAATAATTGAGTTTATTAAGAATAATCGAATTATTCAAACGGGCCACAGTCGTTCATATGTTGGAAGTAGATATGAATGAAGACTGTCGTGAATTGGTGTGTGGATTGTCTAAAGAGCATTAGACATAAGCAAATGTTTGCTGCAACGTTCATGAGTGCTTATGAATATGAATTTGAGCATTGGATTAAACCCACGCTCACTTGGATCACTCCATGAATTGTATCACGAGTGATTGGTGAGACGATAACATCTTATATTCTTGAAACCGAGATGTGTGAGTTGTATCTTGCGAATCGGATGCACATTGATAATATGTAAACGCACTAGTAACTTGGTGTTATAAAACATATTGTTGTGTGTGATTTGGTGAGTGAGTGCAAGCAAGAACTGTATCAAAGTTTATCTGTTCCTTTTATCCAAGGTAGGATAAAAGCGATATCTTTGGGCCCCCGATGGTTTAGTGATGACAAACGTAAATGATCGGTCGGGCTAGGGCTAATTTAATTTGTTCAATTAGTCAGTCGTCATAAATCGGGAATCGAGATATAGTACAGAGAGAATGATTAGAAATCATATCTCATATGATATCTAGAATGGAGGAATATATGATCCCTTATCTAAGGACACGCGTATCTGATATGATCAGAGTTGACAGCGGCTTTGGAAAGCTACGATTGCAGATCAGGATCTGAAGTCATACGCAGAATAGTTATTAGACTTATCCAAGTAGGAGACTGTTGGATTAGTGTCTTAGTCCATAACTATTTTGGTATGTACTTGACCCGATGGTGCATGGTCCTTTTGGGTTGCCTTCACCAAAGCAACTTGATAGGATGAATTATGGAGAGAAAGGATTAAATATGATTTATTAATATATTATGGGAATAATATATTAAAGGAGAAATCATATTGTTTAATTAATATTAGTCAAGAATTAATTAGTAATTAGTTTTGTGACTAAAAGAGAATAAGTAAACTTAAGGGACTGGAATTATAATTATAAGATAATTGCAATTTGGGCCATGGATTGTCTTAAATCAAGAGGTGGACGAATTCTTATGGGAAGCCCATAAGGAAATCGTCCAAAGGCTTGATTAAACGGAGTCTATGGGTTGCTTAGGGCTTAAGCAACCAAATTAGGGTTTCCTTGTTAGATAACCCTAATAGCCTCACTATATATAGAACCCTTAAGGCTCAAAAACGTGGGGAACTTCTTTTCTAGGGTTAGAACACGTTTTGGGCAGCCTCCATCCTCTCTCCTCTTCATCCTCTTGCTTATAGTGTTTGTGAACCATTAGAGGAGTGACACTTGTGACTCTAAGCCTTCCAAAGTCAATTCAAGGAGGAATTGGGATTGTTATTGCTACATAACAATCAAGGTAACATTATAAACCTATTATAATATCTAATATGATTACTTGTATGCTAGAATTAGGGTTTATAGTCTTAGATTCAAAGCATGTACAATAGAGAAACCTAGATCCAAGCATTAGGGTTTGTATGAGCACATAGGATGTCTTATGACCAAAACCCATCAAGATTGGCGTCCTGTCTTCTGAAGGATAGGGCAAGGGATTGGTGGGAAGAGGTCGGACATACCATTGGAGATGATGCAGCGCTAGATACCATGACCTGGGCTGATTTCTCTACCAGGTTCAGGGCGGAGTTTGCACCGGTTATTGAGGTGTAGCAGTTAGCCAGAGAGTTTCAGGACCTCACCCAGACTACAAAGACCGTGGAGGAGATCACCGCCAAGTTCAGGGAGAGGGCTCTTCTCGTTCCTCAGTATGTAGCCGATGAAGAAATGAAGAAGGCCCGTTATCATGAGATGTTGTGGAGCGATATCCGCCAGTTTGTGAGCCGGTCCAGCTGTAAAACGCTGGATGACATGATTGTCAGGGCTCGGGAGAGGGAGATTGACCTTGAGATGGAGAAGAAGAGGAAACCGGAGGCGGTTTCGGGTACAGGTAGTTCGGGCAAAAAGCCCAAGGATTCAGATCACAGATCTAGGAGTCAGCAGAGCCACGGTTGATGTGGCAAGTGTGGGAGATTGCACGATGAGGTGTGCAAGGCAGGGAGTTCCGGCTGCTACAAGTGCGGTCGGACTGGGCATTTGAGCAAGGATTGTACGGCCCCTGCTACCGCCATTGCTGCATCAGATCTGATTTGCTTTCAGTGCAATCAGAGGGGACATAAAAAGTCCCAGTGTCCGAGTTTAGCTGCAGCAGGGAAGGTGGCTGCACCTGCCCCTGCTACTTTGAGGATTACAGATGGCCGGCAGGGCCGAGCCGAGGCGCCAGTGGCGAAGAGTAGAGCTTTTCAGATGACAGCAGAGGAGGCACGAGCGACTCCTGATGTGGTGACGGGTATGTATCTTCCCTTCATCTCTATATTATTATTGATTGATTATTGCTTATGGTTATATGTTTTGTATAGGGTCGTTCTCTGTGAACGACATTTCTGCTACAGTATTATTTGATTCGGGGGCTACCCGATCGTTTGTATCGCTAGCGCTTAGCAAGAGATTTAGTAGAGCTCCAGGGGAGCTGGATTGTCCACTAGAGGGTGAGATAGCAGATGACAGGACCGTGAGGGTCGCCAGAGTGCATAGAGGATGTTCTCTTTAGTTGTTCGACGAGCAGTTTTCGGTGGACTCGGTCCCTATTCCCCTGCGAGGGAATAAGGTTATAGTCGGCATGGATTGGTTGAGTCCCAATGGGGCGGTGATTGATTGCGAGCTGCAGCTAGTGAGGGTTCGCACTCCCAGTGGGGGAGAGTTAGTGATTCAGGGCGAGAGGCCACAACGCGGACCAACTTTTTGTTCAGCCGCGAGAGCGAGGCGCTATTTTCAGTAGGGTTGCGCCGGATATATAGCTTATGTTTTGGATGCCCGGGAGAAGGGTAAGGTGGCAGTAGATGATGTTCCGGTAGTGCGAGACTACCCTGATGTATTCCCAGAGGATTTGCCTGGAATACCTCCAGAGAGACAGGTAAAGTTCGGGATCGATCTGATCCCGGGTGCGGTGCCGATAGCTAAGGCACCATATAGATTAGCTCCTCATGAGATGCAGGAGTTGTCTACGCAGTTGCAGGAGCTGCTGGACAAAGGTTTTATCAGAACGAGTAGTTCGCCTTGGGGAGCTCCGATTTTGTTTGTGAAGAAAAAGGACGGGTCGCACCGTATGTGTATAGATTACCGGGAGTTGAATAAGGTAACAGTGAAGAACCGTTACCCACTCCCGAGGATAGATGATTTGTTTGACCAGCTTCAGGGAGCGTCTTGGTTTTCCAAGATCGATTTACGTTCCGGGTATCATCAGATGCGAGTCAGAGATGAGGATGTGCAGAAGACTGCTTTCAGGACCAGGTATGGTCATTATGAGTTTGTGGTGATGCCATTTGGGCTCACCAACGCTCCAGCCGCGTTCATGGACCTCATGAATCGTGTGTGCAGGCCGATGCTGGACCGGTCTGTGATAGTATTCATAAATGATATCTTGGTGTATTCCAAGACACAGGAGCAGCACGAGGAGCACCTGAGGGAGGTGCTAGAAGTTTTGAGAAGGGAGAGACTTTTCGCAAAGTTCTCCAAGTGCGAGTTCTGGTTGCGCGAGGTGCAGTTCCTTGGTCACCTCGTCAACCAGGAGGGTATTTTAGTAGATCCGGCCAAGATAGAGGCCGTGATGCGGTGGGAGGTCCCGAAGTCTCCATCCGAGATTCGGAGCTTCCTAGGGTTGGAAGGGTATTACCGGAGATTCATTCAGGATTTCTCCAAGATAGCAGTACCGCTCACCCGACTGACCAAGAAGTCGGCGGTGTTTCGTTGGGGGCCTGAGCAGCAGGCAGCATTTGAGACCCTCAGGCGGAGGTTGTGCGAGGCTCCGATCCTTACCCTGCCAGAGGGAGTAGAGGATTTTGTAGTCTACTGTGATGCATCAATCACAGGTATGGGAGCAGTATTGATGCAGCGAGGCCATGTGATAGCTTACGCCTCGAGACAGTTGAAGCCTCACGAGGCTAACTATCCTACCCATGATTTAGAGCTGGGGGCGGTTGTGTTTTCCCTCAAGATTTTGAGACATTACCTTTATGGGGTCCGTTGTACCATCTACACGAATCACAAGAGTTTGAGGTACCTTATGGATCAGCCAAATCTAAACATGAGACAGAGGAGGTGGTTGGATGTGCTGAAGGATTATGATTGTGAAATCCTTTACCATCCAGGGAAGGCCAACGTAGTGGCCGACGCTTAAAGCCGCAAGGTGACAGCAGCCCCTATCAGAGACTTATGTCTGAGGATGATAGTGATTACTCCGTTGTTGGAACGGATCAGGGAGGCTCAGGTTGAGGGCCTCAAGGAGAGACAGAAATGTGAGAGGATAGTGGGCTGAGTAGCTTCATTTGATTATGATAGTCGGGGGTTGTTGACCCTTCATGGGAGAGTGTGGGTACCGTACTGGGGAGGAGTACGGCAGGTGTTGATGGACGAGGCTCATAAGTCTCGATTTTCTATCCACCCAGGGGCGACGAAGATGTATAGAGATCTTTGACCCGATTATTGGTGGCCCTGCATGAAGCGGGATGTCGCATGGTATGTAGAGAGGTGCCTGACCTGCAGGAAGGTCAAGGCAGAACACCAGAGGCCTCACGGCAAGATGCAGCCGTTAGACATTCCCGTGTGGAAATGGGAGGACATCACCATGGATTTTATCACCAAGCTTCCCAGGACCGCACGTGGGGTAGATTCAATTTGGGTAATAGTGGATCGGTTGATGAAGAGTGCTCATTTCATACCGATCCAGGAGAGCATATCGGCGGAAAAGTTAGCCGATATCTATGTGCGTGAGGTAGTGGCACGTCATGGAGTGCCGGTATCGGTGGTGTCAGACCGAGACGTCCGTTTTACATCCAGATTCTGGAAGCGGTTTCACGACGAGATGGGTACTCGTCTCCATTTCAACACCGCTTTCCACCCTCAGACGGACGGGCAGAGCGAGAGGACGATTCAGACTCTCAAGGACATGCTCCGGGCATGTGTCCTAGATTTCGGTGGCAGTTGGGATACGTATCTTCCGTTAGCGGAATTTTCGTATAACAACAGTTATCATGCGAGCATTGATCGACCTCCCTTTGAGATGCTTTATGGGAGGAAGTAGAGGACCACGATTTGTTGGGGCGAGGTCGGTGAGCGAGTCATTGGGAGCACAGAGGTGGTGCTCAAGACGACCGAGTTGATTCAGCAGGTTCGTAGTAGACTGCAGACTAGGCAGAGTCGGCAGAAGAGCTACGCCGACAGGAGGCGTTCAGACTTGGAGTTCTGGGTGGGCGATATGGTCCTTCTGAAGGTCTCACCTTGGAAGGGTGTCATCAGGTTTCGGAAGAGGGGCAAGCTGGGCCCCAGGTTCATTGGTCCTTTCAAGGTTTTGGCCCGAGTGGGTCGGGTTGCTTATCGGTTGGATATTCCAGCAGAGCTTAACCAGATCCACAACACTTTCCATGTGTCTCATTTGAGGAAGTGTTTGGTGGATGAGTCGGCAGTTGTTCCTTTAGAAGATATTCAGGTTGATAGCAGCCTGAATTATATTGAGAGGTCGGTCGCGATTCTGGACAGGAAGACAAAGACCTTGAGGAACAAGGTAATTCAGTTAGTGAAGGTGCAGTGGCAGCACCGGAAGGGGTCTGAGTGGATGTGGGAGGCTGAGGAGGAGATGAGAGAGCACTACCTGGAGTTATTTGCAGATTCATCCATAGCAGACTTCGAGGACGAAGTCTGAGACAAGTGGGGGAGAATTGTAACGACCCGTCTTTGGTATGTTGCTTCCATGGTATTTATTTAGAAGTTTTCAAGAGGGACTCGGCGAGTCTATAGCCCGACTCGTCGAGTAGGGACGGGATTTCGAGCACGTGTAAGTCGACGACTCGGCGAGTCCGCCTGCCAGGAAGAAACCCTAAATCCCCGGGTTTGCTCACTATTTAAGCAATGTATGTGCCCCAAACTCGCCTCCTTCACCCTCGGAGAGCCTGTGAGAAACCCTAAACCATTCCTTTGTATAATCTAAGTGTTTTGTGTGGATTCTTGAAGGATTGAAGAAGAAAAAGAAGAAAGGACCAAAAAGAGGAAGTGTAGAGCAAAGATCCAAGGCCAAAGTCAGAGTTCATTGAGGTATGTCTCGGAATTATCCTGTTTTGTGCTTAAAACCTCCATTAGAACACCTCTAAGGCTAGTTTAATGTATTTTCCAAGCTTTATAGTTGTATGGATGCCTTGTTGGGTCGAGATATCCTTAGATCTGTTCATTTAGGAGTGTTAGAGCCCTGATCTAGTGCCTTTTCGAAGTTTCCTTGCTTGAGAACCCTAGATCTAGCCTTTATTGTGCTTTTTGAGCCTTTTAATCTTCATGGGTGCATATGGGCACGTAAAGATAGAATCTTTACGTGTTAATCGAGCTAAGGGAGCCCAGATCTATAAGTTTTATGCGCTGGATTCAAGCAGAATCGAGTTTAGAGTAGCTGCATGCATGCGACTCGGCGAGTCGGAAGAACGACTCGGCGAGTCGAGTCGTGAGTCCCCGATTTTTCCCCTTTTGAGTGATGCCGAGTGGGGACCAGTGAGTAGTAGAGTGGACTCAGTGAGTTGGAGGTCAGACTCAGTAATGGAGGGACTCGACGAGTTGTTCATACAACTCGGCGAGTCCAAGGCAATCTTCTTAGCTCAAGAACAACTCTTCGAGTTGTTCATACGACTCGGCGAGTCGGATGCAGATAGCCTGAGTTTTAGAATCGAAAGGGAACTCGTCAAGTTGATGCCATACTCGACGAGTAGCCACGAGTAGGGTTGAGAAGTGAGAATAGAGACTCGGCGAGTCAGGTCAACTGTAGGTTGACTTTGACCGGGAGAGTTGACTTTGACCAGGGGTAAAAGAGTCATTTTACCCTAATTCAGTTATTAGTAGTTGATTGAGTGTGTTTATGGAATTGTAGTCGGGGAGATACTGGAGCAGCAACAGATAGCTTCCAGAGCCATACACTCAGCAGCCAGTTCACGAGGTGAGTTTCCTTCCAGTAGGAACGGGTCTACGGCCACAATGTCGGCCCGTTTAGTTAGCAGTAGTTCCGGACTTCAGTCCGATGCAGTAGTTAGAGTGCTTGATGTCTTTGTGATTCAAGCATGTTTGTGTTATGTGTTTCGGACTTCAGTCCGATGCAGTATATGTGTTATGTTAGCAAATACATGTTTATGTTATGCTATGTTCAGACAGTTCCGGACTCCGGTCCGATGCAGTTAGTTCCGGACTCCGGTCCGATGCAGGGGACAAGGTCCTAGTTAGTTCCGGACTTCGGTCCGATGCAGCTAGTTCCGAACTTCGGTCCGATGCAGTCAGTTCCGGACTTCGGTCCGATGCAGCTAGTTCCGGACTTCGGTCCGATGCAGTCAGTTCCGGACTTCGGTCCGATGCAGTGGGCAAGGCCCAGTATGTGCTTTATTTGTTATTGTGTGGTATGTGGTAGTTTGGGGGAGCTCACTAAGCTTCGTGCTTACGGTTTCAGTTTTGGTTTCAGGCACTTCCGCAAGTAAAGGGAAGAGCTCGGGATGATGACATCGCACACACCACAACTTTAGTTTTTATCCTAGGAGTTGATTCAGTTTCTTAGATAGGTTTTGATACAGTTGTGACGCAGTTTTTCTCACAGTATTTTAGTATGGTTTTGAGATACGCAACGTATGGCTTTATTATGTGATACGCAGTTTTATGATTTTTGTTATATTAAAAAATGAAATTTTCGGGTCGTATTTTTGGGATGTTTCATTCTCATATTGAATAAGCACCGTCAATATATAATAAAATAATCAGAAGACTACTAATATATTGGTTTTCCATAATAATATTTGGTAAACGAGTATCATATATACTCAATGATATAACATAATGTAGTGTCAACTGTAGATAAGGTCATTTCATATATAAAAACAAAGGATATCGAAGTAAATTTCTACAATAAATGACCATAATTTCTTACATTTGCACCCTCTAGGGTCGGCCCTGACCACGTATCATGGGGGGCATTGAGGGAGACAAAGTGGGAAGTTGCACATAACCCAATTTTTTATTGTGTGTGTGTATGTGTGTGTATATATTATAATAACGATAAAGACCTTTTTTTTTGCTTGCCATGCGCCTTTAAGGATATTTAATTCTTCAGGACCGGTCTGACGCTGCCACGTACTACAACATTTTGATCTTTGTTGCTTTCAATATGAGTCGTTCTAATTGTGTAATTAGAGTTACAGTCTCCCAAAACCTCAAAAGTTATGTTATTCCTATTGGATTATGGTGATTCTTACAACCTTTAAAAGAACGCAACATAAGCACTTTGAATCCATAATCCAATCGGATAACATGGAGATTGCAACTAAATTGGAAACAAAATAAAGATCAAGTTGATACATTTCTCTTATGTATGTGTATATATATATATATATATATATATATATATATATATATATATATATATATATATATATATATATATATTCCCTTCTTTATCTTGGGTAGTTTATATCCCAAACCAATAGTCTTTTTCTCGTGATTGCACCCCAAGATTATGATCGAGCAAAAGATTGAGATTCTCTCTTGTTCTTGAAGGCAAAAACTAAAACCCTAGCCTTGGGATCCGTGAGTATGTGAGAGAACCGAGAGCTGGAGTAGTTTGGAGGGAATGGAATGGGCGACCTTATACTAGGATCGGTCAAGGTTAGTTTAAGTGTTGACTATATAACACTTATCCCTCAGCTAGTGGTAGGGTAATTATCTAATAGACAAAATTGCAAAAATGTCTCTATGCTTTTCAAAATTATGTGGTTTTTGTCCAAAAAATTGTAATGTCCCAAAAATTAAGACCAAAAAAATTCATTTTTAACTTAATAAAACTGTAATTCAAAACCTAATCATGAAACCAAGGTGGAACAAAGTGTATCAATACATCATAAAACATCAGAGTAAATCACAAAACATGGAGTAATGTGGTGTGTGCTCTATAATCATCCCGAGCTTTTCCCTTTCGAACCTGAAGTATCTAAAACATAACGGAAAATCGTAAGCACAGAGCTTAGTGAGTTCCCCAAACTACCACATACCATACATAACAAAAACATACTGGCCCCTGCCCTTCATCGGGCCTTGCCCGATATCGGGTCCCGCCCGACATCGGGCCTCGCTCGGTATACAGATATGGTAATCATTAGACCCCGCCTGGCATCGGGTCTTGCCCGGTAAGCATACCAACACATAACATATGCAAGAGTCACACATATATCTAACATCCTAACATAATAAACCATGAGTTGGCATTGGTGTTTTCGACCCGTTAAACACAGTGAGGAAACTCACCTTTAACTGCTGAATCACACAGATAAATCTCTGCCTGCTGGCCTGGTAAATCTCTGCGCTATCACCATAAAACAACATTTAATTATTACTGGGTGTTGGACCATAACCAATAATGCAAAATACCTAGCCCAAGCCTAGGGTAAAAGACCATTTTACCCTTTCCACACTTGGCCTAAAATCCAAAGCCTAAACCAAAAGCAACAAAAGCCCAATATGGCCCAATTCCCAAATTTGGTCCAAAACTTGACATGGGTCTAATCCTAGAAGGCCCAATTTCGTAAAAGGTACCAAAATACTCATCGGTGAACTCTGGTCAAAGGTCAAAGGTCAACAATTCAACAAGTCAAAGAAGTCCATACAGACTGAGTACACCCTGCGTACTCAATTGGTATGCACAACATACTTCGGATCTTGACCAGCCTACAGAGGTGTTGACCCAGTACGCGCTACGTACCAAGAGTTACGCCCCATGTACGCTGCATGCACTTAATCCATCTAGAAAAGGTCTTAAAGCTTTAAGCAAACACGCCCTAATGCTCAGAACTAGTTTCAAATCATGCCTTAATCCATAAAGTCTTAACTTTGAGCTTTTGCATGGCTCAGTGAGTCCCAAATCCAATCCCTAGCTTCACAACTTCAACAAAAGAGCTAAATACTCATGCATTGGTTGATATCAACCATCAAGATTACATTTTTATGCATTTAGGACACCTAAACGTCCAAATCTAGTGACCAAACTCCTAGAGCAATCTCATTCTCATAAGGACAACCCAAAGAGACCAAAATATGCCATAAATTACTCCAAACTAGATCTACCCAAGGAGATGTCAAGAAAGAGCTTTTTACCTTCAATAGGTTACAAACGAGGTGTAGATTCTGGATCTCCAAGCTCCGCTCCAAGTGATTATTCTTCAACAACCTTCTATCTCTTCAAACTAAGATTCCTCACAAGAGCTCAAGAACTCAAAGATGGTGGCTAGGGGTTGAGATTAAGGTTTAGGAGGTATAGAGGCTGATAAGATGGACATTGCATAGGGATTGATGCAGTATTCATCAGTAGTTGGAAATATGGATTTTAAGTATTGGTTAAATTCACGCTTAAAGATTACTTCATGGATTCGATCACGAGTAACTTTAAGATGATAATATCTTTTATTCTTAAAACAGAGATATATAAGTTATTGTCACACCCCAAAACCGGAATGGTGGAAACGTTCTGGGGTGGATGACGTCATGTCAAGTATCACAACATATGCAGTATAGTAATCAAAGTACAACAACCATTGCATTAATAGTAATAGTTTTACATAGTTTACATTTCATAGAAACATCAAAGTAATACAAGTGGTAATATAGGTGCAGCTTGGTACTAAACTATCTTCACCAAAAGCTCTTGGGATGTACCTGTCTATTGCTGACTTGAGAATACAAGTTATTTGAAAGCGAGTATCAACATTTTTACAAATCCTGGTGAGTTCATAAGTATTTAATGTCATTTTATTCAAATAACTTTATAAAAAGTAGTAGTTTAGAATCAACAGTGTATTAGAGTCCTTTCCAGAAAATCCTATATTTTCTAATTAAAAGTAGTCTTCTACCAAGACCCGACAGTGTTATGTTTTAAAGAGAATTTCCCTGAAATGTTATTATTACCAAAATACGGTATTTGACTTTAAAGATAGTAGAAGGATATAACAAGTAAAAACATTAGGGAAAATGACATATGCCCCAGCAAGAAATACTGCTGACTAAGGCAAAAGAAATCATAGACTCCAGGAGAGTATCGAATGAACGACACGCCTGGCTCAGTCTAACGAAAGGAGACACAGACCCCAGACAGTATCAAATGAAAGATACAGCTATAAAGGTTTAAAACAGTGAATACAGACCCCAGACAGTATCAACTGAATGATACGTCTAGTAAGGTCTAAAAACAGTGAATACAGTGTTAAATTCCCGTTACCTTAAAGCCATGAATTATAAGGTAACCCCGAGCTACTCGTAACCATACTGATAGACACTAGAGAACTTGACGCCCTGCAAGCGTCAGTGTAAGTATGACATTTGTCACCCCTTGGCTTGGTAGGCCGTGGACTGTAGCTAAAAGTCAGGGTGCGGGGGTGTCAATCCCGTATAGATCTATACACACAATGTCCGCTCTCCCTACAAGAGACTATGGTTACCAACTTGACAACGGAGAAGGCCGTGTACTGAAGATGCATCTCATATAGTGAGATCTGATGTAAAATACTAGACTAATGATAGAGACTCACAACTAAACTGACTAATGTAAACCTATATGTATATGCTTTTATACATAATATATAACTAATGATCAAACGACCTTCGGACGGATATCCGATCCCACCAGACCACATCTCAACGAAGAAAAGGAAATAGGGCGAACTAGCCTTCCTAAGTCCTTTAAACATTATTTATATAACTTATACAAGCACAGGCATACATTTAACTAAGTAGAAGCATTTAAAGAAGTTTAGGTGTTTAACGAAGTAGAAGTGTTTCAAAAAGTATAAGTGTTAACAAGTAGGAGCTTATCGTGAAGTAGAAGCGTATCGTGAAGTTGGAGCGTATCGTGAAGTAGGAGCGTATCATGAAGTAGGAGCGTATTACGAAGTAAAAGTGTATCACGAAGTAAAAGTGATAACAAAGTAGTAGCATTTAACTAAGTAGGAGCATTAACTAAGTAGAAGTATAACAAGGAAGTAGAATCTAACGAAGTAGGAGTATAAAAGCATGGAAGAAAACTTCGGTGAAATTTTTGGAAAACCTTTATACTTAAGAAAATCACGACTTGGTATTCTTTTATAGAATAAGTTTGAAAACCTTTAGAAATCCTTTGAAAATCTTTCATAAACAAGTTTTGAATGAAACTTTGATAAAACATTTTGGGTAAAGAAATGCTTTGTTTAAAATAATGTTGTAACAGGATCTGAAGTAAAACATACAGCGTGGTAAACAATTTGAGAAAAGCTTTGAACAAGTAAAGACGTTTTGGAAAACCATTTGCAGTATCATACTCGGTAAAACAGTTGACGGTGTAATAAATCCTTGTGCATGCGGGTTATCAATCACATGTGGTTGATATGATAACTGGCATGTTTAACTTGTATTTGTTGGATTAGTGTCTAAGTCCATAACTATTTTGGTATGTACTTGACCCGATGGTGCATGGTCCTTTTGGGTTGCCTTCACCAAAGCATCTTGATTGGATAAATAAATAAAGAGAGAGGTTATTATGATTTATTAATATGTTATAAGAATAATATATTAAAGGAGAAATCATATTTGTTTAATTAATATTGGTCAATAATTAATTAAGAATTAATTTTGTGATCAAGTGTAATTAATTAAACTAGAGGGGCTGAATTGTAATTATGTGATAGTTACAAAATAAGGTAAGGATTATCTTATTAATAGGTTGGACGAATTTAAGGTGATAAGGCCTTAGAATTCGACTAGGATAAGGGTTTTCAAGGCTTATCTTATGGTTACTTGATGGGCAAGCAACTAGATAAGGATAAGGACTAAAACCCTAATCTCTACACCTATATAAAGACCCCCCCCAAGGCTCATGAATTCGTCCATGCCTTCCCAAGAGGTCCTAGAGACGAATTCTTATACCTCTCCTCTCTCTTTATACTTTCTCCATTTGCTCTTGGTGTTTGTGAGCCATTAGAGGAGTGACACTTGTGACTCTAAGCCTTCCAAAGTCAATTCAAGGAGGAATTGGGATTGTTATTGCTACATAACAATCAAGGTAATATCTTAAACCTAATTATATGTTAATATCGATTCCCATATGCTAGAATTAGGGTTTATAGCCTTGGATAACTTGCATGTACAATAGAGAAACATAGATCCAAGCATTAGGGTTTGTATGAGCACATAGGATGTTCTTAGGACCAAAACCCATCAGTGGTAACATAGCCTAGACTGGTTTCTATTGTATTGATGCTTGATTTGTTTGAAAAAATTCGATTTTTTGGTTTCTGGAGGTTGGACTCGCCGAGTCCATAGCTGAACTCGTTGAGTCCATGCAGACTCGACGAGTCCAAGCTTGACTCGACGAGTCAACTTGTCAGATAGGGATATCTTCGCGATTTCTTGATGTTTTTTCTTATGGATAGTTACCTTATCATATTAGATCAATATAAATCTGATTTTATGATATATTTGACTATATTCTTGATCTAATTGAAGATATTTATCAATTAATAAGATAATTGTTTCCTTATGTGATAATTGATTAATTATTTTGACTAAATTGATAAATTGTTTTGCAAGAAATCATTAAATAAATCAAATATGGATAATTATGTGATTAATTGTTAATTTAGATTATTTGTTATTTGATCCTTGTTGTTATGAAAAGTTTCATATTTTCCCCTTAGGTTTTATAGTTTAAATTTGAACCCAAAGGTTTTGTAGTTTTGAAATTTAAATAGTTAAAACCCTAATGTTTTGAAAAAGGTTTCAAAACTTGCCCTCAAGTTTTGGAATTTAAATTTTGATTAAATAGTTTAATTTTGATGTATATTTAAATTCTAAACCCTAATGTTTTGAAATGTTTCAAAACTTGCCCTCAAGTTTTGGAATTTAAAAGTTGATTAAAAGTTTAATTAGGAATGTTAAATTCTAAAAAGTCTAGTATTGTTTTGAAAAAGTTCAAATCACACCCTTATGGTTTTATTAATTAATTAAGGTGTATAATTAAAAGAGGTTTAATAAATCCATAAAGTTTTTGGTTTAAAATTTAATTGAATTAAAAGTATAATTGTTAAATTTGACCACCTAATATTTTAAAAGTCTAAAATACACCCTATACTATATATAACATTAAAAGTCTAACATTATATATATGTATGAGTAAAAGTCAGTCTTACCGTTAGTAGGCCTCATTCACGAAGCTAGTCTATAAGGGGTGTTTAAGGAAATTGCCTATAAAATGGCTATTGAATGGGTATCCACTCTTACCCACCACACTCTTGACTAGTGGAGGGTCGTTAGCCGAACGGGTAGGATAGGACGAAAAACCTTCCATTATAAGTATAACGAATTACAAAAGTAACTAAATGGTTTCATAAAATTCCCAATCTTAGTTACTTAGGCAAAAGTGAATTGATGCAATTCCATGAAATTACACTTTGTGCCCTTGCGAAGACGCTAGTGGAGCGTGTGTGGTTTACCGGCACACTAAATGGTTCTAAGCAAAGGTAGCAAAGGTGACTCAATGTTTGTCATAGTTCGGTGGAGCGTGTGTGGTTTACTGGCACATCGAATAGGTGACTGTAACATGTGAGGGCACCATGTAAGTTTGCATGGTTATTCACACCCGCTTTGTGATCCTCGGCATCCCAGTCAAAAACAAGAGGGGCATATTGAGATTTAAACATGCCATTGAAATGTTTAATGAATCTCAAAGGATCTAGGAGTTTTCATAGATTTAAAACTTAAATTTCTTTTCGTTTTTCGTGGTGGAAATTAGTGAATCGTCATTCACTTACCTTCAAATGTTCTGCAATTTGGGTTACGACATCCCTCTCCCGAGTTGTAGAATATTGTGTTAGGTCCTAGCCTTAGTATCTCATTTGGGTGATTTACTAAGGACTCAATCACTCAACTAACTTGAATTCATTTTCTCCCGTTTTGTAGATGTCAAAGTTTGACAACTATGGTCTTCCCAAATCCCATGGAACAAGCTTTCCACATGAAGATGATATTCCACGATTCGATCGAGGAACAAGAAATCATGCTTCACTTCCTCCACCTCCTCCAATTATTCTCCCTAACCCACAAGTTCAAAGGCTTGAAAAGTTCAAGATCACTCAAGCCCTTTTGGCAAGTAAACATAAAGAAGGAAAGTCGGTGTGTGCACACGTCCTAGGGATGAAGTCACACATTGATAGGTTAAGAATGTTGGGATCCGTTGTCTGTGAGGAAATGGTTGTTGATTGGGTTCTTCAGTTACTTCCTAACTCATATAGTGAGTTCGTAAGAGAGTACTATATGATGAACCGCGACGTGACCCTTATAGATCTCACCTATATGCTTATTTTTGCTGAATCAGCAATGGTTTGTCGCAATAGAAAAGCAAAGTTGATTGGTGAATCTGCCTTCAAGACCTCTATGGATGTAGACAATGGCAACGAAAGACATGCTATGATCAAAAAGTTTGATCATAAGAGAAAGGCAATGTCTAAAGTAGTTCCATGTCATGTTCCTAAAGAGTCAATTTGCTTTTATTGCCAAGAGAAAGGGCATTGGAGACGAAGCTGCCCCATTTACCTAAGAGATCTAAGAGATGGGAGAGTCGAAACGTATGGCTCTAATACAGGTAAAATCCATTGACTAACTCTTTTAAGCTTCATTCTAGATTCTTAATACATAATGTGATAAGATTACAATTGATGTTTTGTAGAATCGAAGAAAAGAAAGGAAGCTTAAAGGAAGAAGTGAGCAGAATCTAACCATGAAGGAATGGATTTCGATCACATTTCTCGAAGATTAGATTCTTAAGCTACTACTTAGAGTTAGAGTTAGATTGCTAAGAAAGATGTATTAGCATAAGTTTTTCAATGAATTGCATTGTAAGGACAAATTTTTCCGCAATAAAATAAAATTTGATTTTATATTATTTATTTATCTTTGCAATGGCGTATATGAAAAATTGGTGTTTGAACGTTTCTATTATTAGCAATAATGGATTTGATTCTTATTATGTTATTTATGGAAAGTCGAGAATTTACCAAATAGGGAGAGTTTCTCATTGCCCAAGTTTCAATTGGACAGAAACTTGGAATCATGCAACTTGGTTGCACGATGAATGAGAAATTTCGTATTTGGAAATTAGACTAATTCATTGACAAAGTATCAAGTGAAGGACTAGGAGATCGAGCACACAAAAGTTGTGTGTTGATCAAGTTCACCATAAGAGTAACAATGATATTCGTCATGATTCACTAAAGGTTTAGTAAATATGATTACACTTACAAGATTAAGTGTAATTGTGAATTGATTGAAAAAGTTTAAATCAATAGCAAAACGAATAAGAAGAATCAAGTAGGCAGAAAGATAAAAGTTTCTCCATTCTAAGAAGAAAGGAGAGTACCTTTTATGCTTTATGATAGGTCTTAATGATTAAGAACCATATCTCAATTGATCCTCTAAGAGAGTCTTAGTACAAATGCATGTCTAAGAAGAGGATTCAAGAATTGTAGAAATGGTTAAATCAAGAAGTCAATCATACTTCGTTCCAAAACAAGTCTTAGAGTTAAGATTGCGACATTGAGTGATAAGTATTAAGAAGGTTTATAGCATTCATCAAATGTGGAAAATTTGTGATGTCTTGGATAAGACAAAAACCAATTAGGACCAATTTATGAAGAGTTTTGATAAAAGCTACACTAACACTTGAATATTTGTTTGTCAAGAAATGTTTTGACAAGAGAATCTTATATGTCAAGGAGTCAGTGGGAGTCTTATTGGTCTTGAAAGGTTTCAAGAACAAATCAAATAAACCTTATCGATCATCACTAGCACACGAGTTGAGGTTTACAACCTATCGTGTTGACATTATTTTGTTTCTGTGCCAATCCATTCGAGTTAATTATGCATGTGAGTCCTATGAGTTCTCATTTGAATGCATAAAAGGCAAGGACCTTGATCAATGGAAAGTACATTGATAAGAAAAGGTGAGCTGCTTAACTACTTGGAAGACATGGTGGGCAGCTGTGCTACCATAAAGGCAAGAAATCGAGATCAAGAAAGTTCAATCCATATGAGTTTGAATTTGTCGTAAATTTTGGTTTTGACAAATTCACATGGATAGGAACAAATACACCATTTAAATCTAAGTGTCATAAGATTTCCTCCTTCATGAAAATGATTGTGAGGAAATGCTTTCACTAAGAAAGATTTTAAGAAGATAGTGATTGTAAAATTGGATTCTCAAATTTGATTATGGTTACGGTATCCCTTTCCATGATTTGAATTGTGAGGTTTGGCAATTAGTCTTAATTGTTTAGACACACATATGAACTATCTAAGGCAAAGGTGTATAAGCTCAAGAAGCCTTGATAAAAGATTATCAAAGCATTAAGTATTAGAAACATGAACTTAAGAAATTCAATAGGTATTGTTTTTCGGAAAGTTAAGATATTTAGGAATACATGTCGAAGCTAGTAGGAGCATAAGTGTTATGTTTATAATAATCATCATGATAGTGGGAGCATAAAAGTTATGATTGGGTGCTCGGTGTCAAGTAAAGACTTGAACACACTGAGTGACCTATTAACATATGATGACATATGTTTACATACAATTAGTAAATATAATACTAATTAAACACGTATACGCATCCTAAAGTGCGGAAAACACTTTGATTAAGTGCTAGGGGTGTCCCTGGTAACATCTATGGGTATGTATGGCCTAGATAGGGAGTTTACTCTTCAAGAGTAAACTCTTTATAGGGTTCACGACTCTAATACCAACTCCCCATGAGTTTACGACCGTAAACTCATGGTGAGGGTGTTCTAGGATGCTAAATGGTCTTATCTCACTCATAGATTTAGGCTAGGTCCAAATATAAGGCATGGGAATGGGTTTAAAGCAACAAATGGACCATTTGAGGAGTTTACGGCCCTAAAAAAGGAGTTTACGGCCGTAAGCTCCTAGATGCACCTTCCTTTGGTGTATTAGGGTCTTAAATGGTAGAGAATAAAGTTCTATGCATTTTTCCAAGTCAACTGAAGAAGTTAGGGCATCATTTGGGCACTCTTTGGGAGTTTACGGCCCATGGACCAATCCTAGGGGGGTTTACGAACGTAAACTCCTATTTCCTTGGTTTAATTGATGTTTAATGCCTTTACTTCAATGGGGGTTGCTTCTAGACATTTTCCAAGGCCATAGGAGGTGTTTGAGGGCATTTCTAACACCTTAAAAGGTGTTCACAGCCTATGAAGAGGGGTTTACGGTCCAAGAGTGTTCTTGGGCCGTAAACTCATGTTTACTCTCCATATCATAAGGTTTTGGTGTTCTAAGCTCGAAGGTGTAAGTCCACAAGTCATATTTAAGCCCTAGGGGTAGTTTAAAGGGGTTTTGGGGCTTAAAGACCCCACTTAAGGGTGTTCACGGTCCAAGAGTGTTCTTGGGTTATAAACACATATTCTTGCCCCTATTTGATGTCTTAAACACGAATTTGCATGTTAACTAAGTTATACACCAAGTTAGGATAGATTACTTACTAGTTTGGGGCTCGAAACGGGCGTTTTTGGCTCGAAAACAAGTTGTAGAGAGAGTGGAAAGAGTGTGAATGGAGTCCACTCCCCCTTATATAGGGGTTTGAGTTGGGGCTCAGTGGAAATCTACCCGATACTGCCGTTAAACGGGGCTTTTTGGTCGCACCCGATTAAACGGTCGTATTTTGACTTGGTTGAAACTAAAAATCTTTAAGGGCATTTTGTGGGTGTTTCTAATTTGTTTCAACCCTTACCAAGTCATTATAAAAGTCCCACATTAATTAACCTCTTCTAAAAGGTTAACGGACAGCTTAATAAAACGAGGCTTATTAACGGAAGGAGGGGTTAAATATGACAGAATAAATTTCGGGTTGTCACATCATCCCCCCGTTAGAGGGAATTTCGTCCCAAAATTCAGGTTTAGGCAAGGAAGTAGGTGTGAATGACCGAGTAATGAGATGAAGGTACTTCCTTTTAGGTTGGTCCTCGCACTCCCAAGTGAACTCTGGCCTTTGTTTGGCGTTCTAACAAAACTTCACTTACGGGATGCGGATTTCGTCTCGTGTCGTTAGCGATTCCTACTGGTTCGTCTACGAAGTTAGGGTTCCCAATGGTTTCTATCAAGATGAGTGGGATACAAAGAGCGACGTCGGGCAACCGCTTATCAAGTCTAAGAAGTGGATTGATCTGGGGTGAAACTTGTGGAATTTCCGAAAGTAGCAGTGGTCTGACGAAGGTTGGACCAATTTTCGTAAAGAATCTCGGATGGTCCTAAGCTCTCGGAAGGGAAGAGCTTTTCAGTACGTAGAACATAGTGTACTTCTATGGCGAGATCATCACTGGCGTGATCGTCATTCCGAAGTTCCAAACGTTCTCTCTCATACTGGAAGTGTAGTCCTTCAGGTTGTTTCTAGATCATCGGATGGATTGTGTGTCTACGAGTATCTGTTTGCTGCAGAGTGTCTATCTTAATCTCGTGAAAAATGAACCTGCACTTCTGATTCTTGAGATATTTCTAACGGAAACCCTCAGGGTCGGGGAGATAGGGTTTCACCAGACGAGTGTTGGACTATCTCAAGAGGTGATTCTACTATTTATGCGCGAGATAGTATTCGTGGAACACCTAGTAGTCCAATGAATCTCCAAGATATGCCCTATTCTATAAGGTGTTGGTTTATTCTAGTTGCAGAAAGCACGTGCTCTCGTATAACCCATCGACTAACACCTAGACTGGTGTCAAGTCTATAACCTCTTCGGGATCTGGGTTATGAGGCTTAACGCAACCTACTCTCGCACTTTATTCAAGTATTCATGGCTGCAGAGATTATCCTGTGGTTCTTGGCATTCTAGTGTTCACTTCGGAGAATACAGTTTATCGTCTACAGGGCGACGGTGACTTCTCTCACGTAAGGGGGGCGGAGTGTCCTAGGCACTACTCGTCGGTAACGGGGCGGACGAAGTGCCTGAGTAGTGCGAACATCTTCTGCAACTACTCTTCCGGTGGTTCTGAGTTTTCTCGATCTAGGTCAAATCTAGTGAGTATAGGGTTCTATCACTCGGAACTTTATTCTCCTCATCCACTCTTCTCAGAATTTTAACTCCTCGCAGCTTTCGGATCTCCGAGATATCCGCTGAGATGCTTAATTCGTGGGATTAAGCGTGAATGGATGGTCGCAGTCAATGTCCTTGACTCTTACAACTCAAATTTATGTACCAACTGAGGGTGTTAGCTACTATGCTGGTGTTGGATTAGTGTCTAAGTCCATAACTATTTTGGTATGTACTTGACCCGATGGTGCATGGTCCTTTTGGGTTGCCTTCACCAAAGCAACTTGATAGGATGAAGTATGGAGAGAAATGATTAAATATGATTTATTAATATATTATGAGAATAATATATTAAAGGAGAAATCATATTGTTTAATTAATATTAGTCAAGAATTAATAAGAATTAAGTTTGTGGCTAAAAGAGATTAATTAAACTTAAGGGACTAGAATTGTAATTATAAGATAATTGCAATTTGGGCTATGGATTGCCTTATATTAAGGAGTGGACGAATTCTATGGAGAAACCCATTAGAAATCGTCCAAGGCCTTTAAGGAAAGGAGTCAACGGGTTGCTTAGGGCTTAAGCATCCAAATTAGGGTTTCCTTGTTAGATAACCCTAATAGCCTCACTATATATAAAACCCTTATGCCCCAAAAACGTGGGGAACTTATTCTTTAGGGTTTCCACATGTTTTTGAGAGCCTCCTTCTCTTCTCTTCTTCATCCTCTTGTTCTTGGTGTTTGTGAACCATTAGAGGAGTGACATTTGTGACTCTAAGCTTTCTAAAGTCGTTACAAGGAGGATTTGAGATTGTTATTGCTACATAACAATCAAGGTATGATCTAAACCCTAATTATATGTTGTATTGATTATCATATGCTAGATCTAGGGTTTATAGTCTTGGATAAATTGCATGTACAATAGAGAAACCTAGATCCAAGCATTAGGGTTTGTATGAGCATATAGGATGTTCTTATGGCCAAAACCCTTCAGTTGGCTTAACCGGGATGACAACAAACTTCGGATTTGTGGTCATTATAATAGCTCAACCCGCAGGGGTTCTCTTGACTCTAGTTCCTATTCTATGGAATAGGATGAAGGGTTTTACCATGAGGTTCGTGGTAGAGCTCATACTTGGCTTAACCACTAATACTTGGTGTATGCAAGCCGTATATAATTGAGGTCGGCAGGATGTTCAGTTGTGCGACTCCACCCCAGACCCACAACCCAACGAGGAACAAGGAGTAGGGAGGAAGCACACATCTTAAATCTTTTTTATCTCAATTATATACCACCCTTATGCATATACTCAGTTATAGCGGTCAGTCCCATGAGTTCTATCCTCTTGATTCACGAACCTGCTTGCGAGGTGCGAAGGGTCTTTGGGTTTCTATGGTGTCTGCTTCGGATGGTTATCGTCTTCTGAAATACTTGCAGTGTCTTTCGCTTCGGTTTCTATTTGTCTAAGAAGGGTTGGTTAACAGCGCGCGGTACCCTTCTCCCGGGTATTTCGGAAGGTTCGAAATAAAAGTGACGACTGATGGATCACATTAGGTTTTATTATTCTTATTTTGTTTAGGTTCGGGAGAACCTTTATTTGCCGAAATGGCTATGGTGAAAGTTCTTTTTACACAACACTAAGGATTTACACATGGTTGCACAAAGTCAAACCATGATTGATAAAGGCGTCGAAGTTGGCATACTTCGACATGATATAGAATGAGGGTCAATAGATTCATGTGCCGAATAGGTAAACAAGTTCTAGGCGTCTCGGGTTTCGTCCCGTGTATCACTGTCGCGGATACTTGGATCGATAGAGTCGACGCGGAACTATAGAGGGTCCTGAGTGTTTCTGAGTAAAGTACCTTTTCATGAATGGATTCTCACGAGGCATTTCTATAATCGCCTGACATATACTACTCATGTATAATTGAGGTGGGGAGGACTGTTGATTGAGCGACTCCGCCCTAAATCCACAACCAAACAAGGAACAGGAAATGAGGCGGCCTTCACTCACTCTAGGTCTATCCATCTCAATTATACATGGTCGTAACGTATATATTCAGCCATTATAGTTTTACCTGATGAAATTTTAAATTTTATAACCGTGCTGCAACTTTCGCCTTAACGGGGAAGTATTTACATTTAGAATTAGCTTTTTAATGTTTTTGGTTAGTTATCTGAGATTGAGAGACGTACCAAAAATCTACCAGTTCCTTGATGCTTCTCCCCAATCATTAGAGTTAGACTCCTCCTATGTCCTTGTCTTTTCTTTCCGTTGGGCAATCTCGCTTTAGGTGCCCAATCTCACCACATAGGTGGCAAACTGTATTGGTCGCCACATTGGTGGATTATGTAATAAACTCAACCTGGGTTCTGCAGACGCGAGCGGTATGCCCCTTCATGTTGCACCTAGCACAATGGAGTTCCCGGCATATACCATGATGATGGTAGCTACATTTGCTGAAGTGGGGAAGGTTTCCTAGGTATGGTCTTGTAGGTGTCGGGATGGAAAGGTTGGCAGGAATATTGACTGTCTCAGCTCGTTGTCCTTCGAAAGGTCCTTGAGCCGAGGTACTTCCTTCCTCGATCTTGATCTTTCTCTTCAGTGGATTTGATTGAGGTCCTTGGGTGGTTGGGTATGCAGGTGTTGGTTGCTGCTGTCCATTGCTTGGATCGGAATTTCCGGTAGGGCTCTTGCCAACATTGACGTTGTTAGCATTCAGTTGAGCCATGGCAGCTACTGTGACATCCCCAATTTCACGGCCAGAAAAGACCGATTTGTTTATGCTTTGTTTTATAAATCAGAGTGATCGTTTAAAGAAAACGGTTGCGGAATTTGTTCCCAAAATAAAATATGATAACCATTTATCAAAACATTTCTCAAAGAGAATGTATTTTCATTAAATAATAAAACCTCGGGATGTCATGTTCCGATATAGACCAAAAGCATAAACAATATAAAATAGACCTTACAATAGTTATTTATAACTATTGATCTATAATCCAAAACCTCTCGTCAAGTCCACCGACTTATACTCTTGTGTCATTACCTGTAATGCAAAGAAAACTGAGTGGGTCAGGCTTGGGAGCCTGGTGATCATATAGGGTTTTCAACCCAAAATAATACATTTATTATATTCAATTATCAAACAATCAAGCCAAATACCCATCCCCATATATACTTTATTTTCTCAAGGGTTTACCCTAAGAATCCACTATCCTTCATTCATTCATTCCTAAGGATTTACCTAAGGAATTGGCACGAAGTCAATTGCTGCCAAAGTTTATCTATCAGGTACTAAATCCATAGTTATCAGGCGCTAACTCCATAGTCACCAAGGTTCACTCAACAATAGGCGCTAACTCCATAGTCACCAAGGTTTACTTAACAATAGGCGCTAACTCCATAGTCACCAAGGTTCACTCAACAATAGGCGCTAACTCCATAGTCACCAAGGTTCACTTAACAATAGGCGCTAACTCCATAGTCACCAAGGTTTATACAATAGGCACGAAGTCACATCGTCACCAAAGCTTACTCAATAGGCATGAAGTCGCATCGTCACCAACTATTCCATCTACCCATGTCCTACCCAACATTTTTGTAGATACAAATACAAGCACAATTTAAATCATTTAAACACCCGTATAAAAACATCAATTCCAAGCCCATCTTAAATAGACAAATAATATATAACACATAGCACGTATTTCATAGCTAATACTTTATATTTATGTGTTAGAAGAAAGTAACTATACACTCACTTGATCAAAAGATGATCAGACAGCACTACGACTTGTAAAAGTAGTATTCTTCGGTGAAACCGGGATCACTTCACACACCGGGTTTCTCGCGGACAGAGCTTCGGCTCGGAAACTCTTTTTCTTCTCGGGATCTTCGGGCTTTGGGACTTGCTTCGGGTCTCGGGATGATACCGGGGCTTTGGAGGGTTAAAATAGGGCTTAGAGAAGGTATCAGGAGTGAGAGAGCAAGGGAGGAGCAACCAAAATCGGCTGACCCTTGATTTCTATTTATAGGGTGAGATTTTAGGGTTCACGTCGTGAGTTTTAAGGCTCACATCGTGGGGATTGATCGTCACTGCATGCGTCACTCATCCACTTGGGTCTGACAGCTCCGGAAGGTCAAATCTCAAAATTCACGTCGTGAACACAGTGTTCACGTCGTGAACTTTGACACAGTACCGGGTTTCGTGCCCCGAACTTCAGAAATTCATAACTTTCGCATACGAACTCTGTTTTTGACGTTCTTTATATCGCCGCGAAGGTGAGATTATGATCTACAACTCTCGTTTAGACTCCATTGGCTAATTTTGACTTTATTTTTAATATATTATAAATATATTACTTTTAGTAGGCCGGGACAGGAAAACTCCGTTCGAAATTCATAACTCCTTCATCTGAACTCCGTTTTCGTCTGTCTTTTTATCGTTGGACTAATATTGATGAGATCTTCAATTCTCATTGAGAAAGTTTTGGCTAAATATCACTCGACCTCAATCTCGAGTTTCGGGCTGCATACTGCTAATGCTGAAACTTCGAAAAATCATAACTTCCTCATACGAAGTCAGATTTAGACGTTCTTTTTATGCACGCTCTCGGTTTAACATATTCTACGACTTTCATTTAGATCTCTAAGGACAAATATCGCTCTAACGTAAATTCACTATTTACGTCGGCTGTGTCGTGCCGGTTATGTCGCGAAACTTCGACAAGTCATAACTTCTTCGTTATAACTCGGATTTCGGCGTTCTTTATATGCACGGAAACCTTGTGACATATACTACAACTTGGTTAAGATTAATACTTCTAAATAATCTTCCCTCAAAAAGTCATTTTGGATGCTTATCGTCTCTAAATTGACTAGCCCGGATCTATGGGCGTTACAAAAACATTTTGGGTAAAGAAATCCTTTGTTTAAAATACTGTTGTAACAGGATCTGAAGTAAAACATACAGTGTGGGAAAAAATTTGAGAAAAGCTTTGAACAAGTAAAGACGTTTTGGAAAACCATTTGCAGTATCATACTCGGTAAAACAGTTGACAGTGTAATAAATCCTTGTGCATGCGGGTTATCAATCACATGTGGTTGATATGATAACTGGCATGTTTAACTTGTATTCCCCACCCCCCATAAAAGCATGTAAAAACATTTAAAAGGTTAATTCGGGGGTATGAACTCACCTGTTGTAAGTGGATCGAACGAAGGTGTCGGTTGGGTGCTCGGTGTCAAGTAAAGACTTGAACACACTGAGTGACCTATTAACATATGATGACATATGTTTACATACAATTAGTAAATATAATACTAATTAAACACGTATGCGCATCCTAAAGTGCGGAAAACACTTTGATTAAGTGCTAGGGGTGTCCCGGGTAACATCTATGGGTATGTATGGCCTAGATAGGGAGTTTACTCTTCAAGAGTAAACTCTTTATAGGGTTCACGGCCCTAAGAACAACTCCCCATGAGTTTACGGCCGTAAACTCATGGTGAGGGTGTTCTAGGATGCTAAATGGTCTTATCTCACTCATAGATTTAGGCTAGGTCCAAATATAAGGCATAGGAATGGGTTTAAAGCAACAAATGGACCATTTGAGGAGTTTACGGCCCTAAACAAGGAGTTTACGGCCGTAAGCTCCTAGATGCACCTTCCTTTGGTGTATTAGGGTCTTAAATGGTAGAGAATAAAGTTCTATGCATTTTTCCAAGTCAACTGAAGAAGTTAGGGCATCATTTGGGCACTCTTTGGGAGTTTACGGCCCATGGACCAATCCTAGGGGGGTTTACGAACGTAAACTCCTATTTCCTTGGTTTAATTGATGTTTAATGCCTTTACTTCAATGGGGGTTGCTTCTAGACATTTTCCAAGGCCATAGGAGGTGTTTGAGGGCATTTCTAACACCTTAAAAGGTGTTCACGGCCTATGAAGAGGGGTTTACGGTCTAAGAGTGTTCTTGGGCCGTAAACTCATGTTTACTCTCCATATCATAAGGTTTTGGTGTTCTAAGCTTGAAGTTGTAAGTCCACAAGTCATATCTAAGCCCTAGGGGTAGTTTAGAGGGGTTTTGGGGCTTAAAGACCCCACTTAAGGGTGTTCACGGTCCAAGAGTGTTCTTGGGCCATAAACACATATTCTTTCCCCTATTTGATGTCTTAAACACGAATTTGCATGTTAACTAAGTTATACAACAAGTTAGGATAGATTACTTACTAGTTTGGGGGCTCGAAACGGGCGTTTTTGGCTCGAAAACAAGTTTTAGAGAGAGAGTGGAAAGAGTGTGAATGGAGTCCACTCCCCCTTATATAGGGGTTTGAGTTGGGGCTCAGTGGAAATCTACCCGATACTGCCGTTAAACGGGGCTTTTTGGTCGCACCCGATTAAACGGTCGTATTTTGACTTGGTTGAAACTAAAAATCTTTAAGGGCATTTTGTGGGTGTTTCTAATTTGTTTCAACCCTTACCAAGTCATTATAAAAGTCCCACATAATTAACCTCTTCTAAAAGGTTAACAGACAGCTTAATAAAACGAGGCTTATTAACGGAAGGAGAGGTTAAATATGACGGAATAAATTTCGGGTTGTCACAGTTATAGTTTGCAAGTCTGTTGTGCGTTGGTTTTGCATCAATGCATATGTAACTGGATGTTATAAAATGTAATTCCATGTATGGTATGGTGAGTAAATGTTATGATTATATAGTCAAATTTTATTCGTTCCTTTTGTATTAACAAAAAAAATGATATTTTTAAGTCCCTCGGTGATTTGATGTTGACATTCATGTGCAAGGCCTTCCCCAAACTAAATTGATGTGATCAATTAGTAGTCTGAATCTAGTCATCATAAAGCAGAAACCGGGAAACAAAATCTTAGACTATAAAATAGATTTGTATCTATGTCTTGTCTCCATATGATATCTTGTATAACGAAGGCATAATAATCACTTATCTTAGGGCCAACCTTTGATTATATCAGAGTTCAACGGTTGCTTTGGAAAGCACTCTTTACTGGTTATTTAAAGTCTATACTTGCAATAATAGTTGACGATTTATCCAAGTGGGTGATTGTTGGATTAATGTGTCTAAAGTTTTAACTAAATTGGTATAATCTTAGTAAATAAAAGTAAATTCCTTTTTGGGTTGCCATCGTAATAAAAAAAATAGTTAGGGTTGATATTAGGAGAGAGAAAAAATGATTTGTTAATATATTACATGATTAATATATTAATTGGAAATAGTTAACAATTAATGACGAATTAATCATAATTAATTGGAATTTAATTTTGGATTAATTAGAATTAATTAAAGTTTCAAGGGTTGCATTGCAATTGTTCAATAGTTAAGCAATGAAGACAATTCTAGAACCTCTCCGTGAGATGGACGGTTTTGAGGAGGCAAAAGAGAGATTCGGGAAGCCTCTTGTATTAGATATGGAAACGGATTTGAATCATATTAAATTACTATTATTTTAATATTCAAATATAGGTTTCTAAGGTATCGGGCAACTATATATATATATATATATATATATATATATATATATATATATATATATATATATATATATATATATATATATATATATATATATATATGGATCATAACCCTTGCAAAACCAATCCGCTACACACATACATAGAGAGTTTATATTTCTCCTCAATCCTTCCCCTATATTTCGATCATATGGTTTTTTTAGGGTTGAGTGTGAACCATTAGAGGTTTCCATATGATTGGAGCTAACTTTCCAAGGATTTTTACAAGAGAGTTGTTTGCATCATCAAATTGTTGCAAAAGGTATGTGTTTTAGCTTTGTTTTTTTTTTTCCGATTTTCATAGGTTAGTTTTGTTTCATAAAGTATGTTGCTATAACTAGAGAAAATGTCGTAGAGTTATAGGTTGCATGTACCCATAAGTGTTTATGAGAAAATCCGTTGTGCAAATCTCTTTGACGTAACCTAGAAAACCCATCACGTAGGATGTCACATAATAAAATCTTAAAGAAACTCATCATAAAGATTGACTTATTTTTCAAAAAAAAAATATATTAATAATAATCATTAAGGACTAAATGTGTATAAATTTCTTTTTTTTTTTAACCGGCAAATCATATATCATACATACTTATAAAACTATCATTTTTCCTTGAACCCCATGCATTTGAAACTCCCATAAAAATTTGCAAACACCTCATGCATTTGAAACCTCCAATTTTAATGAATATCACTCAAAAGTCTCTTGATAACGATTAACAATTCAAAGGTTTTATAACTTATATAATATATTTAATAAACAATTAATGGATACTCTACTATAAAAATGTCAATCTTTTTTAGTAGACACACAAATACAAATCACATTCAAAATTCACAAAGAAAACAAGTTTAAAGTTTTTTGTGTTGGTTTGAGGGCTTTGAACAATTTTTCGAGCCATGTTATTATGTTGAAGTTTTTAATTTGTAAGTTTGTTATATACTAATTCTTTTTTGTATTTTCTTGATTTAAGTATTCTTTTAAGAACATCATTGTATGTTGTGGTTGAAATTTTAATGTAAATTAGATTATATTCATGTTATCGATCATATGTTATGGAAGATGACATATATATAATATTTATTTAATTATTGTATACATGTTTGTATGTTCATGTTGCTTCAAAGTAAAGTATAATTAATCAATAATAATAATTGTTAAAAATAATGCTAAATAGATAACTATACTTAATTATATTAATGAGGAATGTAGGTTGATATCAATGAATATTACTGTTCAAAATAATTGAAATTATATATATATATATATATATATATATATATATATATATATATATATATTAGTGTAAAAATATTATCTCAAAGTTAATGTCAATAACATAACCATTTTAAACATATATTTTTCAATATTTTAACAATATGTTTTTAATCTTCGTTACGCAAAGCGCGCGAATTTGTTTAGTATAAATATATAATCTATTCTTAAACTAACACATAATTGCACCTAGGTCCACAACGAGACTTGAATCATCGACTTCTAAAGAAAAAGGACATCACCTCATACCGCTGAATTAGAAGACCTCTGGTATGTATAAACTGATAACTTAAGCTAAGTCGATCATGAACGTTTACAAAAATAATAAATTCAAAAGGCTTATTTAAAGATAATAATAATTAAATAAATAAATAAAAACTAAACATATACAAAATATGTATATAAAAACTATAGGTCATTTTTATATTACAAAAATAGGATGACGATTGTAAGTTTATATTTCCGGAAATAGTAAGAAACATGGGTTACGTAATATCAATTGATTATATTGTATATTTTTATGTCAATACTGCCAATACAAAATAGTTGGTACTGCCATTTTTTCTGTGCATTCGAGAGGAGATCATCATCACCGCCCCGACTACCTTTCCTTTCGCTCATTTGCCTCTCATTCTGTAGTTTCTTCACAATCATTACCCACCACTCCACCAGAATTACACTGTGATTCTTACCTTCATCTGCATCACCAAACATGAACAACTCTGGTTTGTCTCATCTATTCTTCATCGAAGCATTTCAATTTCACTTTCCTGCTCTACTTTCTTGCCGATTCACTGTTGTGCAATTTAACTTAGACTAAGTTCTGCTTTGCCTGTAATCCGTCGTCTATTCACCTTTTATGGTCGGATTTATATGTTTTTTAGGGTTTTCTACTTGACGTTTGTTATTTGTAAGTTACGTGAGCTTTAATCAATCGCCATTCACCCTAGCGTAGATGTGAATTGCTGTATCACTTTGATGATCAGAATTTGTGTTGGTAAATTGTTGATGTTATGAAGATGAATCTAGTGCAATTTGAGTTTGGAGATTTGTTAATGTTTTACTTGTTTCCCCTTTCGAAAATTATTGGAGATGAAGTGGGATCTATGGTGGCTTGTCCCAAATCGGGCAATGCATTACAGGGGTTTCAGAATCGGGCCTTTAATCTGTTATTTTTATGTATGCTATTTAACATAATGTTTTTCTGTTTATGGTTGTTTGATGTGTTATATTTGTGCATACTCTGATACAGAGAGTCCCCAAGACATGGTTCCTCCAGTTGAAGGCGTTGCTGGAGGTGGGACAGCATATGGATGGGGTGATGGTAGCTTACAAATACAGGATCAAAGTCTATTGAGAGGGACAATTGATCCTACCAGAGTTCCATCTTCTGAATTAGTACATGTATGGAGTATGCCAAGCACTGCAAATGTAGGACCTCAAGAAATGCCTCGACCATTAGAGCCTGTAAGTGTCTAACCACTGCTGATATCTAAAAAGCATTTTAAGTTTCTTTATCTTCATAAATACTGTTATCTTGAAGGTATCTCTTTTAGCTGCAAGAAATGAGAGGGAAAGCATTCAAATTGCTATACGTCCTAAAGTTTCTTGGAGTGGAACCAATATTGCTGGGGTTGTACAGATTCAATGTACTGATCTTTGTTCTACTTCTGGTGACAGGTTAGTATTTCTTGAAATGTATATCTTAATATTAATCAATTTTTTATTTTTGGATTAAAATTATTACTAAGATTGGTTGTAACCAGGTTAGTCATCGGTCAATCAGTTACATTGAGACGTGTGGTCCCTATTTTGGGTGTTCCGGATGCACTTGTACCAATTGAAATGCCAATCTCACAGATAAATCTGCTTCCAGGGTATTTAATATTGATTACCTTTGTGTTGACTTTTTTTTAGTCAAATGTCTTTTGATTTGACTATTATTTTTTTATTCTGCAGAGAAACATCTGCCATTTGGGTTTCTGTTGATGTTCCAAACACACAACCTCCTGGACAATATGATGGAGAATTTATAGTTACTGCTACCAAAGCAGATGCAGAGTGATTGCCTACCCTCTTTTTTCAGTTAATTATTAGTTGTTGAAACTTGAATGAAAATCTATGGAACTTACTATCTTTAATGCTAATACTAATTATGTAGCCGAGTTTAATCAATATTAAATTTATCTATATTAGTTTGGTTTAAATCTTTGCAGATATGCAGCACAATTTCTTGGTAAATCTGAGAAACACCAACTATACAGGGAACTCAAAAACTGTCTTGATGTCATTGAGCCAATTGATGGGAAAACAGTTGAAGAAGTGGTGAGATTAGGATTGTTTATCATTTGTGTTTAATAATTTTTGTAATGAACTGTTGATGGAGATGGAATCTTTTCTTGTTGTCAGGTAGAAAGAGTAAAATCTGCAAATACAACTTTGAGAAGAGTTCTTCTATCACCTTCATTTTCTGAATTCTTTTCAGAAAATGGTCCCCTAGATATGATGGATGAAGATGCAAACCTTTCAATACGTTTGAAGCTAAGTTTGACTGTTTGGGACTTTGTTCTTCCGGAAACGCCCTCGCTTCCAGCTGTCATTGGTGTATCCTAAATTCCTTCAGTTTAGTTTCATGACTAATTTTTTTTGCAAATGTCTACATCCTTAATAACATGTAAGATATCCGACACTGTAATTGAAGATCGTTTTGGTGTTAAACATGGAAGTGCTGAATGGTATGATGCATTAGAACAACATTTTAAGTGGCTTCTTCAGTATAAAATCAGTCCTTACTTCTGCAAATGGGGTAACAGCATGCGTGTTTTGACTTACACCTCTCCATGGCCTGGTATACTAATCATTCATTTAATCTGCTTCTTCTTTTTTTTTAGTATTATTTGGTGCTCATAATACTGATCCAAAACTATTTTGTAACTCTATTGTGTAGCTGATCATCCAAAATCAGATGAATTTTTCTCAGATCCTCGCCTTGCAGCTTATGCTGTGCCATATAGTCCTGTAGTCCCTTGGTATGTATTTAATTATTTATATCCCTGAAGTATTTTTTTGGTGTTTCTTATCATGTATTATTGATGAGATTCTTGATTTTTAACAGTGGGGATTTGACAAAGGATTATCTGCAGAAGGAGGTTGAGATTTTGAGATCAAAAAGTCATTGGAAGAAAGCCTACTTCTACCTATGGGATGAGGTATCAACACTTGAAGCAAATATCCAAACACATATTTCTCTAATGTTTTTGTCTCATTTTGTAATACGTGTGTTATTGTTGCAGCCACTGAATGTGCAACAGTATGATGCTATTCGCCACCAAGCTAGTGAGATTCATGCGTATGCACCCGATGCCCGTGTATTGACTACATACTACTCGGGTAGACTATTTGATAATTGATATAAAGATTGGTAAATTACTGTTTTACCCTATTGCTTGCTAGAGAGGATCTGAGACTAGTTTCTAGCTTTATTCAGGTCCGAGTGATGCCCCTCTTGCTCCAGACAACTTTCTCAAGGTACCAGGGTACCTACGCCCTCATACACAAATATATTGTACAAGGTAATTAATTAATAACAACATTCTTTTCCTTATTTCCATTCAATTATATTCAATAAAATTGAGTTTTTTTTTTTTTTTTTTTTTTTCATTTCAGTGAATGGGTGATTGGTAACCGGGAAGAGATGGTGAAGGATATAATTGCAGAGATACAGCCAGAAAACAATGAGGTAATAGTATAATATTTTTCAACTATTTGTATTGTCCCAATCATTTATTTATTGATGTTTTTTGTTATTTATTATTAGTATTTGGATGATGATGATGATGAGTAAACTAATGGGATGTATAATACTATATTAACAGGAATGGTGGACATACGTGTGCATGGGACCACCTGACCCTCATCCTAACTGGCACCTAGGTATGCGGGGCACACAGCACCGTGCGGTGATGTGGCGTGTATGGAAAGAAGGTGGGACCGGGTTTCTGTACTGGGGTGCCAACTGTTACGACAAGGCAACTGTCGCCAGTGCCGAGGTATGTACTATGTACATGTGGCATGCCACGTCATCATCGCTAGCCCTTTCTAATTTTCCAAAAAAAAACACTTATTTTGTGTATATATATCTATAGATCAAATTCAGGCGGGGACTCCCTCCAGGTGATGGAGTATTGTTTTACCCTGGTGAAGTTTTCTCATCCTCACATGAACCGGTTGCTTCTCTTAGGCTAGAACGCCTTTTGAGTGGGTTACAGGTAATAACAACAGTAATAATAGTATCAGTAACAGTAACAGTAACAGTGACAATGACAGTGAATTGTTTTTGCTGTTTGATAGGACATTGAGTATCTGAAGCTGTATAGTTCAAGATACGGGCGGGAAGAAGGGGTTGGGATTCTAGAAAAAACAGGGATGTATTTAGGGCCAGAGAGATACACTCTTGAGCACACCCCAATAGACATGATGCGGGGTGAGATTTTCAGAACATGTCGTTGTTTGTAGAGAAGATAGTCATCAAAATTGTTTGTAGTCATATAAATAATAAATGTGAAGAATCAAAATCACAGAATAGTTGCAGGTCATGTTGTTTTTGCTTAAGGCATGACATGCCATATAACACACATGTTAATTTTGATACATCTTATAGATCTTCATAAGTCAACATAATCTCCCCATGGTTATTACTTTGTAAACCCATCTTCAAACTTTGAGCTTGATCATACACTTTATTCAACCGTCTCCTCACTCCTCTCAATTTCTTTTGTGATCTTCTTCTTGCAAGTTGTGTCTCGATTTTACATCGTGTTTATGAACTCACAACTCTTGATCATACATCATATTTCTTCTAGCTTTCCACTTATAGTATAAACTCCTATAATATACATAAAACATTTATTCTAATTATAATGGGCATAACTCTATATAATTAAATCTCTAGACCTCATGAAAGAGTCGTTATTATTGACACAAATCCATATGATAAAACTTATAGACATTGAGCAAAAATTGTATGCATTTTTTTTCCATCGATTTTGCATGACCTTTGGGTATACTATTAGAGAAAGTTAATATGTTTATTTTATTTGAAACTTACTCTAATGCCACCATAGGTAAAGTGGTTCAAACTTTCATACTCTTTCTATACGAAACAAGCTTTTAATTTTCCCAATATTAATTTCAAGCACAATATTTTGACGATAAATATCTTCTTCACGCAAATTCCATTTTAAGCGTACAAAATATTAAAGTAAAGCTATTGTGTCCATAAACCATTTATGAAATATATAGCGAGAAATCAACTTTGTTTTCGGGTCCAACAATTAATTTCATACAAATTAAAAAAGCTAAAGCATAGCAAATCCTCCTTAATTAATAAAAGTTATTTTTGTCACAAGTCAATTTCTCATGAGTTTTGACACTTGTCATTTTGTGGTATTTTTGAAATAAATATTATCCACTTGTTAATTTTTTATTTGTTTCAGTTTTTAAAATTAAAGTCATATACTTACATTTGTAAAATATTAAATATAATATATATGATATTGAATTGTAATAAATATGTTTCTTCTTTTCTTATTTTAAAGTTGTACGTTAACAAATATTTTCTGTTTACACTTTAATGTTTAATCTTTTTTAATCCTCCTTAATAAATGAAAGTTTTTTTTTGTCACATGTCAGTCTCTCATGAGTTTTGACACTTGTCATTTTGTGGTATTTTTGAAATAAATATTATCCACTTGTCAATTTTTAGTTTGTTTCAATTCTTAAAATTAAAGTCATATACTTATATTTGTAAAGTATTAAATATTATATATATATATGATATTAAATTACAATAAATATATTTCTTTTTTTTTTAAGTTGTACATTAAAAAATATTTTCTATTTACACTTGAGTGTTTAATCTTTTTTTTTTTAAATCAACCCTTGTAATACACGGGTCTCACACCTAGTATCATATAATTTTGAAATCATTCATCTATTTTAATGGAATTCTATTTCAATTTCATAAATCATAACAAAAAATAGGGAAATCTACAAAAAAAAAATTGTGGATTTTGATTCTATTGGTAAAAAAGTCACCTTTGTTTATTTATTTATTTATTTATTTTGCAATTTAACCATTAAAACCAGTAAACACTTACAAAACAAACTCTTGTACCCGGTTAATGTCAATTTTAAGGGTTAATTACAAACAAACAAACAAAACAAAACAAAACAAAAATCATGGATGACTTTTTCGTTAATAATTGCTAAGTTTAAGGATTTTTCTAGAGATTCGTTTTATATATATTAAATTTATTTGAAGAAATCTTATATTTATTTATTAAAAAAACATAAAATAAAGATATCATCTACATTCCTTTCACTAAAAAAACTCGTATTTCTTTTATTAAAAAACACAATAATGATAATTTATATATCATTTTTGAGATTTTTTTTACTCTCTTTAATAAATATCATAACTATAAACATAAAGATACTATTTAAATACAATTCCTAAGTCTTACGTCCAAATTTATGTTCATTAATACCTCACATTTCGGTAAGTTAGTCATTTGGGGTTTTTCATTAGGTTGTGAAAAGAAAAGATAGTAGGTGAACGATGGTGATGATGGTGGGTCGGATATGAAGAATGCAAAATGTGTATCGGAGATGGTGTTTATGGGGGCTATTGGTGTTTAGTTTCGATGATGGTGTTGTTGGTGGCAAAGTATGGTGGTGGTAATAGAATGTGGTGGTGGTGATATGTAAATATAATGGCTTTTATTGCAATGGTGACCGGCGTGCAAAACCTAATAAAATGTTAAAAATGATTTTTTTTTTTTGACAAATATGAGGCATTAACGAATATAAAAATGCATTTTTGTTGATTTGTCGTAAGAAATGTGTTTCTAGGCCATATAGTATATACAATGGAGCTCTATTTAGAAATAACATCATCTGATAAGCTTTTATTTTCTGATGTGTCGTTCAACTATGAAAGAATCTTTGGTAAATTATAGTTTTGTGGTAAACGTTTTACACCCAACACCTAAAATTCAACAATAAAGTAGCATTTGGCCTAAAATTGTTTTTCTTGCAACAAATCAACAAAATCCTTTAAAGTTACATAGGATTATGGTGTCTTTATGATTGTAGTAATGATATTTATTAAAGGGAATCATAAAAAATTCCAAAAATAGTATATAAATTATCCTTATTGTTTTTTTAATAAAAAAATTATCTTGAGTTTTAATAAATAAATAAATATAAGTTTTTTTCAAATAAATTTAGTACATGTAAAAAAAATTCAGAAAAGTCCTTAAACTTTAACCTTACTAAAGAAGTCATCCATGATTTATTTATTCATTTATTTTTTAATATAACCTTTAAAACCGGCCCTAATCGGTTACAAAGATTGTTTTTTGCAATTGTTTACCGATTTTAATGTTTAAATCGAAAAAAAAAGTTCTAAATTAACTTTTTTTATCAATAAAACCAAAATATAAACAACTTTTTTTTATAGATCTCCGAAAAAAAAAACCAATCATTGTGGAGTTTTTGCAAGCTAAAGTCACATAGCATGTTAAACATTTCAAATAACAAACACATGATTCCATAATCCTATATGTAAGATGGAAACTTAAGCCCAACACCAAACATGTCATCATATTTTTCAATCAATATCGCATTAAATTTAGCAAAAATTAGGAATTACTTTTCACAAAAAATATACACATTCATATATATATATATATATATATATATATATATATATATATATATATATATATATATATATATATCTATATCGATGATCATTTGAGAACTCAAAGTTTCCTGAAAACCTAAGAACTAAATAATGATCGTTAAATTAAAATAATAGAGGGTTAGGATGCTTTGTGGTATATTTGTAAATATGTGAAAATAAAAATGGACGGGGGCATCTTATTAAAAAGAATCAGGGGTATTTTTGGGACAGTGTAATTGATTCCCCCTTTTCAGATTTAATCACGTTAACTTTGCCCTTATCTCTCTCTTCTTCCTGCCTCTCTCTCTCTCTCTCTCTCTCTCTCTATATATATATATATATATATATATATATATATATATATCTACACCTACATCACGTCTTCAT
This sequence comes from Lactuca serriola, assembly GCF_051521515.1. Classification (NCBI taxonomy): domain Eukaryota; kingdom Viridiplantae; phylum Streptophyta; class Magnoliopsida; order Asterales; family Asteraceae; genus Lactuca; species Lactuca serriola. Next base: position 22,828,215 of record NC_136408.1, read on the forward strand.
CGTTGATTGTTGGATGAAGCCACCATTTGAAATCCATGGCCGCCTTCGATAATCGTCACCCTCATCAATTGATCGGCTTCCTCATCGTCCCCCCTCTCTTTCTCCCTCACAAACATAAACACACACACACACATCTTTATGCCTTCGAGACGACGATTCATTTGATCAGGATAACATCGGAGAGAATCGAGTACGTCGATCTTCCCTAAAAACATCACCACCATCGTCTCCTCCTAAACGTACACCATATCCGCCTCCATTAAAACCAACATTGTAATCACCTCCCGGAATAGATCTTATTGCGTTTGTATCTGGTTATCGATGAAGTCTGAGAAGGAGTTAAATGTCTTCACTCATCGTCTTCATATTGATGAATCCAGGTTTGCAGACTTCTCTATAAAAAACGAAACGAAATTCGCATCTCCACTGTATTTCAAACGATCGATCGAATATTTGATTAGAGAAGCTTCCACTGCCAAATCAACCTTTGATTAGAGAAGATGATCCTATGCCGATGAAGTATTTGATTGTACAAGCATCTATTGCCAAATTGACCTAACCGGATCTATGCCACATATAACCACCAATAAATTGAAATGAAAACTCCGACAATCAAGTGCCTACAACTACAATCAGGTAAATCATTAATCTCATTTTCTAAATGTTTATTTCAGTATTTATGTTCTTCTCATAAGTTGAAGGTTTCTTTGAGTGACCAGATAAGGTTTTATTACAGATAAGGTTGTTCAACAATCATTGTTAGGATCCACCTTATCAAACATGTTGTTAGTTATTGGTTGTGCTTTTTTTACTGGTGGCATTGTGCATTATCCAACAGTTCAATGTTTCAACCAGGCAATTCACCATTTTGGAATCTGATTCCATTCCTTTGTATTGTGGAATTTAGATCTCTGGAATCACTCATTTAGTCATTTGTATGGTCGTATATATGAATGCACTTAGCAGTTCTTATGGTAACCTGAAGACTTGAAGCTTTTAGATTGTGTGTTTCAGCTTATACGAGAACATAACAAAGATGAATGTTAACTGTAGATTATAAGTTCCAAAGTTAACGTTGTAGTGAAGGCATCAGATTATTTTGAATATTTAGATTTTGATGTATGCTTTTGTTCTTTTTTTTTGGCCCTGATTACAAATGTATATTTTTAAATTTATTACACGATACATAAGCAAATGATTATGTTTAGATTTTGAGTGACCAACATTTTCCCCCGCCAAGAATATGTCAAGAATACTGCAAACTGAAATACTAAAAATGCCCTTTTGGTCATTTAAACTCACATTATAGTAAATCAGGAACATGATATGAGGAACATGATATGCAAAAAAAATTCAAACTCAATTACAATCTCATTAAATCAAGAACATAGTCTGTTGATTTTTGTCTCTGTTGACCTGTCAAAGTTATAATGATGATTTTATTGAAAAATATAGTCGTTCAATTGTGGCAACCCAAAAATTTCCGTTAGTTTTAACGTCGAAATTAAGCACGTCATAAATTAGCCAAATTTATTCCAAAAATATTTTTGACCGGATTTAAACCCGTCGGAATATTTTAAATAATATTCGTCAAGCGAACCAAAATTAAGGAGGTATAATTTTAAAATTTGTCGTGTTTAACGGTAGTTGTGAAAAAAAAAACCCCGTTCGCAGTTGTCGGGTGAACCCCCAACCAGGCCATAAACTCCACCCTATATAAGGGTTGAGTGGGTTTCATCCCAACCTTTTTTCCACCTTAGACACTTTCTCTCTCTACTTTCTCTCTCTACAAGTCGGGTTTTGGTCAAAAATCGCCCCTTCGAGCTTCAAATCAGTAAGTTAACCTTCCTAGCTTGTTGTTTATCTCATCTAGCTTGCAAATTCGTGGCTTAAACATCCAAAAACCCCAAGAACAAGAGTTTACGGTCTTGGGAGCATCCCAAAACCGTAAACACCTTGAAAGAGGGTTTTGGTGCCCAAAAACCCTTCCAAACCACTTCTAATGCTTAGCAATGACTTAGAGGCTTGCATGAAAGGACTTAGAACACCAAAATCGTAACAAATGGGGAGTAAACATGAGTTTACGGTCTAAGAACATTCTTAGACCATAAACCCATCTTCAAGGACCATAAACACCTTTTTGGGTGTTAAACTACCCCTCAAACACCTCCAAAAGCTTCCATGAGTGCCTAAAGCCTTGTAATCCTTCATTTGATGCACCAAAACACATGATTCATGGACTAACATGAGTTTACTGTCGTAAACTCATGTGTTTAAGGTAGTAAACTCCCCAAGAACACCTTCATAGACCGTAAACACCTTTCCAAGGTGTTTAAGTGCCTTTAACACCTTCCTATGCTCATATAAGTGACTAGAACCTTGTGTGCATGAGTTAGAACCACCAAACAACAAAAGTGAAAGTCCCTAATCTGCTTGTGTATCAATCAAATCGGTTTGATGGTGCGGAATCCCAATCAAACGGATGATGTCAGATCAAATAGAAGAGAAGAAGAAGAAGAATAATATGAATCTTGTATGTATTGATATGAATTATGATCCGGATACAAAAGATTCACACACACTCGCTTTTCTCTCTCTAGGCCGTAAACTCCTTATGTTCATCAATCTCTACTCCTCACCCTAACACATATATTTATACTTAGAGAACATGGGTCGGATAACATAGGTCGTAAATGGGTTTACGGTCGTAAGGTGTTTACGGTCGTAAACTCAACCGTAAACATGACCATAAACTCCAGAAATATTACAGAAAAATATAATTGCCCAGAAAAGCAAAGTATAAACCATATTTTGACCCAACAATCTCCCCCTTGGTTTATAGCTTTTTTTCTTAAATGACCCAACAAGCTCCCCCTAAAAAGTAGTTGGCTCTTCTTGTTGATCTTCATTGAGAGATTTGCTTCAGAATTTATCTTCAAATTCTTCACAACTTCAAGATGAACTTGATGAATCTTCAATGAATGACTTCATCTTGAGCACTTGAACTTTTCTTCAAGATTTGACATTAAACGCACGTTGGGTGAGGAGGCTTCTTGTACTGATTCTTGAAAGATGGCGCTTTCAACTTGAGAATCTTCAGAGAGAACATCAGAGAGAATTAAACTTCTAGATCACTTCAGCAGGTTTAAGATAGCAACAGACTGATTGAGGAGGCTTCAATGCAATCCGACACATAATCTTCAATTTCAGCTTCACCTTGCTTTTGGGGTTGAAAGATTGAATATCGAAAGAATAATCTTCATTTCTTGCTCCTTCGAATACGAATTCTTCGATGCTCACGGACGAGGCTTTGGCTCAGAAATCTTCAACACAAACTCCATGAGTCTTATCTATACCTGAAATCACTTTTCAAGACAAAACAAAACTAAAAGAAAAATTTAGCACACAATATTTTTGGATTTTTCATATTTTATGAAAAAGAAATAAAACAGAAATAACACTATTTTTGGATTTTTAATTTTTGATTTTTGTTTGTTTTTTTTTAATTTTCAATTCTCCCCTAATATTTAAATGAGAAGAAACTATGAACAAATTTAACAAAAACAAAAATAATAGCTAACTTTAAGAGTGATTTGGGATCAAAGTTGTTGGACAACCTTATTCCACTTGTCGGTACCCTTATTTTCACATCTACGTCTGACCGATCGCCAGTATTGTGGTCCACTTAAACACGAAAAATTTGTGACAGTTTTGGACAGTTTACCAATGACATGACATATGCATATACCTAATTGTAATTTTATCATCATGATTGGCCCTAATTCTTAAATAAATTTTTCTTAAGACCATTTAACTGACTACAACCAGGGATATTGTTGTCCACCTAAATCAAGCAGCGAGATCTATAGACAATCTGTGTGTGTTCAATTTTAAGTGTACTAGAACGTGTTTCCCGCTTCCTGATATGCCCCAGCCATCAAGAACTTCCAGAGTACTCCTTACATCGGGTGAGCAGACAACCATTCAGAGAGAGGATAGATTCAGAATTCTATTACTTATTGTTTCAGAGGGTTTGAGAAGTAGAAGGTTGCATATGCTGTGTACCAGGTCGGATTAGAGGTCACGCAAAGGAGACAACATATGGCTAACAGATGAGAGGTATTTCACATATATAACATGCAGAGAAATAGAGTTGCATATGTTGTGTACCAGGTCGGATTGGAAGTCACGCAAAGGAGACAACATATGACTAATAGAAGGAAAGAAAGAAAATGATATTCTACAGACCTAATTTATCGGAATTTACCAGTCGCCCCATCCAACCGGAATCCGCACATCGAGGAAAAGTGAATCCACAGTTCTAGATACATGTTATTTAATGAGACCGGTAGATTCTCATTTATATCTCCCTGCTCAACCTATCCGAGCGTCGTGATATCAGGTTAAACGGATCTAGCTAGGTCAAAGTTTGTCAAGTCATTAAATTCATTAGATTCAACTTTCCCTAGTCAAGTCCATTTAAAAATTTTCGTGCCTACCAGCGCATCGAGCACAGAGCGTAGACGATTCAACTTAGGTACGTTACGCCGATTCAGATTGCCCGTTATCACTTGCTAATTTCATTTCCCAAAACATATCCTGCAAGCACATTTCATTTACACCATTTTTTTGATTTTCTGATTTTCTAATGTTTTTGGATTTTTTTTTTTAAATTTTCTAATTTTTTTTTGTTTTTATTTCTCCCCCTAAATTTGTGCATAGGAGAGAAACGAAAGTAAATGCACAAATTTAAACTATCCTAAAACAAAAATTAGTCTTTAAAGCGAATCAACTTAAGAAAAACTCAGGAGTATAGAGAAGAAAACGCAAACCGTAATTCACCGATTGAATCTGCATTCAGAAGGTCTAAGAACAGCAAGCATAATCTCATAACAGATCCAAAAATTCTTCATATCATTAAGCACTAACCCCATTTGTGATCTCTTCCTTTCTTCCTTTCCCGCAAAGGACACATACTCTCAAATAATGTTTGAATGTTGTACAGTTGAGAGATGTCCCCTATCAAGTGTCAGGAACAGCCACTACCAACAAACTGAAGTCTGATGATATGCCTCCATAGTTGCTCCGACACAGAGCGAGATCAGTTGGTCTTTGGAACCCAGTCCATTTTGAAACTAGGTCGACCTTTGTCATCCGTGCACGGTACTCTCTCCCATGACATATCTTGTTTATCACAAACAGAAGATGAAGAAATATTAGATTCATTAGTTGATTTGGGAGAGTGATCCTTTGGAACCCATTTGTAGTTGGGTTTAACCCATTTCTTTTTCGATCCGATAGGTGACTCGGTACTTGATTTGGAACTTGAAGCCGTCTGCCTAAATGACTTTGACCTAACCGGTCTTGGCTTCACAGGAGCATCTATTGAACTAGACTTCTAGGCCGACATTTCCTTCTTTCCCTTGGGATTCGGATTCTTTGCCTTGTGAGTTTGTTTCTTGGCCTTCTGCGCGTTCCAGTCACCATTGTCTGAATGTGACCTGGAAGGGTTTCTTTTGAAGTATCTCCCACTTGGCGCGTTTTGTCATCCTTATGCGCAGTAGGGAACGTATGCGCGATTTGGACAGTTTCGGGCAATGTGTCCAGGAGTTCCACAGTGAAAACGTGTCTTTTTCTTCACTATGAAATTGTTTCTTCCTGCCCCTGGTGGCGTATCCTTGCCTTGTCTCTTATTGTTCCCAGATGCATGCTTGCAATAGGCACTTTGTTGCGCTGGAATTGGAGGCCTGTATTTCTCAACGGTAGGTTGATCAGAAGCAGCTGAGTTCGAAGCAAAAGACTCAGAGTTCAAAGAGATGTTGCTTTTTTCAGTAGTGCTCTCCTTGTTCTCATCTTCTGCTACTTTACCTGCACATGAAGTAGACACATTAGTATTTTCAACCTGAATACCTCTTGACACAAATCCAACTGGTTTTCCATATTTAAGATGTGCCTCCCTGGCAATTTCTTCATGTGTCATAGGGATGGATGTGTAGTTATGATTGAAAGGTGGAGGAACACTATCATACCCTAAACCCTTGTTTTGATTATCTTTGAATTTTAATTGGGTTTCAAACAAGGACTCGACTGTCTGACTTGACGCAGTATAATTTTTAAAACTAACATCTGTTTTTCCACACTTAATTTTCAAATTGTCAAGTTCTTCAGTTACAACAGCAAGTTGTCTCTTAATATAGTCATAATTTTCACACTTGTTGCTATACTCTTCCTGAAGCTTCCTAAAGTCCTTGGTTTTTTATTCTAATTCAGCCTTCAGGAGTTTCTGTCGTTTCCTGAGTTGATATCCTTCATATCTTAGGTCCTCAACTTCTCTTTTTAAGTGTATCAATCAAATCGGTTTGATGGTGCGGAATCCCAATCAAACGGATGATGTCAGATCAAATAGAAAAGAAGAAGAAGAAGAAGAAGAATATGAATCTTGTATGTATTGATATGAATTATGATCCGGATACAAAAGATTCACACACACTCGTTTATCTCTCTCTAGGCCGTAAACTCCTTATGTTCATCAATCTCTACTCCTCACCCTAACACATATATTTATACTTGGAGAACATGGGTCGGATAACATAGGTCGTAAATGGGTTTACGGTCGTAAGGTGTTTACGGTCGTAAACTCAACCGTAAACATGACCATAAACTCCAGAAATATTACAGAAAAATATAATTGCCCAGAAAAGCAAAGTATAAACCATATTTTGACCCAACAAAAAGAAATGGACAAACATGAGTTTACGACCGTAAACTCATGTGTTTATGGCCGTAAACTCCTCAAGGAGTGGTCAATGGACCGTAAACTCCCTAAAATGGTCCATTTGGAGCCTAAACCACTCCCTATGCCCTATAATTGAACCTAGCCTAATTCCACGAGTGAGATAAGACCTTAAAGCATCCAAGGACACACCACCCATGAGTTTACGGCCGTAAAATCATGGGGATATGGTCTTAGGGCCGTAAACTCTATAAAGAGTTTACTCTTGAAGAGTAAACTCCCTATCTAGGCCATACACTCCCTTATTTGCAACCCAAAAGCCTCCTAGCACTTGACCAAAGTGTTTTCCGCACATTAGGAGGCGTTAACGTGTTTAAATTAGTATTATAATTACTAATTTTATGTAAACATATGTCATCATATGTTATTAGGTCACTAAGTGTGTTCAAGTCTTCACTTGACACCGAGCACCCAATCGACACCTTCATCCGATCCACTTACAACAGGTGAGTTCATACCCCTGAATTAACCTTTTAAATGTTTTTACATGCTTTTATGAAGGGAATACGAGTTAAAACATGCCAGTTATCATATCAATCATATGTGACTAATAACCCGCATGCACAAGGATTTATCACACTTTCAACTACTTTACCAAGTATAATACTATAGATGGTTTTTCCAAAACATTTTTACTTGTTTAAATCTTTTCTCAAATTATCTCTCGTGCTGTATGTTTTACTTCTAAACCTGTTACAACAGTGTTTTAAACAAAGGTTTTCTCTACTTATATTGTGTTATCAAATTATAAACGTGTTTATGAACGATTTTCAAAGCTTGTTTTACATAACTATATCAAGTCGTAAATTCTTATTTTTAAAGGTTTTCCAAAAGGTTTTACCAAAGTTTTCTTCTATACTTCTATACTTCTGTACTTCTGTTTCGTTAAATGCATGTCTGTACTTGTATAGTTATATAAATAATGTTTAAAAGACTTAGGAAGGCTAGTTCGCCCTATTTCCTTTTCCTCGTTGGGATGTGGTCTGGTGGGTATCGGATATCCATCCGAAGGTCGTTTAAACATTAATTATATATCATGTATACACGTATAGACATAAAGGTTTACATCGGCCAGTTCATTTCCCTTGGGTAGCAAGGGCATCCTTCCATTCATCACTCATAGATTAGAGACACTAGTAACTATTATAGGAATAGTTAGGAGGTTCTATTCACTCTTTCTAGTACAAGAGTTCCAATGGAGTCAGTTCATTCACGAGTCTATATCACTTCTCCAGCGCCTCTAATAGAACTCAAAATATGAGATGCATCCTCTGGACACGGATCTCCCCGTCATCAAGTTGGTAACCAGAGTCTCCTGGAGGGAGAGCGGGCATTGTGTGTATAGATCTATACGGGACTGACACTCCTGCACCCTGACTGCTAGCTACAGTCCACGGCCTACCAAGCCAAGGGGTGACAAAATTCATATTTATTCCGACGCTTGCAGGGCGTCAAGTACTCTAGTGTCAATCAGTATGGTTACGAGTATCTCCATGTTTACCTTGACTCCGGGCCTGCCATGGCTTCCTTATAGCTATTAGGTTCATCAAGATTTATTAGTGTACCATCACTAATATACGTATCCCCTTCGGTAGTAATATGAAAACCATAAAACTGGGGTTGAACTCTAACTCTATCGGAACGTCTAAGAGGTAAGGACTCGTCAATCGGTTCAACCGGATTTTCCTCCTCGGGTTGAGTGCCAACGGCAGAGGTTCCTTCATCTATCGACTCTTGAATCTCTTCAAGTTCGATTTTCCTCCCACTGTCTCCTTGGCTTATGAGTTCTCGCTCTCGGAAAACTCCTCTCCTCGCAACGAAGACAACATTGTCCTTCGGTCTATAGAAGAGATATCCAAAGGATTTCTGCGGGTAGCCGATGAAAATACATCGCTCACTACGAGGTTCGATCTTGTCGTGAGTATCTCGTCTTACGAAAGCCTCGCAACCCCAAACCTTGATATGTGCTAATGAGGGAGCTTTCCCTGTCCATATCTCGTGAGGTGTTTTGGCAACCTTCTTAGTAGGGACTCGGTTAAGGATATGGGTGGCAGTCTCTAAGGCATACCCCCAAAAAGAGATTGATAGTGAAGCACGACCCATCATAGAGCGAACCATATCCAATAAGGTTCGATTACGCCTTTCTGCCACACCATTCAATTGTGGTGTCCTAGGTGGCGTCAATTGTGAAACTATTCCACAATCCTTGAGATAATCATGGAATTCAAGACTTAGGTACTCTCCTCCTCGATCGGATCGAAGCATCTTGATTTTCCTGCCCAATTGATTCTCCACTTCATTCTTGAACTCCTTGAACTTTTCAAAAGTTTCTGACTTTTGCTTGATCAAATAGATATACCCATATCTACTATAGTCATCGGTAAAAGTCACGTAGAAGCGGTTCCCATCCTTCGTGGTTGATCTAAACGGTCCACATACATCGGTATGTATTAGGTCCAATAGACCCTCACCCCTTTCGCAAGTACTTGTGAAGGGTGACTTAGTCATCTTTCCAAGTAAACAAGACTTGTACGTGTCATCTTCCCTAAGGTCGAATGACTCCAACACTCCATCATTTTGGAGTTGGGCTATGCGTTTCTTGTTGACATGTCCAAGACGACAGTGCCACGAGGATGCTCTATCCATACTATTGGAAGAATCTATGTTCAAAACATCATTTTCTAAGTTATCAACAATCATAACAGTTTCATATATTCCATTACATGGTATAGCTTCAAAATAAAAGACACCATTTAGATAAGCTAAAATAGAACCATTCTCATTATTAAAAGAAAATCTAAAACCTTGTCTAAATAAACCATGAAATGAAATGATGTTTCTAGCCATTTCTGGCGAATAGAAACAATTGTTCAAATCTAAACATAAACTATTCCTAAGCACTAAAGAATACACTCCAATCTTGGTCACATGCGACGATCTTCTGTTCCCCATGATTAGATTGATCCTTCCTTGCTCCACATCCCTACTTCTTCTTAGTCCATTCACATTAGAGAAAATGTGGTAACCACAACTGGTATCAAGAACCCAAGAAATAACATGATTAGAATCGTTAGATTTAATTGTGTATATACCTGCGAAAGATGGCTTGATCTTTCCTTCCTTGATGGCTTGCAGGTACTCTGGGCAGCTTCTCTTCCAATGTCCTATCTTGTGGCAGTGGTGGCACTCTGCCTCCTTCGGGTTAGGGTAGGGTTTAGCAGGATCAACTTTGGTCCCACTAGAAGAGGCACCATCTCGGGCTTTAACCTTGCGATAGTTCTTAGACGAAGCCTTCCTCTTCTTTCCCTTTCCTTGTCCAATTGCCAAGACAGGATCAACGGGCGGATGGGAGTTGGTGCAACAGACTTGTCCTTGAAGTTGCTCTCAGCGACCCTCAAGAGACCTTGGAGTTTGCTTAGGGTGACCTCCTCCTTGTTCATGTGGTAGGTCATCCTAAATTGATTGTAGCTCGGAGGCAAAGAGTGAAGCACCATGTCGACCGCCAAGTCTTCCCCAAAGTCAACATTTAACTTGCGAAGGCGGTCGACATACCTTTGCATCTTTTGCAGGTGCACGGTAAGAGACTCTCCATGACCCATCTTAGCGGAAATCATGTTAGTGAAAATCTCATAACGCTCTTGTCTCGTGTTTTGGTGGTATCTCTCCAATAAGTCTTGATGCATCTCGTATGGGTACATGTCCTTGTAGGACTTTTGGAATTCGGAGTTCATGGTGGCTATCATGATGCAATGTACCTTCGTTGCATCGCGCTCATGAGTTTCAAAAGCGGTCATTTCAACCGGAGTAGCGATTTCAGGGTTGATTTTCTCGAGCTTCTCATCGAGGACATACTCCTTATCCTCACAACGAGCAATGGTGCGAATGTATCTTATCCATTCGCTAAAGTTCGTCCCATCGAAAGTGACCTTTTGACAAAGGCTCATCAATGTGAAAGAACTAGTAGCAGCGTTGTTTGCGTTCGACATTTACAAATAGAAATGACAAAGATAGGTTAGAATATGAATCCCTAATTATCACCCAATAAGAAAAAATTAGGGCTAGGATCCAACAACAATATTTACATATTAGAAAAGGGATGCCGTAATCTAACATGCAAATAATATGAAGGTAAGTGAATGACGATTCACTAATTCTCCACCAACATAACTTTAAGTCCTAAATGTATTCAGAATTCCTAGGTTCGGATGAGATTCATTGAAACTATTCAATGGCATGTTTAAATCTCGATATGCTCCTCTTGTTTGTGACTGGGATACCGAGGATCACAAAGCGGGTGTGAATTACCATGCAAATTCACATGGTGCCTTCATTGTAACGATCACCTATTCGATGTGCCGGTAAACCACACATGCTCCATCGAACTATGATAAACAATGAATCACCCTTTGCCACCTTTTCTTAGAACCAATTAGTGCGCCGGTAAACCACACACGCTCCACTAACTTCTTAGCAAGGGTGCAAAGTGTAATTTCATGGGATTGCATCAATTCACTTTTCCTAAAGTAACTAAGATTGGGAAATTTTTAAAAAAATGTATAGTTACTTTGTATTTCATATTATACTTTTAATGAGAGGATGAGGTTGCCCTATCCTACCCGTTCGGCTAACGACCCTCCACCGATCAAGCAAGCGGTGGGTGTGAGTGTACACCCATTAAGCGTCATTTTATAGGCCGCAACCTTATACCCACCTCATAGATCGACTTCGTGAATGAGGCCTACTAACGGTAAGACTAGCATTTTAGTTATACATATATATATATATATATATATATATATATATATATATATATATATATATATATATATATATATATATCTTGTAATATTATATTAGTATAGGGTTGTATTTTAAACTTTTTTAAAAAATCTAGGGTTTGAAATTTAAATTGTCTAAATTAAAACTTTTAATCACAAAACATAAATTTCAAAACTTGAGGACAAGTTTTAAACATTCAAAACATGGAGGATCAAATAACAAATAATTTTAATTAACAATTAATTTCCTAATTATCTATATTTGATTTATTCAAGATTTCTTGCAAGATAATTACCAATTTAATCAAAATAATTAATTAATTATCACATAAGGAAATTAAATATTTTATTAGTTGATAAATTTCTTTAATTAGATCAAGATTATAGTCATATATATATATATATATATATATATATATCAAAAAATCGGATTTGGGTTGATCTAATATGATTAAGGTAAGTTTCCATAAGATAATCATCAAAAAATCCCGAATCTGGCCTTTCCTGACGCTCGGACTCGCCGAGTGCACCAAGGGACTCGCCGAGTCAGGCCAACTCGTTGATTCCACTATGGAACTCGCCGAGTCCATGACTCAGAAACACAAAAATCGAATTTTGCACACAAGTTTCAAGCAACAATTTAATAGAAACCAGTCTAGGCTCTGATACCACTGATGGGTTTTAGCCATAAGAACTTTCCTATGTGCGCAAGCAAAACCCTAATGCTTGGATCTAGGCTTTCTAATTAAACATGCTTTGAATCCAAGACTTCTAACAACTAATTAGGTATAAAACAATACAAAATCAGATCTAGAAGTATACCTTTGAAGCTCTTGTTTGATCTTGTTGTTTTGGAGCTCTAGAGTCACAATTGTCACTCCTCTAATGGCTTACAAACACCAATAAGAAAAGAAGATGATTTGAGAGAGAGGAGAGGGAAGATTCGGCCAGGGTTTCTTTCTTCTTAAGAGGTGTCGATTTCCCTATGCCATGGGGTCTATTTATACTTGTAGACTCCTTAACGGTTTCACCTTAAACCCTAGTTGGATAATCCTTTCCTTAAAGCAATCCAAATTCTTACCATAGATAAGCCTTGGACGATTCTAGAGCTATCCAAAGCTCTAGAATCCGTCCAATCCCTATCTCTTAAGGATTTACAGTCTAAAGTGTAACTATCAAACAATTGACAGTTTATACCCTCTTATTTAATTAATCTCTTTAAGTCACCAAATTAATACTAATTAATTTATGACTTATATTAATCAAATAACAATATTATTATTCCTTATATTATTCTCATAATATATTAATAATATTTATTCTCTCTTAATAAATCATCCTATCAAGTTGCTATGGTGAAGGCAACCCAAAAGGATCATGCACAATCGGGTCAAATACTTGCGTAATATAGTTGCAGCCTTAGACACTATTCCAACATGAATTTCCTTTTGAAAGTGGGAACAAATGATCTAGAGGTACAAACAATTCTTGAATCTTTTTTTAATTAAGGTAAAATTACGTTTATAACCTTAGTTGAATATATATATATATATATATATATATATATATATATATATATATATATATATGTAATGCAGGTTACACATACACTTTCGGTTTCTTTGAATAAAATTGAGGATCTGAAATATTATGAAGGTGATTTGAAAGCTGCAAGGGATCATTACTTTCGGGCTCTTGATGTTCGTAGAAATGCTATAAAAGATTCTTCAAAAGCTCCATCACAGGGGTTTTTTGTTTATATATATATATATATATATATATATATATATATATATATATATATATATATATATATATATATATACACACACACACTGGATATGAAAATATACAAATTTATATAATATTTGATATGTGTGATTTGATCTTATGATTCCATTCCGTTTGTTGATTCCGATTCCAGGTTCTAGATGTGGTTGTGTCCCTTGCGAAAGTCGATGATGTGGATAGAAATCTTGATGCCGAGGATACATAAATTGAAGGGTTTCAAGAAGCCATAAATTTGTTGGAATCTTTGAATATAAAGTCTGAAGAAACTGCACTGGAACAACGGGTAAGATGTTTCTTTTTAATTTAATGGACAATATGTTAAATTATATGAAAGATTTATAGGGTTACCAAGTAAGATTTTTAAAATTTTAAATTATATGATATTTCATACTTTTCCTTTTCATTTTTCCATTTTTATTATTAATTATACTTTGCAACTGCAGCACCTAAGGAGTTATTTAGTGAGATTATGGTAAAGTATTGATTGTTGTGGGCCATTCACTTTGGTATGTACCTCATTGTATTACACATTAAGGGCAATGTTTGCACATTATCTATCTCAATATATACATATTTCAGAAATTTCTCACTTGCAAACATATATCTTTTACCTTTTTTTATTGTAAGAGGTTCTTCCTATCATGATTTATGACATCCCCATTTTCACGGCCAGAAAAGACCGCTTTTATTTATGCTTTATAAAAATCAGAGTACTTCTTTTAATAAAAATGTTGCGGAATTTGTTCCTAGAAAAACATGATAAATATGTTATCAAAACATTTCCGAAGAAATGTATTTTTATTCATTTTTAAAACATTGGGATGTCATCGCCAATACAGAAACATAAGCATAAACAAAACTTACATTCATTTACACTAGTGATCTACATCTCTTTTAAATCTCTCAGTAAAAAGTAGCTTTGCATCGACACCTATGATACAAATAAGCTGGAGTGGGTCAGGTTGGGAAACCTGGTGAGTACATAGGGTTTTCAACCCATAATAATATAATTATTATGTTTAAACATCAAACAATCAACCCAATTACCCATCCCCATTATCTTTTTAAGTATGTACCCTAAGAATCAACTATTCCTCATTCATTCATTCCTAAGGATCATCCTAAGGAAACGACACGAAGTCCAACGTTGCCACAGTTGTCAAGCACAACTGCTAATATTATCACTTAGGTGCAGCTGCCAAAATTTTGACATTCTCCATGAGGCGCTTCTGCCGGTATTGTCCTTTAAATGCTATTGTCACGGTTATAATGTCCTCTATTAGGCGCAGCTGCCGATACTATCCTTAGAGCGCAACTGCTAGGATGTTTAGAGTACCTCGTAGATCCAAAAACATCTACAGGTTATGGTGCATTTGCCAATGCTCATCTATAGGGTACTAGGTCCATTGTTGCCAATGTCCACCTACAGGGCACTATGTACACACTACCAATGTTCCTCTATATCAGCTTCCGTCCCTCATCATTCATCTACCCATGTTATACCCAACATATTTGTAGATATAAAATACATATACAGTTTAAATCATTTAAAACATGTATAAAAATCTTTCACCCAACATAGACAACAAGTATTCAGACAATATGCACACATAACACGTAATTTAAATAAAATACTTCATATCTATGTGTAAGATGAAAGTAACTATGCACTCACTTGATTAAGTGGTGACTCGGCACTCGGACAGCACTTCGTTACTCTTAAAACAATTTCCTCGAAAAAACCTAGTATCAATATCACTAGGGTTTAGTCCGACGTTAACCGCGACTAATTAATAGTCTAGCTATTATTACTATTATATAAGCGTTAACACAATACTTTTCACCCACTATATACAGACGAGGCCAAACATGAAACACCGGAGGGCAAGATCATTTCGGCATAAAAGCACTTCTGAATCCAGCAACCTAAGCGGCCCTCCAAACTGGAACTCCTGTACCGCGAGTGGTTAAAAAGACATTATAACAACACTTATATAACTCGTAATAATAGCCTAAATACTTATTATTAGGTCCTAATAACTTTACTATATTGAAACATAAGTTATACTAAAGATAGGGTAGGTATAACTCACTTACAGTGGGTTTCCTTGGAAACCGAGCTCCGCCGGAGCAGAGTTTCTGAGCCGGAGGCTCTTCTCTTCGGAGCTGTCAGACGCTCCGGGAGCCTCGGGGTTTCCTTCGGGTGCTAGGGGGTTAACCTAGGCTTAAGGGGGTTTTAGGGACTAGAGAGAGAGAGAGAGAGTCTAGAGAGAGAAAGAATAGTGTGGAAAGGTGTGGGAAATGGAGGAACCCGACACCTCTATTTATAGGGGGCTGGCAGCTGGACTCGCCGAGTTGGAGGAAAAACTTGCAGAGTTCATGCATATGTCACCCTTGTGGTGGTGCGATGTGTCCTCTTTCTGGTGGTGCCACGTCACCTCTTTTGCAGCAGCACCCTGCCAACTTCTAAACCCCGTAACTTTCGCATACGAGCTCCGTTTTCGACGTTCTTTTTTTCCACGCGTAGTTAAAAATAAGATCTAAAACTTTCATTTAGACTCCGTTGGCTAATTCTTGACCGATCTTAAATTTAACAGTAGGAGGAGATTAGACTGTTAAATGACCACGCAGAATTCGTAACTCCTTCATATGGACTCCGTTTTCGTCTGTCTTTTTATCGTTGAGTTCATATTAAAGAGATATTCAACTCTCATTTAGGTCGCGTAAGCCAAAAACCACTCAAACTAAAATTCGAGTTTCGGGCCGTGCATTGCTAAGCCAAATTTTAGAAAATTCATAACTTCCTCATACGAAGTCAGATTTGGGCGTTCTTTTTTTGTTTGTTCTCGGTTTAACGTATACTACAAATTTTATTCATATCACTAAGGCTAAAAAGTCCTCTATCGTAAATTCATTATTTACGTCTCCCGGTGTCATGCCGGTTTTGCCGTAAAACTTCGATGGGCCATAACTTCTTCGTTATAACTCGGATTTCGGCGTTCTTTATATGTAGGGAACCCTTAAGACATATTCTACAAGTTGGTTAAGATTATTTATTCTAAATAATCTTTTGTCGAAAAGTCGTTTTCGACACCTATTATCTCTAAATTGACTAGCCCGGATTTACGGACGTTACATGATTGATGTTGGAACCAACAATGACAACCTTCTAGACAATCCCTTCCCTTGTGTAACTTTTTTTTCTTCTCTTCTTGATTTTTTTTCGAACCTTATTAAGAAAATTACATGTGATTTACATGTAAATCATATATGAATCACATGTGATACACATGTAATTAACATATGAATTACATGCAAATCATATGTTATTCACATTTAATCACATGTTATTCACATATGAATTACATGTGATTCACATGTAAATCACATGTTATTCACATCCCTATTCTAATCTATACTAATAAAAGAGTAGTTCTTTTGCCATGTGTCACCATGTTAGGCATTGTAATTAATATCATGACACTTGTCAATCTATTAATTCTCCATTTCAAATTTCAAATTTCAAATTTTAAATCACATTTTAATTACATTAAATTAGTAATATTAGAATAAAAATAAAATAAAATTTATACCAATTATAATAAAATAAATTTTATACAATCCCTATACTAATAAAAGAGTAGTTCTTTTGTCATATGTCACCATGTTAGGCATTATAATTAATATCATGACACTTATCAATCTATTAATTCTCCATTTCAAATTTCAAATTTCAAAATTTAAATCACATTTTAATTACATTAAATTAATAATATTAGAATAAAAATAAAATAAAATTTATAACAATTATAATAAAATAAAATTTATACAAATTATAAGATGATATATATTTTACGTATTTATTTGAATCAACGATTATAATTTTATATATAGCTAAAAAATATCTTTTAATTAATAAGTTATTTAAAATTATTAATTAATACTTTTGAGTTTTTACTTAGAAAGTTTAATTAATTTTCTAACCGTGGTTCCCACGGGTTATAAACTAGTAAAAGAATAATTTTAATCTCCTTTTGACATGTGTCATCATATTAGACCTCCTAATTAATACACATTTTATTCTTTTTTTTGTCATGTGTCACTCTATTAAACCTATTAATTAATGCATGCCACTTATCAACCTATTAATTCTCTATTTCAAATTTTAAAGTTTTCACTTTAATTACAATAAACTAGGTGTACGACCCGTGTAATACACGGGTTTATTAAAAATAAAAATTTAATATCAATATTTAAACATTAAATTTAATATCAATATCAATTTTAGAGCTCTCATTAATTATGACATTTATTACATTATAAATATATCAATTCTTTTTCAAGGAAGCATTTATTTCTCTCAATATTATAACCGAAATAAGTTATGATATGTGAACAAATCAGAAAATTACATGTGGAAATAAATAAATTCTAAAAATCTATTAAAATGCCATGTGTCCAAATCAATGAGGACATGACATGTGGCAGAAAATGAGTTTTATTTATTAGTATAGATTAATAACAATGAAATAAAAATTAAAATAAAATTAATAAAAATTATAAGGTGATATAATTCCACATATTTATTTAAATTAACGATTATAATTGATTAATAATTTTGTGTTCTAACTATTAAAGTTTAATTAATTTTGTAGCCGTGGTTTCACGGGTTATAAACTAGTGTAAATCATATATGAATTAGATATGATTCACATGTATATCACATGTTATTCACATGTAAATCACATGTTATTCACATATAAATCAGATGTAATTCATATATGAATTAGATGTGATTCACATATTAATTACATGTAAATCAAATATGAATTTGTATGAGTGTTTTTGCATCAACCGATTTTTTCTTGTAGATTTGAAAGAAATTGTTGTGAATATTGAAGGGTGAAAAATGATAAATTGAAAAAAAAATATGGAAATATTGACACGAAGATATGAAAACGCTTTGAAATTTGTAGCATTTTTTATTTTTTATTTTTTATCGAATAAAATACATGTATTATTATGTTTATAGATTAATTAATAAATATGAGATTTACTTACGAATATTATAGTATAAGAAATGTACATATGTACATTTGAAAATATATGTACATATGCACCTAAAATTTACTTTTAAAAAAAATGCATTTTTTTTAAATTGCAGTTTTTTTTTTTTTAAATTGCAATTTTTTTCTGAAAAAATGTAACTTTCTTTAAAAAACTAATAGTTTTTTTTGAAAAAATTGCAGTTTTTTTAAAAAAAATTGCAGTTTTTTTTTAAAAAAAATGCAGTTTTTTTTTTAAATTACTGTTTTTTTAAAAAAATATATTTTTTTTTCAATTTTTTTTAAAAAATTCATGTTTTCTAAAAAAAATTAAAATATCTGCATTTAAAAAAAATGAAAAATACTATTTTTAAAAAAATATGAAAATTTGATTTATGATGTAAATTTTTAGACATTTATATTTATATGTTAAATAACACAAAAAAAATTAAACATTAAATGAGATTGGTAAAATTACGATCATGTCCTTAATAAATTACTTTTTATCCAACGCTCCACTTTTAGTTCTCGAGTTCTCGGGAAACTATGAATTCTCAACCGATCTTAATATATATATATATATATATATATATATATATATATATATATATATATATATATATATATATATATATATATATATATATATAATAGCATATTTTAAAAAAGTAAAGTAGCATGCAAGACATCATATTTTTTTGCCAAACAAAATTATTTTCACATAAACATTTTAGCATGCAAAAGCGACCAAAACAAAAAACAAAATAGATCTATTCGGGATGTCACAATAAATTTTCATAACGATAAAAATTAAAAAGAAAACTAATTCAATGTGTTCATGAAATGAACACAATTTTTTCCACACATGTTCGATTTTCCCAATCACCCCAAATAAGAGTAGGGATGAGGTTGGGTCCGGAACCATAGCGAAATAACCTAGAATTGAAAAAATAAAAATCGAAAATTAGGATCTTAAAGAATCGAGAACCGAACCGAGGTACGAGGGTACAATATGAGTACCAATATCAAAGCCATTTATTTAGTTCTAGAACTGAAAATGCACTGCTATTTCTAGGGGTGGTTTGAAAGTGCAAGTGCATGTGGGGTATGTTTCGAAGAACCAAAATGAACAAAAAGTATATTGTTATTTTATTTATTTATTTGGGTATTTGAAAGTGCAAGCATGCATGGGTTGTTGTTTGCTAGAAAAACAGTCATTAGATTGTGGTTATTATCACGATATTAATGTCGTTTTTATGTTGCATTGTGGCTAGCATTTTGAATGCCACAGATGTTGCTTGAGATAGTTGTTACATGTCTATATCCTTCAAATTAATAATATGGAAGCAAGAGACCAACCTAAATGGAGCAATACCTAATTTTAAACCTAAAAAAATGAGAGTTGTCACTAATGGATATATATTCCGGTTGTGGGGAAACGTCAACATGATAATGTTTCGGAGAAAAGATATTCGAGTAGATTTATTAACAGTAGACACAATGACTTAATTTAATTTGTCCATTTTTTTCATTATCAATTTGCATTGAAGTATGTATAAATGGGCTATAGATGCCAACAAAGATGCTTGTGAAAGCTTGAAGATAAACCATCCACATACACAAGTACGTAATTACTTATATGCTTGTGAAAGATTTGCTAATATGTGTCCTTTTAAATTTCGATTCCGGAAACAATAAAACCCGAAATTAAGGATCTGAAAACCAAATTAACTGAAACCAAAAAGTTGATAATATAAATAAACGAGAATCGATCTGATAAGCACAATCAGTTCCAAATTGGTTTCGATTTCAGGGTTTTTTTTTCATACTAGGATAATAATATCTATTTTTTTATCAACTTGATTTATCATTGTAGATTTGAATGATAACGATTTTTATTCTTTTTCTTGGCCTTTTCTTAGAGATTATGTTTGTTTTAATTCCAACCATTTTCCTCATTTTTTCCATCACTAGCAAAACTAATGTTATTTTCTAGTGATTTAGTTTCTTCCATGGCGTCATCAATTTTTTTTAAGGAATTATCTACAAACTTTAAGTTTGGTACAACCAACTGACCCATGTTGAAATGGAAGTTTGCCGGCAGTGACTCCAATACATAGCCTTATATTTACAATGAGAGATTAGTTAGTACGCAAAACCTGATCCGAAACCCCCGTTAAAGAAGTTTTATTTCTTATATATAAGCACAATCAGTTCCAAATTGGTTTCGATTTCAGGGTTTTTTTTTTCATACTAGGATAATAATATCTATTTTTTTTATCAACTTGATTTATCATTGTAGATTTGAATGATAACGATTTTTATTCTTTTTCTTGGCCTTTCCTTAGAGATTATGTTTGTTTTAATTCCAACCATTTTCCTCATTTTTTCCATCACTAGCAAAACTAATGTTATTTTCTAGTGATTTAGTTTCTTCCATGGCGTCATCAATTTTTTTTAAGGAATTATCTACAAACTTTAAGTTTGGTACAACCAACTGACCCATGTTGAAATGGAAGTTTGCCGGCAGTGACTCCAATACATAGCCTTATATTTACAATGAGAGATTAGTTAGTACGCAAAACCTGATCCGAAACCCCCGTTAAAGAAGTTTTATTTCTTATATATATATATATATATATATATATATATATATATATATATATATATATATATATGAGTAAGATCAAATGAGAACACCTAAAAGGTTGAGAACGCGAGAACAGATCTAGACCATCTAATTTTTAAGATTTGTGGCTATAATTAATTGTTATTTTTCTAATTATTATTACATTTAAATTTTAATTTTTAAATTAAAGATAATTATAAAGGCTATTAAGGTAAATAAGCATTACCCTAATTTTGTAAACTCCTATAATTAATCTCTATCTCTCTATTTCTTGATCTAATCTCATAGAGCATTAAATTGACATCTTCAACATATCACCGCCTTATTCCTACGCCACCATCATACCTCGCCATCACCAAAATCCTCCAAGGCGTCAAATCGCCCCCCCTGCAACTCGATCTCCAATCGTTCTCCTATAACTCGATTTTAGTTCATCGATATTCATTGGAGATTCTAGAGCTGCATCCTTGAATTCGATGAATCAGAAGCGGAAGCGAAGAGAAGATGATGGCGAAGGTGTTGAAGATGACCGCATTGAAGAAGAACGAAGAAACAACAAGAAATACAAAGGGGACGAAGAGAACAGTGGAGCAGGAGGGATTTAAAAAATTAGCGGTTCATGAAAGGAGGATCGAATTCGATATGGAGGATCGAATGAGGTATTATTCACTTGTAGTACCCTGACTTCATCTTAAATTTTCTCATAATTGACGCGTCTATGAGGAATGCGATATAATCAGAATCTTTGACTCGTTTGAGATAATTTTTAAGTTCAGTTTTGATTAATAGATGTTTATTAGGTCTTGGCAGTTCACGTTCATACTCTTACCTGTGTTCTTTTTTTTTTTCTGCTAGTTAAAAACCATATTTAATTTGTATATGTTCTAAGAATCTATGAGGTTTGAGGCATTCTTGATCTATTGCTATATGATACTTTGTTAATTGCGGTTCCCATTTTAGCACTAGAATTTTGATCTTCTGTTTGCTTCTCTGTTCGTCTCCCCTGATGCATTAATCTTAGAGAAATGATTCATAATTTCGTATGATTTCATTTTCATCCCTTCTTATTGTTCTAACTCTTGTTCATATATTAGGAATGTGACTGTTAATTTATCAATATAAATTTAGTTGTAATCTTATATGAATACAATGTCAAATGTCTTATTTTGCAGTTAATCGTCAATGAATATAAGTATATTGTAACTGCATAATTTTATACATTAATGATTTATGTTTTGAACATGTGTAATTTAGAGCTTGATGTTTCGAAGAAGGATAACCGTAAAGCATGGAAATGCAACACTCTTCGTTTCTATATGTATGATAGCAACAAGAAAATTCGAAGAAAAAAAAACAATGTTATAGGAATTTACTTATGATTCACTTTATATTCATTTATGAATATAACTACTAAAAATATAGAAATTTAGATGTATTTTATATTATGGTAAATGTATTCATGTGTGATTAGAATTGTATTCATTTATGATTGTAATTAGAGACGTATTTATTTGTAATGAAATGATCAATTCTTAAACATTTTTTGATATCAATTCATGAACAAAAAACAAAAGACAAATCCAGCCACAAAATTTTCATTTATGAATATGACACTATTTGATAAAATTAAATCATAAAATTAATAAATTGTTATATATTTTTAGTCAATTGTATACTCAATAAATTAGTTTAATATTTATTCATTTAAGGACAATAATCATGTAAAACAAAATCAAATCATTTGAAATTGGTAATTTTTTTCTTTTTCATTAATGATATAAAGAAAATGGAAAAAAATTCTTGTTTTGGTAACAATCAATTAGAATCCTAAAAATTTAGGAAAATATCATTTTATTTTATTTTTTATATTTAACTAAAAAAACAAGTTTACCTATATGCCTTATATATTGATCGGTTCATAACTGTTTTCGCGTTCCCAACCCTTTAGGTGTTTATATATATATATATATATATATATATATATATATATATATATATATATATATATATATATTATAATTGTGTTTTTTTATTGGTTTTGATTAAAAAAAATATCATCCATCAAATGTGCTCATAAAGTCAACCAACTTTTGAGCATCTTTGAACTAAAAAACAAAGTTTGAAAATATTTTCATTTAAAACTTTTTTCCATAATTTTTTATTAAAAAAACATTTACACAATCTTCAAAAAGAATAAACCAAATATGAAACTTTATGGGTTTAGAAATGAAGACGGGCAACACATAACGTCTACTAATTATGCCACATTTTTTTAGGAATGAGCATCGAAACTGGGTACCCGCTTTCGGAACCGGAAATGCCTCAAAACTACCGGTTTTGGAACTAGAACCGCCTTAAGCGGTTCCGGTTCTAATTTCTAAAGTTATGGAACCGCGTTAAGTGGTTCTGGTTTCGGTTCTCATTTTTTCGGAACCGCTACCTGCTGGGTACCCGTCGGAACCGGTTTATATATATATATATATATATATATATATATATATATATATATATATATATATATATATAGTATTTCATATAAATATGTGTGTTACTTAGACCGGTTTAAAATATATTGGTCTGATTTTGTCTGTCTTTGGTCCGAATTGATTTGATTTGGATCAAACTAAATTGTGGTTTTATCGACAAAAAATAACAAAATTAATGTAACCGGGTTCCAAACATACTGCCTAGAGGGTTCCGGTTCCGGTTCTAACTTTTTAGGAACCGCCGGTTTCGATTCCGGTTCTGGTTCTCGACAAATGAGGCGGGTACCCGCTTATGCTCATCCCTAGCTTTTATACAATCTCTAAAACTCCAAAATTCGTTAAACAAAAATTCCAAACCCATATATATATATATATATATATATATATATATATATATATATATATATATATATATATATATATATATATATATATAAAGAGCAATCGTTTTATACCTAACGAAAGTGGTGGTGGTGGTAGTTATTGTCTTTTTTGAAAATAATTGAATACTTAATAACCCCCCATAACAGAGTTTACAAAAATAAACTCTGACATACATTGATTTATATAAAAAGCAGAATATGTAAAATTAATTAAAAAGTAGTTCATGAACACTTTTCCAACCAATGTTTTGATATAGTTTAACATAAATGTAGAATATATAAAAGTTAAGAGATGTAAGGTTCAACTCAACATAATGATTTATAATAGTTTGTCTCTTCAACAAGAGCTTGAACATAATGATTTATAGTAGTTTGTCTCTTCAACAAGAGCTTAAGACCACTTGACAAGAAATCAATCCCTGTCTTCGCCATATTTATCCATGGCTGATAGATATTCTAAAACATGAACCTTTAAAGGTAGACTTGAAATCGTGTGTACAAGATTTAACATAAATTTATCTCAAAGCCCTTAACCTGGAAAAGTCCTTAACCCAACCACTCTAGTAGAGTTTATAATACCAGATCTATCATAATGTTGGGAGCTTTATAGACATGCATATCCAAAACATGTCTAGAATCCAATTTAGGTCATGATAAGCTAAAAATGCCCAAAAACTAATGCAAATATAAGAACTTCATCCAAAATCTAGATTTATAGCATATGTTGCTCTTGGGACTTTGAAGAGTCATAAAGTTGCCAACTTTATGAGTTCCCTCCTTGCAAACTTGCTCAAACATGAAGAACATGGGACAAAAACCTAGATCTTAACACTTTATGCCATAAAGATTGAGTCTTTGACACTTACAAAGGTCCAAAAGCTATGAGAGATGTTGATGACGTTGATTCCTTGCAAGTTCCACTAATGAAGCACCTTCTTCTCCCTCTTCTCTTCTTCTTCAAGCCAACAATGCTCCGGAAAGGTCACAAATCACCAAGGGAATGAGAGCTAGAGTTTCTATGAGGTATAAGGGTGTTTGAGGCTGGTAATGAACCCTAGAAGTGGCTTAGATGAGTTTAAATATGAAGCAAACCCTAATTGAATCATGGGCTTGGTCAAGAACAATTGTCATCGTGGGCATCCTTGCACCACATCGTGACATAGGGTTTCCCCAAAAAACTTCATCTTTGTTTCCTAATAAAAGTATGCTTAACCAATCTGGAACACGAGTGTTACAACTCTTCCCCTACTTAAATTAGATTTTTTCCCTGAAATCACTCCTTACCAGCTCCCAGGCTCCCCAGACTATTCGGAAAAACCTTCCAAAATCCCGATTTGAATTAAGAAGTCGACTCATACAAACGACTACCTTCTAACTACTATAATCAAAACCAAACTCAGTGGAACTCACATATCCTAGCATATAATGAATCATTGACCCACTAACGTTAACTAAGGATGAGTAACCATCACTACTCTGCCATAAATCTAAAAACACAAAACCCTATCTAACTTCCACACAGACAAAACTATCTCATCCTAGATCCATAAGAGACTCCAATTCGTAATCCGAACTTAACGAAACCCTTATGACCATGAATTATCTTACTGGTAACTGGAAACCAGAATCCCTAACCATTCATTGCTGCTGAAGCCTTTCATTTGAAAGCAAAGGTGACTCTTAACGCAAGTCTCACCCATAGGTACCACACCAATACATAACACACATTCTGATAACCAAGGATTCACATATTCGATCTATCCGAGATCTCCCAATTCCATGCTAACTTTACTAAATTGGGATGCAGAATTCCTAACTGTCTGCTGAGAGCGACAATCGCATGCATGGTCACGCAATGAGACTCCACCCAAGAGTCTAACTGACAAAAGTTATCCTAGCCTGCTCGCCAACATGGCTCCAACAGTCCTCAAGGGATGACATAACCGACCGACATACGAACATAAGGTAGCCCACTTCGTTTTAGGGGAGGAGGACGAGCTAAAAATCATTTAAGGCCATAAATTGTTTTTTTTTCATCTTGTAAAAAATATATACAATTTTTTGTAAACAATTTTTTTTTGAATTATTTCAAAATAGTTTTAAATTCTAACTTAAAATTTTAATTTTCTTTAGTTTTTCGTATATTACAATATTTATTTAATATTAAATAAATATAAATAAAAAACTAATTAAATTACACTAGATGTATGTCCGTGTGAAACGATGAAGATAAATTGTGTTTTTGGTGAATTGTTTTTTTATGGGAAATAATTATTAGATTTTATTATTAGTTATTATGTAATAAAAATTTTCACTTTTAAATAAAATATTTATGTTTATATTGTTTTTTTATACTATTGATGCAAATTAATTAATGTTGGTGTTTAGTTTAAGAAATTTAAATAAACTTATATACACGAATCTAATATTTTAAATTTTTTATTTTGTTCCAAATTGAATTTCATAATTACTTTCTTTGATTCAAATTTCAAACTTTTGGCAAGTATTACTGAATTATTTATGCATAATTGATTTGTACAAAAGGTTTTGTAACTTATATCTCTTAAAATTCAAGATAAGACTAATATATTTTATAATATAATATAAGATCAAGAAAAATAATACCATTCACGATTATTGATGAAACAATCTGAGGATGGCATGACATCCTCACAATATTCATTTACTTGAATTCTTATGACACATATATACATGCAAGGACATGTTACCAAAGAAAGTCTTTAATCTCAAAAGATCTTCTGAATAATATCAGAGTTATAATCTTTATTGTTAAACTTCGTAATCACTAATCCTACAAAATATCCAGACAAATGAATCCAAATGTAATATATGATATATAATGGAAGCGTCAATTTGTTGAATCTTTGTCGATTTATATTTTATTAAAGGGAAATCTCTGATAAAGTCCAATATTTTTGGTTAGTTTACAGTTTAATTCAAATATTTATTTTTTTAACAAAAAAATTCTGATTATCAAGTTTTATACGCTAATATGTCAGTTTTGTTGAAAAAATAAGATCTCTTTTGTTGATTTGGGCAAAATATAAAATAATAAGGACTTTTCTATTCATAAAATAAAAAATAAAATTAAACCGTAAACTGACACAAAATATTATAACTTTATCGAAAATATTCCTTTATTAGAACGTTTCACACTAAAATAAATGGTTATTAAACAATAAGATAAAAACCTCAAGTTTGCATCATCTATCATCTATGTGAATATGATTTAGTATGAAAGCATTAATATATGTATCAAATATACCAACAACCTTATATTAATCATTAATGTAGCAATGTTATCATTATTTTAGCATTTTATGTAGATTTTCTTATTTAATGTAACCATTATTTAACGTAACTAGCTCATCATTTTCACCATTTTATAATTTTTTATAATCTGGTAAATGTATATTAAATGATAAGTTTGTAAATCAACTTAAAATTTATATCTTAATATTAATAAACTACAAAAATGTTATTTTGAGTAAATTATAGCTTTGGTCTATGTAGTTTATATTCATTCATTTGCTGTTTTAATCAAACTTTTCAATTTGACATGGTACATTTAGAAATTATATGCATGATCTTTGAAACTGTTATTACCTTTCTTTGTTTTTTTTCTCATTAGATGATAACTGTTTTGTAACCACACATATAAATTTTGGAAACCATATAGACCTATTATGAAAAATTAATATGTTAGACTAAAAATACAAATACATGTAAGGGGCAAGGACCAAAACTGTAATTTACTCTATTATTTTTAGCAATTATGGTTTTGTCATAAATTAAGAAAGAGTGTTAAATGATAGGAATACCTGAATGTGGGCTCCATTTCCATATGGAGATAGAATCATGATCTGCTTCTTTCCAGAAATGTATCAAGTACTCAATCTAATCTGCTTCTTGTCCACACCCTTAGATTTCACTCATCATGAATCACCCAAACACCCATATTATATAGGATTCACTAACAATAAAATAAATTAACATTTCAAGAAAACCACCCACCTCGTTAATATGACATTTATATGAATAGAAGCTTTGTGGTTTATATGAATGAGAAGCTTTACATAACATTTGTAAAATTATGAAAACTTAAGGTCGATATATCATGATATTCAGAAAGATTATCAAGTAACGATTACATAAATTTAATGTATACAAGAAATATTGATTTTTTTTTAGATATTGGAAAAGAAATTTGCTGGATTATCTTTCAAATGTAGGTGATAGTTAAACATTTAATAATCATAAATATGCATTTTTTTGAAAGAATAATATATAATAATATTTAAATAAATTTTATTTGTACAATACCCTCAACATTAAAGAGTCATAGTCAAATAGTCATTTACTTTTTATTTCACTATTTTGATATATTTTAAATATTTTAACATGTATATCGGAAGCTTGACACAATTCTTTATTTCTCTTCATTTATTGTTCGTAAAGCAAACAGCAACATTAAATTTGAAATATCTGTGCAAAATACTTTATTGTAAATTTCTTAAGTTCAATTTGCATATATTATAAGGGTCCTACTTTACTTATCCTTCTCCTACCCCCATTCACACATAAACACATATTAACATACTTCATTTACCCTGCTTCTTTTACACTAAAAAGGGGTATGTAAAATCAATCCATAATGTAATTAAGCATTAAGCAAATAATATTTAAAAGTAAATTTTAGTCAAATTGTATTTTAAAGAACAATATTTAAAAATATTAATAATATGTTAGAAGTTTATAATGGAATACGTTTCTGATCAATTAATAGCTTATAAATATATCATAGTTTGTTATTTATTCATCAACTAATTAAAATTAAAATTGACATAAATATATGTTTATATGTAATCTAAACATTAGCATTTGTAGAATATAGTTAAATTTATTACATAATTGGCGTGTTTGACATAAATATATGTTTTATGTATTATTTGAGATAAAATCAAATAATTCAATCTTTGTTTTAAATGAAAACAATATATGTTTTTTTTTTGACAAAAATAGTTTATAGTTGATATGTAGCAGTAAGAAACAAATAGCTGATAGCTGAAAGTTGAAAGTAGGGGTGACAAATCGTGTTATCGTTTCGTGTTTTTGTCTGATACGACACGACACGACAAAATTTTTTTTAACACGAACACGACACGACACGATGTCGTGTTTTTTTTAACTAACAAGAAAACGAACGAATTAAAAACGACAAACACGAAAAATATAACATATACTAAAAACTAGTTTATTTAATGAATATTTTATCACGTATAACACGATAAACACGAAAAACACGATAAAGAACTGCTAAATCGTGTTAATTTCGTGTCGAATTTTGAACACGAACACGACACGACATCGTTCTTTTTACAGCTAACACAAACACGAACACGAACACGAACACGAATTCAAATTTAGTTCCGTCCCAATTTCGTTTCGTGTCGTGTATTTTTATCGTTTCGTGTCATAAATTGTCACCCCTAGTTGAAAGTTATAAAATTTATTTGTGTAGAATTGTTCGATAAAAGTAAAAAAATTATGTAAAAATCATAAGCTAAAAGATTAAAAAAAATACATTCAAAAATACTATGAAATAACTTTTTTTCTTTTGGAATAGGACATTTTCGTTTAAAATTAAAAACTAAAAACTTTTATTGTCGAATGAAGCTTTTTCTTTTGCTATTTCTTTCCAAACTATTTTTTTTAAACTAAAAGCTATCAAAAGCTTTGTTTTGAACATGCTCTATGAAGTTTACATATATTTAGAAAACCATTAACCATTTGATTCAATATTTGTAATTAAATTCTCTAATTTTTTATAAATAAAATGCTATGACGAACTTCGTTTGCAAGAGTATTGTATATCGTAAATTTTGTTTATATAAAATTATTGATAAAAGTCATTATGGTTTATAGATGGGATAATGACTTATATGATGTGCCGTTAATGAACTTTGCCCCATATATGCATTTAGTCATTTAAAATGTATTTATATGCGATGTCCCGTTAACATTGTTTGATGTATTAAAAAAAAATACTAATATGACATTTTATTGTATGTTTTTGATGATTTGACATCTTAGATGTTTAAATGATTTGATAGGATAATGTATCACATTCATTGTACACATTTAATCACAAGACTATTCCTTGTACACAATTTATGAAAAAACATTCATGTTGTTCACTTTCTTAGGTTATCCGGAGTGGAACCAATTTCACGCGTGAAAATGCTAGGTGGCACCCTAGGAGACGCGTGAACACCGCCCCCAGGGTCGGTGGGTTGGGTGTGTCGTGAGTGGGAGGACAGAGGAAGATACTGCATCTTATTGTTATTGGTGGTGAATCTGGCCCCTCACAATTTCCCTCTTTCTTTCTCTCTCTTTCTTTTTGTTCCCTTCACCACCAACCCACCGGTGAACACCATTTCCATACTCTGATGGGTTGGGTGTGGAACGGTGAAATATTTATGTGGCATCCCAAACAACGCGTGATCATTCCGTATGGCCTTTAACATTTTCAAAGTTTGTTTTACAACTTTTTGTTATAACATTTTTACAATGTTTTTATATCCCATTTATAACTATTTTTGTAACATTTTCCCATCTTTTTTTTTACATATATACATATATTTCTCTCCTTGATTTGAATACTAGAGATGCATTGGACATTTAGAAGACTACTTATATTATGTAAACTTCTTTACTTAACTTGTGTTTTTTTTAGGGAAAATGACTTACCAAGGTAATTAACTTTTTAGTATGTTCACATATAGGTAACTATCTTTTTTTTGTACATATCTAGGTAATAAACTTGTTGGAAGTGTTCACATATGACCATTATGACCTGCTATAGCAGGTTAAATCCTAGATGTGAACACTTTCAACAAGTTCGTTACCTAGACATGTACAAAAAAATAGTTACCCAAATATGAACAAAATGAAAAGTAAAAGTAAATTACACGAATGGTCCCTGTGGTTTGGGGGAATTTGTGTTTTTTGTCTCTAATTTATTTTTTTAACTTGGATGACCCCTAGTGTTTATTTTTACTGCGTGTTTGGTCCTTATTTTATCTAAAAAGACTATTGTGTCCTTATTAATTTATTTTTTAATTAATTTTCTTATTTATGTATTTATTTTTTACATATTAAAAAAATTAATAGACCCACATATTTGTATCTACTCGGATGATCTTTACTGTTTATTTTTTAATTAATTTATTTTCTAACTCGGAGGATCCTACTGTTTAATTTTGTTACGAGTTTAGTCTCTATCTTACCTAAAAAGACTATTATGCCTTTATTATTATTATTTTTTAATTATGTATGTATACTTTATATATTTAAAAAAAAAAATTAATAGACTCCACATATCTGTATCTCCTTACAATATCATCTCTCATCATCCTCAACTTCTATTTATTTTCCATCTTTAGTGATATCAACATCTTTACCATCCCTTTTTTTTCGGTCCTTCAACTCCATCGAATCAACACCACAACCACTAAAGATGAAGAAACAGTAGGTTATGGTGTTGGTTCGCCAGAGTTGAAGTACCAAAAAAAAAAGGATGATGAAGACGTCGATGTCACTAAAGATGGAAAAGAAATAAAAGTTGGGGAGGATGAGAGATGGGATGGTGACCGGTAAGACCCAAATTAAATTTCTCAAACGTGGTTTCAGGTTTATAGTGAGAAGATACAGATATGTGAAGTCTGTTAATTTTTTTAAATAAATACATAAATAAGAAAATTAATTAAAAAAATAAATTAATAAGGGCACAATGGTCTTTTTAGGTAAGACAGAGACCAAACGCGCAACAAAAAAAACAGTAGGGATCATCTGAATTAAATTTCTCAAAAATGGTTTGAGGTTTATGGTAAGGAGATACAGATATATGGGGTCTATTAATTTTTTTAAAAATATAAAAAATAAATACATAAATAAGAAAACTAATTAAAAAATAAATTAATAAGGGCAAAATAGTCTTTTTAGGTAAGCAGGGACCAAACGCGCAACAAAAATAAACAGTGAGGACCATCCGAATTAAAAAATAAGTTAGGGACCAAAAACACAAATTCCTCCAAACCACATGGACCATTCATGTAATTTATTTTTACTTTTTGTTTTATTCATATTTGAGTAACTATTTATTTTGTACACATCTAGGTAACGAACTTGTTAAAAGTGTTCACATTTAGGATTTAACCTGCTATAACAGGTCATAATGGTCATATGTGAACACTCTAACAAGTTTGTTATCTATATATATATATACAAAACAAAAATAGTTACTTATATATGAACATATCAAAAAATTAATTACCTTGGTAAGTCATTTTCCCTTTTTTTATCTAATTATTGCGCCCTTGTATATGTGTGAGCATGAGAAAGATACTTGATTTTGGAATTAGAGCCTATTTTCAACAACTAAAAATGATACAATTTTAAACAATTAAAAAAAATTAATAATAAATCATAAAAAAAATTAATAACTAAATATATATAACAATAATAAAACATTACTCTATCAAGTCAACCTACAACAAACGATCATATTAATAAATGTGTTACATATTACACAAATTCAATAATAAATCACATACGAATTCCTTTTCAATAACTAAATATATACACCAAACAAAAGTTCATTTTTCTTAAAAAGTCATTATCCATTTATAAATTTACTTTTCTAACGCACAAGGTAAAATGGTAAATACCACAGTGTAGTGTAGCTGTGTATCGGTCCTACGTCTATCCGACATATGCCAACCTGTCGCCGATTCAACCAGGTGGACGATCAGGATTTTAGACCCACTTCTGATGATGAGACCTCCTGTGGGCCAATGGCAGATTAAAATTAACCATAGTTAAATCCCTTTCTAACCATGGTTTACATCCACCGCTTTCATCTCTTTTCACTCCTTTCCCTTCGCACACAAGTGACTGACCACACAGTCAAACAACAGACGTATTAGACTTGTCTCCGTCGTCCTCCAGCCACGATTATGAACTCTCAAATTACCTGCGGAGATTTGCAAAGAGATTGCAGTTTTGTTTCGTTTTTCGCCGGAAGATTGTGTACTTTTGTTTAATTATTCATATTTACGCAATTGTCTGCGTGTCTATTGATTTTGTTGCGAAAATTTGTTGTTTCTGATTGATTTTAGCTTCCTGAAAGAGAAACTTCTAACGACGAGGTGTAGATATGATACACAATTGATGTAGTGCTTTTATGTCGATAAATATGTTTGGTGTGAGGTAGTAGCTAGTAATCTACAGAACTATTTGGTTTTTTTACTTTATTGTGCTTATGATCATCGGTTTTGAGCATTCGTCGGCGATGGCGGTTTCTGGAACTTCAGTTGAAGCTGCTGAATGTGCTTCCGTAGGAAATCAAGCTGAACCGCCATCAGAGATGCTACCGCCGAAACGAAAGCGAAATCTTCCTGGAACGCCTGGTATAATTTACTTTCTTTTTCTGTTTAATTTCAGATTTTGATTTCTTGAAGTGGTCGTTTACTTTTTGCTTCTTAAACAACTGATTGCAGATCCAGATGCTGAGGTGATCGCACTATCACCAAACAGTTTGCTAGCTACCAACCGCTTCATTTGCGATATTTGCAACAAAGGTTTTCAACGAGACCAGAATCTTCAACTTCATCGTCGAGGTCATAACTTGCCATGGAAGCTAAAACAAAGAACAGGAAATGAAATCAGGAAGCGTGTTTATGTTTGTCCGGAGAAATCCTGCGTCCACCACGATCCGTCGAGAGCTCTCGGCGATCTCACCGGCATCAAAAAGCACTTCTCGAGGAAGCACGGCGAGAAGAAATGGACGTGTCAAAGGTGCACGAAGAAGTACGCTGTCCAGTCCGATTGGAAAGCACATATGAAGATTTGTGGTTCCAAAGAGTATCGATGTGATTGCGGGACTTTGTTTTCTAGGTTAAATTTTATTCAACATTTTCAAATTATGTGAAAGTTTTATGCAATCATTCTGATTTCGATTTTGATAATGAAGGAGGGATAGTTTCATCACTCATAGAGCTTTTTGCGATGCGTTAGCACATGAAACCGCAAGAGCTCAACCTCAAACCCTCGCTATTAATAATTCAGATCAACCACAACTACTTCAACAGTCGTTTCCTATAATGGAAGCTGTTCTTCCTCCGCCGTGCAGTCCGCCACCACCGCCGCTTACTCCGTCAACGGACGTCCTTTCTCCGGTCAATTCCATCCAAAGTGCAGGTTCTTTTTAATAAAATCTGCCTAACACTTTGGATATTTTTTTTGGAATTTCCCTTTCATAAAATACTTTCAGTACTGTTTTCCTCGTGTGTGGTAAATGATTTGTCGTTTACTGCATTTGTTTAATTTCTTTTTTTTCTGATATGAGCTTTTTGGCCGGAGAAAAATGTCTGCAATACATAGCTCCATGTTTCATCGCTGGAGCTCATTGAAGAAAAAGCTGATTAAAAAGAGGAATATTTTGTTTGTAAAAGTCGTCATGATTGTCTCCTACGAACTTTTTCAAATCCAATGCAAAAGCTTGATTGTATTATTATATTTAATTTTGTATTTAACTAAAAAGTTAAAATGTTATTCACAGAACTGCCGGAGAATGCGACGGCAGTGAACGGGTCTGGAACAAAAAAGGCGACAAGCTTGACCACAGCAACGCCAGCTACCACCACCGGTAGCGGTGGTTCCACCTCAAATAGCACAAGTGTATTTGCTAGTATTTTTGCATCGTCGGCGATAGTAGAACCAATCTCTCTTTCTTTATCGTCGTCGCTGTACTTGTCCAACGCCACCAACCCCTCTTTATTCCCGCCGTCAGATCACGACCTACAAACCAAACATTACCGTCAATATCTACCGGCGTCGCAACCGGCGCTCTCCGCCACGGCGCTGCTCCAAAAAGCAGCACAAATGGGTCCAA
Source organism: Lactuca serriola (assembly GCF_051521515.1). Taxonomy (NCBI): domain Eukaryota; kingdom Viridiplantae; phylum Streptophyta; class Magnoliopsida; order Asterales; family Asteraceae; genus Lactuca; species Lactuca serriola. The sequence continues at coordinate 22,863,095 of NC_136408.1, forward strand.
AGTCTTCGAACACCTCGTTCCTCCATGCACTCGGTTTGGCGTTGCCGTCGTCTTCCACCGGTAATAACCATCATGACACCACCAATGGTGTTCACTGGAGTAATGCTCAGATGAAGCAAGAGAGAGATGATAACGCCAGACTTGGACTTGGTCTACTCACCGCCACCACACCCACCGCCAGTCTGACAGACTTGATGATGGGACCGCCGGCACCCACCACGTTAGACTTTCTTGGGGTGGGGATGGGTGGCGGAAGCCATGCTTCCTCCGGTGAGTTGTCGGCATACTTAACTTCAATCAGAAGTGGCCTCCATGCATCTGGTGCAGCATCCGCCGTTCCTTTTTTCAGGGGATTGAACTCCGGTGGAAACGATGGTTGGGATGATTCAGATGATAGGAAGCCGGCTCCACTTTAGGTCAATTTCTTTTCTACTAAATCTAGAGAATAAATATTCAGTTTGTACTTTGTAATATTAGTGTATTTATTTATTCTAGGAAATTCACCATGTAATTTTAGAATTCCAAGCGTAGCTTAAATGTCTGTTTGGGATGATTTTTTTGAATATCACATATTAGATTTAAAAAAGATAATTAGAAAAAAGGTTTCATACTTTCATCAATAAATTTTAGTTTTTATTTTAAATAAAAAATTTATAATCCAAAACTATTTTGAACAGTTTTTTGGAATTTTTATTTTTTTATTTTAATGTAATTTTATATTTTTTTAATTGTTGTCTAACTAACTTGTCAAACACTCGTAAACAAAAAAAATCTACAAACAGCTTTTAAATTGCCAAACACGGTCTAAGTAAAATTAATGAGACGAACGTAATAGAAGATCTCCACCCATACTGTACAAGTGTGTAACGTTTATATATAAAACTTAATAAAAGAGTTTTTGTTATAACTAAAATGGCATATCAGATTTGATTCAAAATTTTAAAAAGACAAAATTTAGTAGAAGGTGTATGTGGTTTCTAAAATGTGTCATTTTCAAGATATCTTTCGAAAACATTACACCAATGATTTTATATTTTTCAAAAGAGAACTTATGCAGTTGGTCCGGTAAATCTAACTTTTGACAATGCTGATATTTTTAAAATGACACATTTATCTTTGGATGATTAGATCAACTATGAAAAATGTAATATACCAACCATTTCTATAATTTGATTAAAAAAATAAAATATCATCTCTTATATACTTTTTTAAAAGGAAAACAAATACACAAACATTTATATTTTATAATGTCTCAGCTTCCTTAACCTCATTTGGAACTAGTTTGTCGACGAGATATCATCTTTTTTGGTCAACATGAGCATCCAATTTTTGTATCTATCCACCAATCATTTCCAAGTAGGGTTCCTTCACACCTCCTCAATCTATGTTCTATGCCCACAGCTCGTGGAACTGAATGTTCCTTGTAACAACCTTTCCGTTGCTGTTCTCGACGGCTTAACATCATGTTCTTCGTTGATGTCCCTCGTAAAATTAATTTCTCCGGTGAGCTACCTATTGAAAACCTTTAGGAAATTAGTTACTTGAAGACATTTATGTTATTGATTTCATCGCCGGAATCTTTCTCGAAAATGACCAAGTTAGAGACTTCGGATTTGAGTTCCAACAAAATTTCCGACGAGATCCCTTCTGGATTATGTCAAGGTACATTCAACCTCTCCAAAATCTAATTCTTGATTTCAATTATTTAACAGGCTTAATCCTACCGACGTTAAGCAACTGGATTTCTCTTTCAAACAATAAATTACCCGGTAAGATTCCGACATCCCTTGGTGGTTTATCAAATCTAGCGATTTTAAAGCTCAGGAACGACTCCTTTTTAAGTAACATTCCGCCAGAGCTTGGCGATTGTAAGAGCTTCATTTGGTTAGATCTTAACACCAATGAGTTAAATTGCTGATGTTTATCTCACCGAAAAACCATATGTGTACACAAATAACGATGAGAGCAGCCAATGGTGATGAAAAATCTAAAACCCAAGAATGGGAAAAAAACATGCACCTCATCGTTGAAAAGGCGTCAATGTGGTGATGCAAAAATCGATTGACATGTAGTTAAAGTAAAAACAAGTTGGAGTTACACACCCATGAAAATGATGACCCCTACCTGCTAAAAATGACAATCGATGAGCAACCGATAAAAAAATGATGGAACTGGATGGTGGTTCCACTTTAGAGATGGGGGATGGAGCGATAAAAACAAGATGAAGTTTGAGGTGCAAAAATCAATGTCGGTATAGTTGTACCTGCAAAAAACAATGGCTATTTTGACGGAGCAACCCAACACCGCAAAATTGATGGATATGGGGGAGACCACTGTCGATGGAGATGGAGCATAGTGGCATGGAGGGAAAGAGTAGTTGTATTAGGCATTAAGTTAGGGTTTTATTTATTTTTTCTTTAATTTACACTGGTTATTAGACCCGTATATTATACGGGTTTATTAAAAATTAAAATTTAATATCAATATTTAAACATTAAATATTTATAAAATAACATTTTTAAAAGAAATCAAATATTGTTTAGAGTCTTTATGAGACTTTATTATCAAATTAATACAATGATTCTCTTTTCTTATAAAATTTGTTAGAATTTTATGGAATTTTATTTAAAAAAAAAAAAAAAGTAGAAAATAATAATTCTAAAACTCACAGAAAATTATATATGGCAAAACTCTTAAGAATTTGACAAATGACAAAAAAAAATTTCATTTATTAGAAATGATTAATAAATAAAATATTACACAAATGGTCATTGAGGTTTATTGTATTCATATTAGTTCCAAAGATAAATTGGTCATTTAAAAAAATTAACAAGTAAAAAGTTAGATTTAACAACATAATGGCAAACAAGGTAACATTTAGAAACCATAAGGACCATCTTGTAACATTTTCCCAAAATATCCTGAAAATACTACTTTTCAAAAACCATAGGGACATTTATAAAAACAATTTCTATTTAAAAATTAACTTCAACATAATATGAAAATTCAAAATATTAAATTCGTTAAAAAAAACGTCTTTTTAAAAATATTTATAGTTATTTTTACATTTTAGAATAATTGTAAAAAAAACGTCTTTTTTAAAATATTTATAATTAACTTAAATTATATTATCCCAGTTTCTATAAACCCTTTTCCTATCTATCAAGATTTCCAATGTGGTTATCTCGATTTTTATTTCAATTTGTTCGTTACTATTTGTGGGTTCCGTCGAATGCAATTAATACGGGTTATTGAATTCATCATCATTTATGGGTCGTCGACAGTTGAATTTGATTGGTGTTATCACTTTCGCTAATATTTGGCTATCTATGTTCAATGTTTCAAGGAAGCTGATGATGAATTCTGATAGAGATGGTTTTTTTTTTTAAGTTTTTTATAGCCTTTGATAACTAGGGTTAGATTATCTATTTATATCTCAAATGGGTTCTCTTTAGCATCTACTTAATCGATGATTCGCAAGCTAAAGTATTCAACTTGTGTGCTATTTAATATGGTGTCATTAGTCATAAGTTTTTTCTTAATATGCTTAATCTATTTTGTATTAGGGGTGAACTTTGGAACCAACCTGGAACCGAATCGGCTTGGAAACGAAAACGATTTTAAGAGTTTACAAGAACCAGAAACACGTACCGTTGGTGTCGGTGCTTGTCTCGGTCCTGATATTGGTTTTTCAATTATTTTTCAAATTAGAAGCAGTTTTGGAATCATGAATAGGAATAAACTGTCAAAATGGAATCAAGAATCTCAACGCACTTTAAAAATGGAATCAAGAATAACAATGCAGTTTCAAAATGGAACAAAAAATGACAATGCATTTTCAAAATGGAACCAAGAATATTGATGCACTTTCAACCACTACAAATTGAAAAACTAAGTTTAATACAATTCAAATAACCAAGTTTCAACCATAAAATCAAATAATTCCAACTTCATAATAGTGAGTTACACACATTTTAAAAAACATGACATATTTAAAAAAAGACAAAACTGCAAAAATGGTCCTTATGGTATGCATTTTTTCGGGTTTTAGTCCAAACCCCGACTTTTTTAGCTTCATGGTCCTTTGAGCATGTTTCTATGTGGAAAAAGGTCCATTGACTTAACATCCGTTAGATTGTTGTTGTTAACCCCTTCATGTGCCCCCCACGTGAGGGAAAATCCGTCTTTTCGGGGGACTATTTTTTCCATAAAAAAAAATTGTATATCTAACATGGTGAATTTGATGATGAAGGAGATTGGGTATAGATCACTGTTATCACATTACTGATTCCATGTGCCTTTACTAAATATCATCAGTTCGTAATTTCTTTGTTATGATTTTCTTAAATGATGCATATTTATCATTGTTGTCTAATTTGCTGCAACTAAAAACATGTGTGTTCAATCGTTCATTTCGTGGCTTCGGAAGGCGATGCTTTGCTTCATTATTCGAATCCATTTTCACCTCTTACACTCCCATTACCAGGTATCCATAATCATAATTGCTTTAGTTGCTTCGTTGATAATCCATATTTATATTATATAGCATTCACACCTGTGTGCCAATTCATTGTTAACTCAAGCAAATTCCATACCAAGTGTAACACCCAGAATCTTGAGGAGCAATTGTAAGGAATGAATCCCATTTTGAGTGTTGGACACAGCGTGTTGGAGGAACCAACATGACGTGTCTAGTTGAGGAAAAGTGCGGTTCTCATTAAGGTCAACACGGCGTGTTGGTGCCTAAACACGACGTGTTGGAAGCTGGGTAGGAAACCCTAATTTTTAGGATGTTGCACCCTATATAAGCTCTTTAAGCCCCAAGTGATGGTCTCCTTACCAACCTCCATTAACACTAAAATCCTAAAATCGATCTTTAAGTCTCTTGTTGGTGTTCTGAGCTAGTAAGAAGTTCTTGGTGCTCATTGTTGGTCTTTGTGAAGGAAGAGGAGATCTTGAAGTTGCTTTGTGTGGGGAAAAGGCTTTAGATCCAGAATCATCATCTTGTGAGGAAAACTTATGAGGTATCAAGTTTGCATCTTGTCTTGAATATGTTTAGATCTCTTCTTTTGTGATTTGTTGTGCTTTTGGTCCCTTTTGGGTTGAGGAGAGAGTGAAGACGTTTTAAGGGCTTATTATTCCAGATCTGAGTTTGTTTTGGTCCCTTTGAGCATACAGGTGCAATATTTATGAGATTTTAGGTGTCATGCATGCATTAAGTCAATTATTAAGTCCTTTTTAAGCTTAAGAGCTTCTTTTAGACATGCATGAACGTAAAGTTGGCAACTTTACGTGGTTTTCCAGCTCAAGGAAGTTAGATCTATGTTTTAGGGCTATGTCTTTATGGATTAAATGCTTATTGGTTAAGCCCTTGCACTATTAAGCTTTATGGATTTGGTTTGAACCTTTTTGGGTAGTCCCAATGGATAAAGTTGGAAACTTTATCCTTCTGGACCATCTTTCGGACTAGATCTGAGCTTTGGAGCTCTTGGAATCGAAGAACACAACTTATTGTATTAAGTTGTTGAATCTCGGGCAAACACAGCGTGTTGGCTGGGGTTTTCCCGATTATCTGGATGATGGCAGAACATGGCGTGTCTAAGGGGCAACATGACCTGTTTGGTCAACATGGTATGTTGACTTTGACTTTGACTAGAAGTTTGATCAGGGTTAACCATGGGATGTATTGGGCAATGTTTGAGCCTTTTGGATTGTATGTTTGGGCCTCAGTCTTGGGCCGAGTTAGATAAGGGGTAAAATTGTCTTATACCCTAAGTCTGGATTGAGGATATAGATTCGATTCTAAATGTTAATTGGGTATTATTGATTATTGATTGCTCGAGGGATTGTTGGACCAGCTGTCACGGATTATCAGTGTAATTCAACAGTGTGAGGTGAGTCTCCTCACTATTCTATGGGTCGAAGGCACCAATGTCGGACCTATTGATTTATGTATTGAAGGAAGACCAAGAGTGGCCCTTGGCATTTGTATGAAAGACCCAGAGGTAGCTCCTGGCAAATCTGTATACAAGACTAGAGTGTGGACTCTAACAATTAAGTAGATAAGTAATTGTAGATTGTATGCTAGTTGTCTTTGTGATGCTTACATGGAAGACTAGGAGGTGGCTCCTGACACTTGTCTGTAAGACCTAAGGTTTTTGCCCCCGGCCTGGCAAGGAAGACCATGATACGGCTCGTGGCATAATGGCAAGACTATGGTTGGCACATATCATATCCTATCGCATGTTTGATATGTATGATATGTAGGGCTCATATGTTTGTATGGTATGTGATATTTTGGGGAACTCACTAAGAATTGTGCTTAAAGTTTATGGTTTATGGTTTCAAGTACTTCCGGTTCAAAAGGGAAGGGACCGACTTGATCGTAGCGCATACACCCGTGTTTTTTGCAACTTGTGATTTGGGAATGTACTCTAATAATTGTTTAATTCGAAATACTTCCAAATATTTTGAATAAAGAATAAATGAGTGTTTTGATTATATTAAAAATGAAATATTATCCTATAATTTTCAGGACGTTACACCAAGAACCCAATTATCCTCATTCATTTTCATCGAACACTTGGTAGGAATTAAGAAACTTGAAAATTTGTAGACACTATGGGTCTTCATCATAACATCAATCAACATTGTGTTGCGTTATATCGCAAGGCAAACCCAAAAATTCAAATGGACAACAAAGAAAAAATAGGAGTTGCAAAGAAAGAAAGAGAAGCACAAGAGAAACTTAGCAAACAAAAAGGACCCTCGTCGTCTCACCATTAAATGATCTAAAAGGAAAGTCGGGTTTGCCAATGTCGAGGAACGAGTCAAATATTAGCTTGAAAAGCTATCTTTTGTTTCAGTTTAATCTCCAACTCTTCTTCTGTAGTATTGTTAAGTGAGAATGCAATACATGTTCAGGCAAAAATCAAAGAGTCCTTGATGATAAAAAGGTTTTTGTGTTCTTTTATTCGATCTTTCTATCAATAGTGCATTTAGATCATCGAAGAATGGGAATAATCAGTTGTTTTCTCGATCTGATGTCTCCTATCCCTGATTCAAGATTTGAAATTTAGACCATATAATTTCAAATTGGACATCTAAACATATCCCTAATCTGGGTTCCTAAAGATCAGTGCCAATAATAAGTAATTTGAAAGATTTATATCAAGGAAATCGAGTAAAGCTTATGTACCAAATGCTGATTAATGAGGTTTTTCCATTTGCATATACACCGATCAGGAGTCCTTTTATACACAATCTCTCCCATAACTGATTTCAACATGTTACTCAAAGGGGATATACAAATTTTTTTCTTTGCAAAAATGGTCCCCCAAATGAGAAAATACGAATTTGTCCTCACGTGGGAGGCACATGAGGGGGTTAATGATGGGTTTTAAGTATAACAAACAATCTTATGTGCACATGAAACCCTAATTTGTATGATCTAGATTTTTCTCTAATTGAACATACAAGTATTGAACGCAAAAGAATAAACCCTATGAGCTACCAACTATTTTCGAAATTCTTATTAAGAGACAATAGGCATAAATTTGATTGTTATGTAGTAATAACAATGTAGATCCAAGAGTTCTTGAAGCTTGAGAGCAAATTTCACAAGTGTCACACCTCTAATGGCTCACAGACACACTTAGCAAGAGGATGATTTATGAGAGAGAAAGAGGAGGCGTCAAAATTTCGGCTCTTCTTAGGGTTAGAAGTGATGGCCGAAATCTCAAAGGGGTATGCCCTTTATATAGTTGTTGGTAGCTTAGAGCCAAAGCTAGGGTTTTAAGAAGGAAACCCTAATTCCTTAGCTTAAGGCCTAAGCAGCCCATGAACCTCATCCAAGAGGCCCTTGGACGGTTCCACAACTATCAATAAATTGTCAAACAACCCATGCACTTTTAATTAATTCATTTAATCCCAAAATTAGTTCTAAATTAATTTCTGATTAAATATTAATTAAATAATATGATTTCTAATTAATATATCATTTCCATAATACATTAATAAATCATTTATATTAATTTATTATTCCAAATAATAAATTCTTCCTCTTTCTCAATAGGCCATCCTGTCTAGTTGCTAGTATGAAGGGAACCCAAAAGGACTATGCTACTATCAATTCAAGTACATACCAATTATAGTTATGGGCTTAAACATCTAATCCAATAGTTAACAACAACACTCTAATGGATGTTAAGTCGGGGACCTTTTCCACATACAAACATGTTGAAAAGGACTACGAAACCAAAAAAAATTAGGGTTTGGACTAAAACCCAGAAAAAATTCATACCACAACGACTATATTTGCAGTTTTGTCTTATAAAAGTGTTGAAACAGATAATATGCACCATTGATATGTTGTCTTCAGGGGCTTGTAGCTGATTTAATATTTAACTAAAATATGTGTTTTTACAGTATAAAAAGAAGTAAAAACACCAACTTACATGTTGGGAAAAAAATCAAGTAATTCTAACTTCATATGAGTGATTTATATGTATTTAAAAAGGAGTGACAAATTCCAAAAAAAGTGATGAAAAAAATACACAACAATGATATATTGTCCTTTGGGGCTTGTGGTTGATTCAAAATTTAACCAAAATATGTGTTTGTACAATCTAAATTGAAGTACAAATACTAAATTACATGGGATAAAAAATCAAGTAATTATGACTTTATATGAGTGAGTTATTAGCATTTTAAAAAACGAGACAGATTCCAAATAAAAAAAAAAGTTCTGAAAAAAAAAAGTAATACATTTCATGCCAAATTCTACAAACGTATCCCATAAATCGTTGCATGCTTCAATTAGGAATATATTAGGATAATGTGATAATATTTTCAAAAACAATTGCATCGATTTTTTACTATTAAAACTTTGGCCATGTTCTGATTTTTTAAACGGTGTTGTATAACCAAACCTGTGTTAGAACTGGGACTGATTTTTCGAAAAGAGGAGAACCTATAACCACGCCTTATTTCTAAATTTGTATTTCGATTTTGGTGGCTCTGAAGCTCATCCACACTCTACAGTGGCTTTAAGTTATTGAAGCTCATCCACACTCTACAGTGGCTTTAAGTTATGGAACCCTGATGATGTTATATAGTCATGAGGTTTTTGCATTCTGGCATGGGAATAAAGCGATAGTTAAGCTATTATATATAACATTAAAAGCTCATCCAAGCCCATGATCTTTTAGGGTTTCCTCCGTATTTAAACCTTTAATCTCAGATTTAGGGCTTCATTTCCAGCCTACATCACTTTATAGAACCTTGAAGCAAACCCTAATATGCTCTTTTCCATTTGTGAGCTTACCCTTAGTGTTTTGGTGCATTTGGAAGGAAGAAGAAGGCCCTTGTGGTATAGAGAACCTATTGGCAAGCTTGGAGCTTCCTTTTGAGCCATTTATGGACCATTGTAAGTGTTCATGATCTAAGCTTCATGTTGCATGCTTCTAGATCTAAGCTCCTTGTCCCTTTTATTTACATTGTGGAAGTTTGGATGGAAGGAATCCACAAAGTTGGCAACTTTATAAGTCCTTGATTTCCCTTGAGTGTTAGGATCTGAAGTTTGGCTAAGTTTTGAAGATATTCATGTGATTTTGTTCCATTTTTCATCATTTTGACCTAATAAGGGATCAAGACATGCATGTATATAAAGCGTCTATTATGAGAAAGTTTTAGTTAGTTGATTTCAATCCTTAATATTTTAACCCAAGTTTAATATGTAAGGACAGGATCCATATTTTCAATTCAAAATAAAGAAGAGGGGTATAATAATCAAATTGAGAATCCATTTTAGGTAGGTAAAACTTTTTACCAATTTCAATCGCTATGAACTCGTAGGTCTTTTGAGATTCATTAAACCTTATAAATGACATGTTTAATCTCAGATTATGCTCTTAATTTTGTGACTTGGATATCGAGGACCACAAACAAGATATGAATAACCATTCAAACACGTATGAGACCATCAAAGTCATTTATAATCTCGTATTGATGTTCAGGTTAACCACACACGCCCCATCAACAATCATAAACTCGAGTTTGTACCATCATTTCAACTTTGTAGTCCTAGATTACTATGCCGATTAACCAAACACGCTTAAATAATGACTCATAAAAAACGATGTGCGTTTTCATGTATTAACATGCAATTTTACATTTTTCCTAATGTAACTAGAGTGAGAATTTTGTTATGTTATATTACTTTTTTGTTATACTTTTAACGTGAATTACGTCCTATCATAACCCTTTTGACTAATGACAATCCACCACACAAAGAAGCGGTGAGTGAAAAGGACATCCATTCAACATTCATTTTGTAGTTCATTTCCTTATACCTTTCTTATAGTATAGCATCATGAATGAGGCATAGTCTTGGTTTGACTGGCAAATTATTAATGTTTTACATATAGTAGTACAAATTCTTATATATATATATATATATATATATATATATATATATATATATATATATATATATATGTGTGTGTGTGTGTGTGTGTATGTGTTTGGGTGTGTGAAAAGGTGTATTATTAAATTTTAAGAATACAATGTTTGAATCTAATTAATTAATTTAACTTTTAAATAATTAATATTCAAAACGGTTAAGATTAATAATATTTAATTAGTTAAACTATTAATTAAAAATATTAATTCTTTTTATAACTTCCTTGATTTTCGAATTAGGGTTTATCTAATTACATAATTAAATGTTTAGATTTTAAGTGATTAAGATAATAATTAATTATCAAGCAATTATCCTAAAACCGAAAAAGATAAGTGGATCTCAGATTTGACAGAACCCAAAAGCGTGGCCTGGCGGAGTGAGCGTGGGGCGTCTGACAAACAATATGTTTTCAATTTTCGATCCAATTCCATATATTCACATATAATAGAAAGAACCCTAGGCTCTGATACCACAAATGAGTTTTATAGGTTACAAAATAATTAATTTCACAATGGAAACATCATAAAATCTAATTTATGGGCTAATGCAACCTAGAGATCTATGTATTTTCTCTTTATAGCAACATACTTATGAAACAGTCATGTAAAATAAGTATAATCGGAATCAATTGATTGGAATACATACATTAGTGTTATAATCGTATATAACACTCTTGAATCGTCATATCTGCTTCAGAAAGCTAGCATAAAAAATATGGTTGCCTCTAATTGCTCACACCCAAAACCTTAGGAAACTAAGAAATGATTTGGAGAGAGGATAGGGAGGAAATTTTCGGCTATGACTTCTCAAAAAGGTCAGTTCGAAAATCCTATGCTAAGGATCCTATTTATAGTTGCTAAGATATCAAGATAAAACCTAATTTGAATATTAAAATAAGAATATTTTAAATTTATTCAAATCAGTTTCCTTATCAGTTAAAGGAGACTTCTAGAAACTTTCTGGACCCTAGCAAAATCGTCCAAGGCTAAGAGGTTCTAGAATTGCCTCAGTTGCTCAACTATTGAACAAATACAATTTAACCCTTGCACCTCTAATTAATTTTAATTATTCGAAAATTAATTATATAAATATATTAACTTTGGGTTCCCAATTCAACAGTTCTTGCTGTTGATAAGAACAAACTTTTTTGATTTTCTTTTCTTTCTCATTATTTTTTTCCTCCACCGCCTCTACCTACTCTATCTTCCACCGACAAAGGACTGGATACATGTTCTCTTCTCAGACAACCCATTGACACTTCTCTTCATCCTTCGCATCGCTTAATATACCCAATTCAGTCCGGTATCATCGGAGATCACATGCTTAGCATCTTCTTCAACCGCCACAATCTCCGCCTCCTGGGGTTCTTTGTCACATGTTTTTGAATCCACCGTCTCATCATCGTCGTCCTCTTTCTGACCATCATCTACGACTGTTTCATCTGCTACGTTGTTGATGTTTTCACTACGAAGAATTTGAACATAGGTAACCTCTCTTCCCTGGTGTAACATCCCAAAAATTATGGACCAAAAATTTCATTTTTAATTAAGTGATTTGCAAAACGTTTGAAACACAATATCATTCGACCATATCATTTAAACCAGAACGTTCGCGTTTGTAAACCAGAACGTAAATCATAATAATATTATAGTACAAATCCCAGAATGTCTCATAGTGCGGAAAAACAAGAGCGTGTGTGTGATATGCTGCTACCGCGCCAGCTCCTTCCCCTTGGCTGAAGAGGTACCTAAAACAACAACTAAAAACCGTAAGCACGAAGCTTAGTGAGTTCCCCCATTGTACCGCATACCAAAATAACCACATAACATACAAATATTGTCTGGCATATCTGGGTGCCCGACTTACCCCTTCGGTCCTCTCGACCGAATATTGACTAGCATATCTGGGTGTTGGTCTCCCCTTCGGTCCTTTCGACCGGATACTGACTAGCATATCTGGGTGCTGGTCTCCCCTTCAGCCCTTTCGACCGGATACCGGTGACTATTTCACCCCTACCACTACCACATAACACGTATCACATAATCTATTTATCATGGCTGGGCATGACTGCCCCTTCGGCCCTATCGACCGGCTACCTGGGGACTATCTCCCCTACTATCACTAGCACATAACATCATATCATACAAACACATAAACATAACACAGTTAGTGGCAACCCTAGATGAATATCACAGAGACAATCATCTACTCATACAATTCCTACTAGTGGGCCGGCATTATGGCCTTAGACCCACTGCCACTGGAAGGTAACTCACCTCGAAGTAGCTGCTGAAAGTCTGTTTGCTGAGCACCTAACTGCTGAACCGGAACTCCCCGGCTACAATTTCCATAAACACTAAGTCAAATACTGGTCAAAGTCAACTTCCTGGTTGACCGGACTCGCCGAGTTGGCTCGCCAACTCGCCGAGTCCCTTTCATCTGTTCTAGTTCTATACCCGTTCTACTCGTCGAGCTTAGCGAAGACTCGACGCGTTCTTCTTTGATGCATACAAACTAAGTCCAAGTTCATCCGACTCGCCGAGTTGAAGAACAACTCGTCAAGTCTAAAGCAATCTTCATCGGACTCGCCGAGTTGCTCAACTAACTCGCCGAGTCCACGATTATCTTCATAGGACTCGCCGAGTCCATCGTTCTACTCGCTGAGTTCATTCAGTCCTTTTTCCATACATACCTGATTTGAGCCATGCAGCGGCTCCAAACCACAGATCTAGGCTTCCAGGGCATGCTTATCACGTAAAGTTGCAAACTTTACGTGCATGCATAGCTTTAGAGGCTTTAAATGTCCAAACTAAGCTCTTAATGGGGTTCTAAGCTCAATAGGGACCTTAATCACCAATATGACCGAAACTTAACACTTCAAGAAGGTAATGAGAGTCCAGATCTGAAGTATAACCTAACCATAAGGTTTCTCTTCAAGGATTTGGGGTTTTAGGGCTTAAAAGCAACAATTTAGGGACAAACAAGATCTAATAAATCAATAATCAAGATGGAAACTTTATTACCAGAATGGATGACCACAAAGTGCCCCTTCCTTGACCTCTTCAACCTCTCCCTTCTTCCACTTGCACCAAAGTGCCCCAAAAGTCCCTTCACAAGCCAACAATCACTCAAACTTACCAATGGAGGCTAGGGTTTCGATAAGGAATGCTCTGAGGGTGATGGAGGATGAGATAGGGCTATATGGACGTTTAAATAGGGTGCAAACCCTAAGGATTAGGGTCTCCTCCTGATTGGCCTAGTCGTCGAGTCCAAGAGTGGACTCGCCGAGTAGATCACTTAAAGCCTGCATCCATCTCGACATCTACTCGGCGAGTTAGGGCTACAACTCGCCGAGTAGTTCTTCTAAAAAGAACATTTAATCAAAATAAATACGTACCAGGAATGGGGCGTTACAAAACCACTGCCGAACAATCTTCTAATCTGCTAAAGGGTTTTCTAGCAAAGTTGTGCCTTGTTTGTGACTTTACCATAATTTTTGTCATGTTTAATTGTTTGTTTCTTTACTTGTCTAAAAATTTACTCAATATACCCTAAATATATTTTTCTTCTGTAGGAGTGAGGGGATTCGTGGAGGTGAAAGAGTATGGTGTTCCAGATACAGTGAAATCAATGTCTTGATGTGGGGAAAACATATGTGTGGGAGGAAGAGAATACACGGTATTGAATGACACATTACAGTTAAAATTGTGGTTGCTTAGAATCAAATTTTATATAATTACATTTTTGGGAGAATTATGTTTACTTTTATTTATTGTACTTTGTGTGCAGGGCTATTATGTGTTTGATGTTTGCAGTTGAAGTTCATGTTGCTAAGCCTATTGTTGTTCAACTTTAACCAAAGTCTAATCCAGTGAAATTGTAACGTCCCAAAATTTAAGACTAAAAATTTCTTTAATAAAATATTACTTAAAGCAAAATCGTCAATTCAAAGCATAATCAAAGCAATAGTTTTCAAAACACATGCTCATTATCAGAGTACTACATCCCAGGCTATCTAAAATATGGTGTGTGCCATGCGATCATCCCGAGCTCCATTATCCGCTGCCGGAAGTACCTGAAACCAAAACTGAAAACTGTAAGCACGAAGCTTAGTGAGTTCCCCACCCTACCACATACCGTGCAAACATACAATATACATACTGTCGGCTATTCTGGGGTGCCGACTACCCGTGCGGCCATTCTGGGGTGCTGACTACCCATGTCAAGCCATTCTGGGGTGCCGACTACCCGTGTCAAGCCATTCTGGGGTGCTGACTACCCGTGTCAAGCCATTCTGAGGTGCTGACTACCCGTGTCAAGCCATTTTGGGGTGATGACCTACCCTTCGGTCCTAACAACCGAACTCTACTACCATCACATACACATATCATATCGTAACAAATTATCGGACATATCTGGGGTGTCTGAACTACCCTTCGGTCCTAACAACCGAACTTGGGGACTGGTCCCCTCCTACTACCTCTATCGCACATAACATAACAGGCCAGTATGCAATCATATCATCACATACTGTCATACGTTTCTGGGGTGTCTGACTACCCTCCGGTCCTAACAACCAAACTCTACTGATGAGCCAGGGAGCCCCGTCCATGCTCCTACTGATAGTGAGATACGAGCCCAGCCCACACTCACTCTTTCCCTAACTTGGGCCTCGCCCCTGATCTGCTGCTAATGAGATGTGGAACACCATCCACACTCTGCTATTGGTGAGGTACGGGACCTCGCCCACACTCACCACCCTACCAGGCACATACAAGTATCACACAGACAACAAGTATAAACTATCACATAAACTATTCCTTGGGCACCCGCCCGCTAACATTGGACCTCGTCCTGAACAACATACTAGCATACGATGCCTAGGGCTAACCCCCGGGTCTTCTACTCATATCTACATGGGCCGGCATTGTGGCCGTAGACCCATTCACACAAAGGGAAACTCACCTGATACTGCTGAACTGCTGCCGCTAATCCCTTTGACCGCTACCTGACCACTGACTCCGAACTGCTGCTCCTCTAGCTCCTCGAGCTACCAATATCAACATAACACTTAGTCTAACTGACCTCCAAAGGTCAACTAAGTCAACTCTTGCCAATGACAAAGTCCTGGTCAAAGTCAACCTTTCCAGGTCAAACCTACTCGCCGAGTCCACATACTGACTCGCCGAGTTCATATACTCAGGGTCCTTCCATTCGCGACATGACTCGCCTAGTCCAACGATTTCCGAGTCCTAACCTGTCCAACTCGCTGAGTCACCACCCAACTCACTGATTCGAATCTCAACTTGAAGGGTTTGGGGCTACACGACCTGACTCGCCGAGTCCAAGAACAGACTCGCCGAGCACAAGGAAATCTTCATCCAACTCGCCGAGTTCATGCCCATCTTCATCCGACTCGACGAGCTGTTCATCCCACTCGTTGAGTTCCTCCTCATCTTCATGTTACTCGCCGAGTCCACTCGAAGGACTCGCCGAGTCCATTCAGATCTACATACATGCAGAGGACTTTTGAGTCATGCATGGACTCCAAACTGTAGATCTACCCTTCCCAAGCCTATTCCCCACGTAAAGTTGCAAACTTTACGTATAGATAAGGATATCTAGGCACAATCTACCATAAACCAGGGTTTAAGACCAAGAGGCTCCAAAATCGACTCAATGGCTGATACTTTGTGCTTCTCTAGGCCATAACACACTTGGATCTGAAGTAGCAACTCCAGATCCGACTTCTAACTCAAATAGGGTGGCAAACCATGGCTTAAAAGCCCCAAATCTCACAACCATAGAAGATCTAAAAGAGAGAAACGACTTATTACCTTCAGATGCTCAGAAATGTTCCCCAATCTTCAGATCCAAGACCAATTCTTGAAGCCTCAATGATTTCCCCTTCTTCTTCTTCCTTCAAATCACTCAATATGGCTTGGGAGCTTGAATGGGCAACAATGGGGCTTGGGGTTCGATGCTCTGGGTGCAAGAGGCAGTAAAGGGACCCTAGGAAGGAGATTACGGCGTTTATAAAGGCTCCAAGTCCCGAATTTAGGGTTTTCCTCGCACAGACCAGACTCGCCGAGTCACCTTGGCCGACTCGCCGAGTCGGCCACTTACTCCTCGACTCGGATCCCGCTCGGACTCGCCGAGTTCCTTCTTGGACTCGCCGAGTCGCCCCTAAAAATTAGGGTTTCTTTCCTTTCTTGGCCTTCCAGATTTTGGGTGCTACAGAAATAAACTTCATTTGCAGGTAAATAGGAAACTTTATACATCAAAATCTTTATATTTTCTTATGAATTTGTTGTAAAATGAAGAAATGTTGATTACGGGATCAAATTTTTTTGTAATCTTTCATATATGATCAAAATTTGCAGTCTTTTTGAAGTACTTGGTTGAAGATCATATATTTACTCTTTCAAAAAAAATATCGTTAAAAATGTTGATCTTTTTTTTATTAATTTGTGGTGAAATGGAAAAATAAAGTTTATGCATATTAGAAAATTGTTTTAATTCTAAAAAAGTGATCGAAGTTTGCAATCTTAAAAAAAAACAATTGTGGGTGAAATGGAAAATATGATATTTTTTTTACTGATACGTAAGTATAAAGATTCAAGATCCTGTTTTTACTCTCTTTGACTTCCATTTAAAATGAAAATTATGATTTTTTTACTGATTTGTATGTAAAGTGGAAAAAAACTTACCCACGTCAGAAAATTGTTGTAGTCTTGGACATATGATCAAATTTTACATATTTTTTTAAAGGACTAAAAAATATTGTTCTTTTTTTAAGGTAAAATGAGAGTTTAGGATTAGAGCTTACTCAACAGCATGAAACTCTACCTTAAAATAATTATCGGAACCATTTGGGCTGATGTGTAATTTGTGATGTGAAAAAGGAATTAAGGTCTAATGAAAAACCTAGAAGCTGGAGTTCTAAAGTGATTTTAACAATATGTCCACCACTTGTTTGCTAAAATGTCTCACTTGCATTGGTTTGAAAAAAAATGAACACCAACTTTTATTTTCCGATTATACAGGAAGCTTAACAAATGCTGCAGAAAAGGAGCATGTCACCCACACTAGCATGGCTGGTCACCTTAATGACAATCAGGTACAAGTCATAAACATGGCGATCTAACCATTTTTACAAAAATTATATAATTTGAATACAATTGACATTGAATTTTCCATATTCATTGGTGAAGGATGCTGGACTTCATGCAAGAAATATAAGCACTGTATCAACAGTGGATAGTGGTGAGTTACATTGGATTTTGAGTCATATAGAAATTTTGGAACTTCTATTTTATAATCAAACAATCTTTGTTTGCTTTTTTTTCGTGTAGAAATGATTGATGAAGATGGGAACCCAATCTTGAAAGTTGGAAGGATAAAAAGAACAAGAAGAAAAAGAGTGTTGCTAAAGAGGTTTAAATTCGTGTAAACCAACAAATGGGTGAAAAGGAGGGGTAAGTACATGACATTTCAGTTCCTTTTTCCTTTTCACTTTTTCATAAAATCAAAATTATAATTAAAAGGTGCAACTTGACAACTTCTAATATGGTTTAATTAATGAGAACTAATAATTGTTACTTACTGGTCAATAGAGAGGAATGCAATGCAACCACTTTCACAAATAGTTCCAATTCCAAAGAACGCCATCACACCTTATAGAGTTGTGATTATAGTGGACTTTTCTTATCCTTTTTCTTGGCACACCGATTGAAGAAAGGGTAATATGTTTGTAGTTTTTTATGTAGTTGTATTTGTAGGAGTGAAACAAAATTGATTTGGATAGAAACTGAAGAACCTAATGAAAACCAAAAGCACATACATTCAATTAGGTTCTTCTTTTTATGTATTCTGGAAAACCAAAGTTGCATTTAATTCTTGATTAGGCTTCAGTCGCAAAATGATCCATGGTGTTGTCCAGGATATGGTTGTGAATGGCGCAAGTGTAATTTCGGCTTCAATTTAAAATATAGTAGACAACAAACATTAACGTGTCTATAAAGTCACAGCAAAAATCGAGAAGTAGAAACAATGAAGGTATAACTTTGACCAAATATATAATAAATTAATTGTATTTTGCTTAACTTTATTCTAATCTCATGCTTGCAGTAGAGTTGATGAAAGTTGATAGCACTATAATTCTGCATATATAATTGGATGCTCTAAGTTTCATATCAATGATGCAACTTTATTTGGAGATTGTAGGATTGCAGTTTACCTTCCACTAAATAAATGACTGAACAATGTATCCTTACCTACGATTAGTGATGGTTTAATCCAAATCTAACCCCCGCTACGCGGGGGCTCTTTTGTAGTTTCTAATTAATTTTGATTAATCATAATCAATTTCTGATTAATTTTTTAATCATATAATAAATTAATAAATCATTTTCTTTCTCTTTCTCTCTCTCTCTCTCTCTCTCTCCCTCTTTTTCTCAATATTATTTCTAGTTATTTTTTGTTATGAGGGTAGCCCAAAAATGACTTTGTTTTTATTTCACAAAGTTATACTAATTTAGTTATGATCATAGACACCTAATCGAACAAGAAGTTCTCATCCTTAGTGTAAACTAGTGAACAAAATAATGTAGAAGTTTCATTATTAAATCATAAAAGAGAGTACACTACAAAAGAAAAAGAAAGATTTAACCTATGAAATACTAAAATGATTAAACCTAGCTATAAGGTTAATAGGTCAAACATAGCCCAAAAAAATGCTTAATAAATTATGCTAAAACTTGAGACATCTTACGTCTAATTCTCGAGTTGTAGCAGAGAAAGTTCTCGAGTTGTAGCAGAGAAAGGAAAAGAAAATAAAAAAAATAATGAGAGAAAAGAAGAGAAAGAAAAAAAAAATTGTCATTTGTGTTTCCAAGTTTGAAAGAAGTGGAAAAAAAATTAAAATTTTGTTCTTTCTTTTCAAATCTTTTTTAATCGGAAGTAAAGTTAGGAGGAAAATTGACCCTTCTATTTTCTTTCATTTCCTTCTAATTATTTTCTTTAATGAAATTCGGAAATACCAATTTCTTTTATTTTATTCTCATTTTCACCAATTTACTTTATTTTTTCTATGAAGTCGGAAATGATATGTTAGGTTTTGGGTTTTATACACCAAACGACTGAACTTTGAAACAATAAAAGATAATTTACAAAAAAAAATGATAATATATATTAAAATTTCTAAAGATATGACTAAACCGGCAAAGAGTGTCAACTATAGGGACGAAAAGAGTAATTTGCTTAAAACAAAACAAATCACTTTGCACAATAGTCAACGGCCATTGAAGGTCCCTATTTTCAGGTCACGAGCAAACATCTCTTTCACGCACAACCAAAACAATGAGTCTGTTCTTGCTTCTTCTTCTTCCTCTGTTCTTCATTTCATTTAGTATTCTCTACAAATTCATATGGATCCCACTTCAGATCCAACGCCACTTCCGTCAACAAGGCATCAGAGGTCCCAATTACCGCCCACTTTTCGGTAACTCTGCCGACATCCGACGGAGAATGATCGCCAAGGCAGAATCATCACGGCCAGTTTCTTTCAATCATGACGGAGTTGTTCAGAGGGTGATGCCACACTACTACAATTGGTCGAAGGTTTATGGCGATACGTTCCTATATTGGTTCGGGTCAACGGCCCGGCTGGCCTTATCCGACCCGGATATGATCAAGGAGATACTGGTGAACAAAAGCGGTTCGTTTGGGAAGATCCGGTTCAACCCGGTTTCCAAAGCTTTGTTTGGGGAGGGACTTGTGGGGTTGGAAGGTGAAAAGTGGATTGTTCATAGAAGGATCACAGGCCACGCCTTTAACATGGAGAGAGTTAAGGTGCTTTATAATCACCTTTTATATTTTCTCATGTTGGTGTATATATTTTGAAAGTACAATGTATCTAAAATGTAACTCAATCTTTACTTGTTTAATTTAACTTGTAACTTATAAATCTTTACATGCAAAGGCATCCTATAAACTAATGGGCCTACTTTTGTTTCAATTGGGCTATACAGGAATGGATACCCGAGATTGTGGATAGCACTCAAAATATGATGAGCAAATGGAATGCAAAAATTGGCGGAAGAAACGACGCCGAATTGGAATTCGACGTGCACAAGGAATTTCATGATCTCTCTGCAGACATTATATCACGCACGGCTTTTGGAAGCAATTTTAAAGAAGGAAAACGAATATTTGAGTTGCAAGAGCAACAAGTTGCATTAGTATTACAAGCCTTGCGAAATGTCTATATCCCGGGTTTTAAGTAAATTTCTAACACTATATTTTCACGTGTAATTTGTCATATTGTTAATTACAAACAATCTGGTGTAGGTATATACCGACAAAAAATAACAGGAAAAGGTGGAAGCTTGATGAAGAAACAACGAAATTGATAAGGAAATTGATCGAGAAAAACAAAAATAAACTAGAAGATAGTGGAACACTCCTTGAATCGTTGATGTCTCCATACAAGAAAGAGGATGTACTTAATCTAGAGGAGATTGTGGATGAATGCAAGACATTTTATTTTGCAGGAAAGGAAACAACGGCTAATCTTTTAACATGGACATTTCTTCTTCTTGGATTACATCAAGAATGGCAAAACAAGGCTCGAGAAGAAGTTGTTCGCGTTTGTGGTCACAATGCGTTTCCCAATGCAGAGAATTTGACAGACTTAAAGATTGTAAGTTTATAGTATTGTTTCTTGTTTATTTAATGGACTTAACAATGACACGAGTCACATGACTTATTTCGAAAGCTATGACTTAATTACTTGTACATTTTGAATATTGGGCTTCATGCTTGTTTGTGTGGAACAGATTAACATGATATTGAATGAGACACTTAGACTCTACCCTCCGGCAGTGATGATGATGAGACAAGCATCGGAAAATGTGAAGTTAAAGGGAAGAATTGACATTCCGGCTGGAACGCAACTTTTTATAGCCATGACCGGAGTTCATCATGATGCAAGAATATGGGGAGAAGATGCGAATGAATTCAATCCAATGAGGTTTTTGGATCCTAGGAACCATTTAGCTTCGTTTTTCCCATTTGGTTTGGGTCCTAGAGTTTGTGTTGGACAAAATCTAGCAATGATAGAGGCGAAAATTGTTGTGGCTATGATTGTTCGAGAATACTCGTTTGGGGTTTCACCCACATATGTTCATGCTCCAATGCAATCCTTAACTTTGCAAACCCAGTATGGTGCTCAAATAATATTTACTAGGAGAAAATTAAGTAGTTTGTCCAACGGGAAGTTATAAATCGGCATATTTGGATATCTTAGTTTGTTCCGTTTTAATGTTTAATGAAAAGTTTTCACATGTATAACTTCAAATTTCTTTTATCCATTTCAAGAAGAGTTTTATGTTTGTAAAAATTTGTTCTTTTTTTTTTTTTATTCACCAAGAGTTTAATCCATTTCAAGAAGAGTTTTCTGTTGATTTTTCTTTACCTCTTTTGCTAATTTTATTTAGGTGACTCATATATCGTCTCTCAAGTAAGCAACATCGAGTACTATTTAACGTAGTGTTTCCCAGTCCCAGTTAAGGAAAAAAAAAAAGAAGGTATTTTTCCTCGTTATTTTATGGAAGGGGGTGGAAAAGAGACAAATGAGACTATTGATAATCTTTCCTTCCAAATGGGTGGATTTGAAGGAAAAGTAATTCAATGTAAATATAAAGATATACTATCATTTACTCATTTTACTTCTCAAACGATAATATAAAATAGATTATGTAAATATAAAGATATATCATGTACTAATTTTACTTTTCAAACGATCATATAAAATAAATTATGTAGCCTCTATAATCATGATTTTCTTCAACGTTCACATATATTGTGTTGGTGTTAATCCAATCGAGGTCAAAGGCATATGTTTTATTTAGGGGCGTTTTAGTCTTTTTGTTAGGAGTATGACCGAGTAAATAACCATGAGAAAGAAAGCCCGAGTACTAATTTTGTGATAGAAATGTGTAATTTTTTTACCGTATTATTTGCACAAAGTGTGTAATAGCAAGAAAGGGAATGTCGATTGCAACCCTATTCAATTAAATTGAGAGAAGGAAGAAAGGAGAGACTATATCTCTCCATGTATGTATGTAGGTGGTTTTGTGGTGGTGGTGTTAGGTCTTTGTGATTAGAAGAAAGAAAGAAGCATGTTTGTTGTATGTCAGCAAGCAAGAAACAAAAGCAAGTAGCAAGTAGCAGTCAACAAACATAAAAAAGAAAGCAAGAAGGAGCAAGCAGCAAGAGCGATCAACTTTTGATCGAGGATGAAAGAAAAGAAGCAAGACTTGAGCAAGCAAGAGAGAAAGTAGAAAATTGCAGCGAAGACCGACATGTTGAATCAAATGACCAGAGATTCAAATTAAAACCAAAGACCGAACACCGAAGGAGGTAAACGAGACCGATGGTTTGCTTGAGGAAGAGAAGACCGTGATACCGAGATCGAAGAAGAAGCTTCAAAGACCGAGTCCCAAAGTCTGTGAAAGAACGAAAGAAGTTTGGCTGGAATAGTTTGGATTAAGGGGGAGAATGTTGGTGTTAATCGAAACCAGGTCAAAGACACATGTTTTATTCAGGGGCACTTTAGTCTTTTGTTAGGAGTATGAGTGTGTAAATAGTCATGTTGGTATTTGAGGTTTTAGTGGGTAAAAGTTGAAGTCTTTTCAGGATAAGAGGTTAAGATTTATGTTATTTAAGATAGTTTTAATCGTTGGTTTTAGTAGAGAAGAATAATAAAAGAAGTTTCCCTTGAAAGTAATATTGCTAGTGTGAATACAATTTGAATTTGTTGTTTTGATAGGTGTTCAGGGCGTGTGATTCCGGATTTGAGGAGGCTGATTTCCAATGTCCTCTATCATCAAACAATTTCAATTTTTTCACTTCATCTAAACTAGGAAACACAAAAATATAATTTATATCTTGTAATTCCTTTTTTTTTTTTCATCTTATTTTCCTTCCTTAATTTCTTTTATTGAAGTCGACAACATAGGGGAAATTAAAATAGGATTTAAATGAAGATGTCGCTTTCTATATGAAGCATTTAAATGCATACGTCGCTTTCTATATGAAGCAATATAAATAAACAATATAATATCGATAAATTTTTGTTTTAAAATTTAGCCATGCATCGTCAAGTTAAATGAACGCTACAGCCTAAGGAGCAAGGCTAGACAAAAGAGAACAAAACAAACGAAATTACAAATTATTAAAAGGGGAACAAACCTAACCCGCCCCATTACAATTCACATAATTTCCCCCAATCACTAACCCCTTTAATACTTTAACAAAGTGTAATCTTTTTAGTTAGTTTTCTATTAGAAAAAAATAAAGAATGAAGAAGAAGTTGTTGGTGAATTTAATAATATTGACATATTTTAGTGTAGTTATTATTACTATCGAGACATATTGAATTCAGTTTATTATCCTATTATTTGTGAATTGAGTTGTAGGGTGCACATTTAGAGTGATAAATGTGGACTTGGAAATATGGAGGTCCTACGACCGCACCTCTAACAGGGTCAAAGGGGAGGGCAGAGCCCGTAACGGTGGTTCCGCTAACATAAGTTACTCATATGTTATTACCATAAACTATAATATAGTAAAGTTATTGAGTTTACCAAAGGGCTTTTAGCCAAACGATATCAGGTGATGTCCTCCTTCTTTAAGATTGAGGGTTCAAAATTCCTGTCGACATAATTGAAATTAGATGTTAGTTTAAGAGTATATTTATATATTTATATTTGATGATTAAAAAAAGTAAAGTTATTGAGTTTTGTTCAACAATACATTTCCCACCAAAACCGGAAAATGACATCATGATGATGTAAGATACGATTTTGTTCTATAACCACCATTCAAACTGCCATTTTGTCGACAGTATATTATATGTGAATGGTAACTATCTTGTAACCGAAATCTTCCTTGTATAAAAGGAAGGTGGTTGTTACATGCAAAGGTTGCAACTTTCATGTAACCAAAAATTGATTCTTGCATATATCTTTCTCTCCAAAACGCAAAATAGCAATGTATTTTTCTATGTTTGAGATTTAAAAGTAGCATGAATTCCAAATCGTTTATTCTTAGATTATCTCAAATTAGATTTCGTGATACTGTGACAATATGGTTAAAATCATAGATTTTGGAAAGTTTTGTAATCACAATGCTTCGAATTATTCAAGTTTATAACTATATTCCAAAACCCAAAAATCTAAGAGAAGTTACTCATATATTATTAGCATTAACTATAATATAGTAAAGTTATTGAGTTTGTTCAAGTTGTTTTCAATTTTGTATTATTAAACACCATTTGAAAATTGAATATTAATCGAATTATTTTTTAATATACACATAAAATAAAATAAAGTATTCTTAAAAAAAGCTAATCAATGTAAATTTGTTGTATCCGTTCAATGTGTCAATGTTACTCATATAACCAAAGTTTTTTGAGATTTGCATTGTCTTAAGATAATCGCCTTGCCTTCTGTACTCACTTCTTAATCTTTAAAAACAAGTTATTACATATATTGGAAATTGTGACATTCATCTTTTAATGAAAGAAAATTTGCCAAGAATTTAGTAATGCTTTAATTTTATATGAAATTCTTTTAAACAAGTAATCACTACAATATTCGGACCCTGTGCAGACGACGATTTTAGACCCTATGCCGACGACAAGTCGTCGGGATAGGGTATGGCGACGACAAGTCGTCGGCAAAAAGTCGTCGGCACAGGTGTGTCGGCATAGGTCTGTTAAGTCGTCGGCATAGATGTCGTCGGTATAGCCAACTCTATAGCGACGACATGTCGTCGGCACAGATTTTGTCAACGACATTTTCGACGAGAAAAAATAATGTTTTATTAAAATCCTATGGCGACGACCTATCGTCGGGATAGCTATGGCGACGACATGTCGTCGGGACAAGTTGAGGCTATTACGACGACGTGTCGTCGTTAAAGGGTTTTATCAGTTAATGGTTATGGACCTATAGCGACGACTAGTCGTCGGGATAGCTACTGTTTGTTTTTTTTAGCTTTATAGGTTTTGTATATTACCATTCCTGCATTTTTAACAAATCCAAAAAACATTACAGCATATATCAATTGAAATACATTAACTAGGTACCATTGTTCAAATTCAAAATATCAAATTCAAGTTTAATATTACAATTAGTAGTTAACTAACATTGTTCATAATACTAAAAAAACGTCAATCATCATTATCATAATCGTCTTCTCCTTCTTCTTCTCCTTCTTCTTCTCCTTCTCCTTCTTCTTCCATCCTTTCGGCAAATTGTTGAGAGATACTTGCTTGTATGTTATAGTTGAATAGAAAGTTAGGAAATGGTGGTGGTTGGAAGTTCGGAATACAAGCCGCCAATGATGCATTATATTGTTGCAAATATTCTTGCATTTGTTGTGCATCGAATTGGGATTGAGATTGGGGTTGAGATTGAGACGATTTGGAAGTGGAAGGCCGTTCATTTGGAATTAAACCGAAGTTGGCGGTTGGTCTCCTACCCACCCCGCGAGCATGTCCACGTCTCGTCCCAAGGGCACGTTCTAAACATTCTTCCTCGTTTACTTCTCCTCCTTCTCCAACCTCGTTTTGCATTTTCTCATATTCATTTTGAATTTTCTCCTAAAATAAAGAAAACAATTGACATACGTTAATTAAAACAAACAACTAAACTTAAACATTCAAAAAATAATAATATTCCTTAAACAGGAAACTATAATTAATAATAATATATTTAAACAACATATTCATTTCGTTTATCACTTACCCAGTCTTCTTCTGCTCGACTTGTACACCAACCCGAACCTTCTTTGTAGCGCATTTGTCTCCAACCCTCAATATGTTGCGGCTTGATTCCCATTTGTTCCTATAATAAGTGAAAAAACAATAAATGTATTTATACAAATGTTAATAACAATTTTAAATAATACTAATGTATTTTATTACCTCTAAATAACGTCGTTGAGCATACGGTCTACATCCGTGAGCACTTGTGTGTGGAAGTTTCGACCTAGTAACTTTATTTTTTTCTGACGTGCGTCTGTATTCCTCGGTCAAAAACAACAAATCAATCATATCGTTCCAAGCTTTGGCAGTCCAATCATCCGGTGGACATCTTCTTGCCCTTTCCACATTACGATATCCACCAACTCTATCAAAATGTTTTTTCATCTGATACTTGCGCTCTCGATAAGCTCTTTGCATATCTGCTTGGATACCCGCTCGAAGGGGTTCCCACAAGTTTGTGCCCGGATACCTATCAATATCAAAATAAGTCTGCAAAAGGAAAAACATATTTGATTAGTAAAAAAATATTTAATAAGTGTAAAATTCAATACATATAAAATGTATTATATATTTACCTCTAGCTTGGGATATAAATCAACTTTGTACTTGGCAGGAACACGACGCCAAGTATGATAATGCAACGGTACCTTTGATCCCACCAGATTTGAGATCAGTCTGACAAACAGTTGCCCGTTGTCCCCTATAACTCGTCGTTAAAGGGTTTTATCAGTTAATGGTTATGGACCTATAGCGACGACTAGTCGTCGGGATAGCTACTGTTTGTTTTTTTTAGCTTTATAGGTTTTGTACATTACCATTCCTGCATTTTTAACAAATCCAAAAAACATTACATAGATTTTGGAAAGTTTTGTAATCACAATGCTTCGAATTATTCAAGTTTATAACTATATTCCAAAACCCAAAAATCTAAGAGAAGTTACTCATATATTATTAGCATTAACTATAATATAGTAAAGTTATTGAGTTTGTTCAAGTTGTTTTCAATTTTGTATTATTAAACACCATTTGAAAATTGAATATTAATCGAATTATTTTTTAATATACACATAAAATAAAATAAAGTATTCTTAAAAAAAGCTAATCAATGTAAATTTGTTGTATCCGTTCAATGTGTCAATGTTACTCATATAACCAAAGTTTTTTGAGATTTGCATTGTCTTAAGATAATCGCCTTGCCTTCTGTACTCACTTCTTAATCTTTAAAAACAAGTTATTACATATATTGGAAATTGTGACATTCATCTTTTAATGAAAGAAAATTTGCCAAGAATTTAGTAATGCTTTAATTTTATATGAAATTCTTTTAAACAAGTAATTAATGGTAAATGTAAATACAATTATATATTACTTTACAACGATTCATCCATGAGTCTAGCACCGAGTCACCAACACATGACCATGATTCACCTTAGCCACCATGTACCATAATCTGTATTTGAATCCCTACGGCAGAAATCAAAGAACAACACTTCTTGACTTCCAAAACCCTGGCTATGGCTAGCATGGAGCTTCTGGGGAACCAACAAGTTATCATGGCATGAAGGACATGTCGTATGTCTACAATCGAGCCATATATCCAAGCAACTTCTATGGCAGACATGATCGCACCTCAACTCACTAATCTCATCATCATCGTCAATTCTTCTCAAACACACTGCACATTCAACCTCGTCAAATGAAGATGTGTTGCCACCATGGAAATGCTCCGGCAAGAAGAACATGCGGTGGTTAAAAAAGGCATGGCTAATCAAGAAATCGAGAACCCATTTCAAATGAGCAAAAAATGATAATATGGTGCAAATATTAGCCATGCTTGATCCAAAAAGACGAATGGAA
Organism: Lactuca serriola; assembly: GCF_051521515.1. NCBI lineage: Eukaryota > Viridiplantae > Streptophyta > Magnoliopsida > Asterales > Asteraceae > Lactuca > Lactuca serriola. The sequence continues at coordinate 22,891,249 of NC_136408.1, forward strand.
TAAAAAAGATGGTGAATTTATCGGGCAGGATATATATAGCTCTTTCCCAGTTCCCACTGCTTGATGGGATGCGGTACTGTGCTTATTATGGTATGTGTTTATATATAGGAGTTGGACCAAGCTCTGTCTTAACAGTTAACTCACGTGTTATTACGGATCTTTTGGAATAGTGATGATGATTTTATTTGTTTAAGCATAATAAATGTGAACTTATAAGTTAGTAGTCTAAATATTACTATTTTATTTAGTAATTGCAAAATGTTTGTTAAAAAAAATTGTAATCGAGATTTTTAATAGAAATAACTTGTGTTATATAAAAATGACCATTTTTTCCTAAAGGTGTGATCATGTATTAGTTCATGATATAATTCCATACTGATCATAAAAAATGTATAATGTATGTTTTCTTTTTAATTTGTACATTGTTTTTTCAAGAAAGTATTTATATTTATATATGAAATGTCTATTTTGAAGTCTAATATAACCGTTTTTCAATCAAATGTCTGATTTTAAGCCCTTATATCGTATATAATCATCGTTTGTTATGTTTGTTTAATTTTTTGTTATATTTTAGTTAAAAACAAAGTTTTTGTATTATTAAAATTTCAGAATTATCTATTCGATTTCAGATTTGTTTTGAAGTTTTAGAATATAAATTTATCTATTTATTTTTCTATTCGGAATCCAAAATTTCGATGTAGAATCCGGAATTTCAGTTCAAATTTTGTTGTTTAGTTACAAAAATTTACTTTGAGAATTAATCATTATGAATTAGTTGATCATTTTTCAAAAACAAAAAATAGAACTATAGTTTATTTTCTTTAATATTAATTTTTTTCTATAAAAAACCATTTTAGTTAACGTCCCTTAAAAATAGGCACATAAACACAAATTGGGATAATCACTAAATTGATTTTGCAAAATTATTTTCTTATTATAAAAGATGTCCCTATTAGAATATCTAATAAAAAAGAATTCCAAAGAAAAATTAAAAGGTTTTGTAAGGGAGACTAATCACAAAGTATTATGGCAAAAAAATAAATCAATTTGAAATAAATGACTACTTTTTTGGTCATATTAGACGTATTCCTAAAACCATGTTAAACTTAATTCTTGAAAACAATCCGTTCCTAGCCCAATACAAACACTATGTTTGTTACTTTGAAAACACACCCAATCTTTTTGGTCATTTCATCTAACACTTAGTCTTCGTTTTAAAATCATACCCATAATCGATTAATGAATTTATGATTGGAAGATGATGACATCTTTAAGTCTTTAACAACTACATTCTATCAATTTGAATATGAGAAAAGAGAAAAAGGGTAGATGACCGGGATGTCGAACCAAAATTCGAGAGGAGAGAAAAAAAAAGAATATTATTGATTAAAGACTTAATTAGCACGATTAGATGTTCTGCAAGTCAAACGGTGACAAAGCCCACATTGTTTTACATATTTTTAGAACACCTATACACCACATCATGGCCACATGGACTAACGTGGTAATTTGCCACATAGGTGAAATAATTTATGAGTAATTTACTATATATTTGTATTTGTCGTTCAAAAAAAAGAAAAGGAAACCTGATGGAACCAGTTTCACTGTCAAGATTATGACAATTTTAAGAGTTCAATAACTTAATTAGCATAATATGAACTTATATGGCTATATTACTTTGATCCATGAGGAGGGCATTGGGTGTCAAGATTATGACAATTTTAAGAGTTCAATAACTTAATTAGCATAATATGAACTTATATGGCTATATTACTTTGATCCATGAGGAGGGCATTGGGTTTCAATGTTGCAGCGATGTGGGATGACTGGGATCTGTTCGAAAAATATAAAAAAGAAATGTAGATGCTTAGTTTCGAACCTTGATCATGAGGTTCAAAGGAAAAGTGCCTTAACCACATATATATAGCATCCAATTTGTGTTAACATTACTCCAAACTTATTTATATTATATACTTAAAATATATACTTTTATATACATTTTATAAAATCGAATTCGATTCGGTTTTACCAAACCCGAAAACCGAACACAAACCGAAATTTTCGGTTTTTGAAAAATTTAAACCCAAACCATGAGTTTATGTTTTGGTTTTGGTTTTGTTGGTTTTTGTCGGTTTTTTGGGTTTTCAGGTTCGGTTTTGCTCACCCCTAGGATAATCATTCGTGCAAATATGCTTTCTATAATTGTACATAAACAAAATTTGGCTTATAATGTGATCGTTTAAGTCTTCGTAGAAAGTTGCAAAAACCTATTGGACAAGTATGAGTTACCAAAAAATATATTTGCATTTGACAAATCCCTATAAGATCATATAAGTTACATGGACGAATTGACGAGGAGAATAAGATGCTTTACATAAAATTTCTTCAAATGCACATGTTCAACGAGCACAAAAACCAAATATTTAAAGGAAAGGGATGAAATGATTGTTGAATTATTAAATTGAAAATGGAAGAATATTTAATTACAATTGGTGACGAGTCAATAGTCAACAAGGAGCAGCTCCTACGGATCCACCTAAAAAACAGAAAATATGGCATCACAATATCACGCAAAATTTGTAGTGGCCTTTAAAAGAACGTGAAGTGTAGCAAGTGGATCAACCAATCAATTATTTTCTAGTATTGGATTTGAAAATTCTTGTTTTGATCTTATTTGGTCATCTTTTCTTTTAGGTATTTCAACTCCCTAAACATTTAAAAAAAATGTAAAAAATGTCCTTATTTGAAGGAAAAAGTGAAAACCCGTTTTAAAGGTGAACCTTGTTAGAAATTTGGGTTTTCATTTGTATGGAAAACTGAGTCGAAAGAACACATTCAGATCAAAATATTTTGAAAATTTTCAATAAGATAAAACTCAATATATATTTCAAGAACAAAGAATGAAAATGAAATTATGATCTTGTTTGTACCATTGTATACAGGAGAATGAACAATTAAGGGGGAAAATAACCTCATGTCTAAAAACTGTCAAATTGGTAGTTACTGGGAAATAACCTCCTATCTGAAAACTGACATAAAGTGTCACTAACTACCTTAAAATCAGGTCTAGAACTATGGTCAAAAATTGGGTCAATTTTCTCAAATTCGAATTTCTCAGCAAGGAGTTTTCACCCCTTGGACCCTGTTACCAAGGGCGTTGCCCCTATGACCCCCGTTGCTTCAGGGACTTGGCCTTTAAACGGCGATGTACTTTGAATCTTGAATAAAGTCAAACGAATGTTCACTCCATATCATCCTTACTTCTTCAATGTTTATCAAAATTGTATATATAAACAAATTAATGCATTACACTTAAATAATATTAGTAATACTAATCACCAACAAACCTGACACTTTGTTCAACCAAACCTGTTTATACTATGTTTATATGGCTTTTTTTATTATATTTGCTTTGAAATTACTTATTAAACTTTTAAACTATTATTATTATTATTATTATTATTATTATTATTATTATTATTATTTAGTAGTGGTAGTGGTAGTTTTAATTTGTCTGATATTTAGTGATTTAAATGTGTTTATTTCAGTTGTGTTCTTGGTGATGAAAAACATGAACTCATTTTGTTCAACTTTTAAGTAGACCTAACAATCTGTGTGTATGTGTTGTGTATATAAATTAGACACAAATTTATTTACATACAAAAAATTGTAAAATGTGTCTTGGGTATCAAACACGGACACGACATGTAACAAATTTGTATGACACATGACACGACATGAACATACATGTTTTTAAATGTATTACATGAAAAGACGAATTTACATGAATAGACACGTTTCACTTGTAAGACAAAATTTTGATTATATGTGTTTATACATGTCACATGTCAACACAAATTTTTTGATATGTGTCACCTGTCAACCCGAATTTGTTTTGTGTCTTATATGTGTTCAAACATGTAAATTTGTATTTGACACATCTAAGACACAAAACATGAATTTAAAATAGGTGTCGACATGAATAAATAGGAAACATGAATTTCTAAAACATATACACATAAAATTTATATTCTACTCTTGTTGTGTAACAAGTTGTTGGGTCGACTTCTAAGTATAGTTTTTTTCTTCTAAAAATGGGACAAGGAAGAAAGCGTGTCACGGTACCTCACCGGATGCGCTGTGAACCCTGTGGCAAAAAACATAATCAAATTTTTGTTTTTCATTTAGTCATCTAACTTTCAATAAAACTCAAACAATTCAAGTGACTCTACGGACATCAAACATAGGTTATGATACTTCAAAAGAACCTAAGAGAGGATCTCCAATTGGTTCATATCCTTGGAATAACCTTAAAACGTCTACATTTTTATAAAAACCATTTTTAAAGATCAATAAGAATATAAATTCCAAAAATAAAGGAATTGCTTCAAAAGACCTAATGGTATGAAACGTGTTCAATACTAATTTCTAATACTCCTATGAACTTTTAAAACCATTAATACACCATTTATGACACTAGATGAACAATTTACTTCATAATTCATCAAAAAAATGTTTGAATTGTTGGATTAAGGTGTCTAAGCTCATAAATAAATTGGTATAAACTTGCATATAGAAACAAAGTCCTTTTGGGGTTGTCCTCATAACCAGAAATTGCTAGAAATGATATTAGGATAGAGACAAATGATTTGTTAATATATTATGTGATCAATATATTAATTAGAAATAGAAAGTTGATCTGTTAATTTGTTATGTGATTAATAAGTTAATATGAGATCAATAGTTAAATATTAGTTTTGTTAATTTATATGGTTAATAAATTAATAAGAAATCAATTAGAATTAATTAATTAATTATGAATTAGGATTAATTTGGAATTAATTAAAGGTGCGAGGGTGAATTGTAATTGTTCAATAGTTGAACAAAAGAGACAGTTCTAGAACCATCCAAGGGTGCACGGTTTTGGGAGCTCTTCTAGGTTTCAAGAAGCATCATGGATCTTGATAAGAAAAAGATTTGAATTGGAATTAAATCAATTATTTAATTATTCAAATATTGTTTTGTCCATAAGTTACCTAAACTATAAATAGGACCCTTTGGGCATTAAATTTCATGGCTACTCTTTCCAAGGAGCATATAAACGAAATTTCCATCCTTCTCCCCCTCTCCTCTTTATTCTAGGGTTTCTAGGATTTTAGGTGTGATCCATTAGAGACTTCATACTTTTAAAGACACACAGGAAGGGATTCAAGGAATTGTTTACAATAATAATTATAAGGTGTGTAAACCCTAACTCTTGTATGATTTTCGAATTAACTAGAGTTTATGTTAGATTTTGTTATTCAAAGTATGTTTCCTTCAAAGTGTAAGCCATAGATCCTTTAGGTTGCATGTGCCATTTTCTTAATTGTTAAGTGATTTTCCGCATTGAGCATTTTGTTGTAACCTAATAAATCCATCAGTGGTATCAGAGCTACTTGGTGTGTCTAACATTGAAAACACATTAGTTGAATCAAACAAAATTTTCCTGTTAAACTGTGATCACGACGTGACAGAGGCTTTGACACAATGTGAACTTAGTGCAGATCTAGATTTTTGGGATTTTCGCTTTTGGGGGAACACTTTCCTAGGCTCCACCTGATTATACACATCGCATCCTTTTTGTCAGCTTTTTGAGTTAATTTTGAAAAATATTTTATAGATCCTTAGCTTGAGTCTGGAATCATATATGTGTTCATCCAATTCTATCAAACCAGGGTTCTCATACCAACTTGTGATGTCCCAAAAGTTATAGTAAAAAATTTCATTTTCGAAACCATTTTATAATCAATAATTCATACAAAACAGTGTTTCCAAAAAAGGCCATAATCGTAAATGAGAGTATCCCAAAATCATTTATCAATAAACTATCCAAGGGTGATGTGCATAATCAATCCTTCGCCTTGCCCCGATAATTTGATGTACCTAAAACTATGAAGTCAAATTGTAAGCCAAAGCTTAGTGAATTTTGTGACAACAACCAAATATGGTCAAACAAAGTCAACAGATGTCAAACTGGTCAACTTAACATGTATTAGAAATTTAGGAGAAAAATGATATCCTCTGATGTTACTAATGTACTATTGACAGATTTTAATACAAAGTACCTCTCTGGATTGCCAATTATCAAATGTAAACCCTAATTAAGGTTAGTAACGTAACAACTCGAATTAGGGGTTATATTTGATAATTGGCAATCCAGAGAGGTACTTTGTATTAAAATTTGTCAATGGTACATTAGAAACATTAGAGGATATCATTTTTCTCCTAAAGTTTTAATACATGCTAAGTTGACCGGTTTGACATGTGTTGACTTTGTTTGACTAGATTTGGTTGTTGTCACAAAATTTACTAAGCTTTGGCTTACAATTTGATTTCATGGTTTTAGGTACATTAAATTATCGGGGCAAGGAAAATGCTTGATTGTGTACATCATCCTTGGATAGTTTATTGATTAATGATTTTGGGATACTCTGATTTACGATTATGGCCTTTTTTTGGAAACATTGTTTTGTATGACTTATTGATTATAAAATGGTTTCAAAAATGAAAATTTTTACTATAACTTTTGGGACGTCACAAGTTGGTTTGATAACCCTAGTTTGAGAGAATTAGATGAACACATATGTGATTCCAGACTCAAACTAAGGATCTACAAAATATTTTTCAAAATTAACTCAAAAAACTGGCAAAAAGGATGCAATGTGTGCAATCAGGTGGAGCCTTGGAAAGTGTTACCCCAAGATACCCACACTTGTTCTGTGTATTGATGATATGATAAAATTGCATGTTAGTTTGTAGGTTAGGGATCTTCAGGAATTGCATGATAGAATTTCCTGATTCATGATGTCTGATAGCCTAGGATAATTTCTTCATATGTTATATGGAACTGACATTATTATGGTGGTTGCTTGGTGTGTGCATCATATTCGTATATAACTAAGATTTTATATCCTGAGAAAGTTTGAATTAGCCTTGTTCCTATTCATTGTCTGGTTGTGGTCTTAGGATAGAATCATTTCTATCAAATCAAGTGTTATGTATGATTAGCATATACCAGCGACTGCAGGGTTAGTGGCAGTTTCATTAGTGAGTATGGTTTGTTGAAGGACAACAAGGAATGATTAGCCACTCTCTCGAGAGTGAGTATAGGATGTATGCATATCCTAGGAAGCTCTTTAATGTGATTGGTACGTTGTTTATCGGGTTTTGGGAGTATCAACATGAGTAGTTACTTATGGGATCCAGAACGATTCTTGAGGAATGCACATTGATGTGAATATTCAATGCACTAATTTTTTATTTATAATTCCTAATTTATCGCATCTAAATCACACCTTACAGGCAGTGAACCCGATCGAGTATATTATAGCTTTGATAAGCAAGGGTGTCGAACACAAGGGGAACGGTAGTGAATTAATTTAAAATATTTGATTATAGGTTACAAAACATACGAAAGAAATTAAGAAATGTTTATCTAAATCTCAAACGAATAACTAAATAGCAAATTTTGTTAAAATGATAGGAAGAGAAATCTATTTAGGTACTTTGGTTTAGACAGATTACATCTTAAAATCATAGACAATTGCACCGACAAATTTATTTATTCTTGTTCACCGATTTCTAAAATGATTAGGTTCGTGTTCACTATTACTAATCCTTTAGCAAACAAGTCAATTTAAGCAGTGATCAATTGATTAAACTAACATGTTTCCTAGTGTTCAGTTCGTATCAAGCAAGACTTGTAATATTAGTTAATTAAATTTGACAATTCAATCAACTTATATCTGATTGGTCGTCACATATACTCACACATTAATTTACTTATTTTCTAGTTAACCCTAGTTTCATATTCACTATTCCTAGGCATATAATCTTGATGGTCATCAAAATCATAAGAGGCAAGCAATCAAGTAGATGTCCATACAACTCGATATACTTAATAATTAAAAGAAAATAATTGTCATTAACATATGAGGATCTTTTAAAAAGCTTAACAAGATAAATTAAACATGAATAAAACAATCAAATATAGCAATTAATCCAATAATCAAGATTTCATCTAATCATAAACTCAAAGCAAATGGTTTCGACACCAAAATAAGAAAGTAAAAACATAATAGTATCACAGTGGAATGCTAAAGATGGTCACGATAACAAACCACATGATTACCGACACGAATCCACCCTCCAATCCTTTAGATCTTCTCTCCATATCATCTAAACGGCCTTCTGACCGCCTTCTAGACCCTCAAAACGGCGGTTATGAAGTTTTCTTGTCGCACAAGTCGAAGTGGAATATCATAGATTATGAAAATAGTGGAATGATATGTGATATTTATAGTTAAATGGAGATGGAATTAGTATGGAATATTAGAGTTGGATTGGAATAAGGAAACTATTGGTGGCTTAGGGATTAAGCAAATAAAAATAAGGTAAGTGATGCTTGGGGAATAAGTAACTTGGAGGGAATTTCCGTCCAACTTTTATGCTTCATCTTCAAGGCCGATTTTGGATATGATAAATGTCGAATTAGCAAAAAGGTCTTCTCACATAAGTCGTAGGAAATTTCTTCTAGTTTTTAGAACATTTTGAATCTCATCAATTGGACTTATGAGTCATTAGATATACCCGAAACACTGAAGAGAGGTCAAATCTGCCACCAATATCCTTTTTGCATCTTTTCAGCTCCATTCTCTTCCTTTTGCATTCAAACTCCCATTTTAACTGTAATTGAATATTTCAAAGAATATTAAGTATCTTTTAGTTCTAAATAACATAAAAACATAGTATAAAATAATAATAAAACGTCATAAATATATGCATAAAATAGACGTTATCAAACTATCCCACACTAGCCTTTTGTTTGCCCTTAAGCAAAACTGGTTTTTATTATCTCACTAATATCGCATAAAATAATCCATTTCAAACCCAACCATTATCCAAAGACCGCAATGCATGTATTTGTGTCTATAATTCCTAAGAACTTCTCACTCCTAAATACTCACAATCTTTATGAACCTTCACCGCTTAACTTATACGACATTCATTTTTGCAACCCTCCGAATCAATCCTTATAAATCTTTCTTAACCTCAAGGTATTTTTGGTTAAATTACCAAGCATGTATAAACTCTAGAAAGAATTACACTTTGATTCCACAATGGAGCTCTTGGAATTCATCTCTTCTTTGATATTTGCTTTGATTTCTTTGAATTCACCACCTTTATGTTTGATTTTTGGTATCTTAAACTTTTTTGATTTCTTTAGAATTTTGATCTTTGGATTTCATACTTGACTGCTCCAAATTTTTGGTAATTTCTCTTTTTTTTATATCTTAATTTTTATGCTCATACCCTACATGCTTATGCAAGGAGCTTAACTTCAAACTTTATTGGTTAATGAATTAGTCTAAGTGCAATGACTACATAAGCTCTCCTTTTTGCATCTTTTTAGCTCCATTCTTTTCCTTTTGCATTCTAACTCCCATTTTAACTATAATTGAATATTTCAAAGAATATTAAGTATCTTTTAGTTCTAAATAACATAAAAACATAGTACAAAATAATAATAAAACATCATAAATATATGCATAAAATAGACGTTATCACATATATAGGTGTGGAATATTGGGCCCATACTACTGAAAGCACGGGATCCATACTCGAATCGAGGAAAAATTTCGGGGATTCTAAGGAGCTTGTTGAGGGCAGATAGTGTAGCACCATGATTCAATGAAGTCTATTTCTGTCTTTATCGGTTTGTCGGATGTGGTTTTTCAGGCCGAGGATGGGTCTAGTGATTGTTGGTCCATAGTGGCCATGTCAGTTCGGATCTGAATGGTGTAGACCTAGGTGTGTTAGTTGATTTTGAGGTCTCAACGACCTTGCTCAAGGTAGTGCCAGTTGAGTCGTGGTACTAAAAAAGGAAGCGATTGTGATGATCAGCTCGAGGATTGTGACATGAGGCTGAGTGATCAGCCGATGGCTTAGGATATTATTGTATATGTTGGGGATTATGTTCTTCCAACTTTCCGAGTTCGAAGGAAAAAGAGAGCAGACATGTGATTTTCGGAGTTGGGATGTAGACCCAGCATGGGGCTTGATGGTTGTAGTTTTTGGCACAAATTATGGCAGTGTGAGAATGCCCAAGAGGATTCTTATGGTATGGTTTCCTTGAGATGAGATCAAGAGTCTTCTTCCTTTGAATTTACTAAGTTCAGGTGCTAGTTGATTATTTTGGGTGATCAGGGAAGTAAATCAGGAATGAAAACTTTTGTTGTCTTTCATGTATCCTAACCATAAGGATGACACCTATTGTATTTATTATTGATTCTTGCGATGAAGTGATGGTTGGGGATTAAAAGGTGAAGTGTTTGGTAGTCCATTTGTTCCTAGATAGAGGTTTGGTGCTATGAATGACTGTCAGAATTATTGCTTGTGCATCTGCATGGGATTCTTGATGTTAGGGGAGGTTATACTTGGGAATTTTCTGGGGTATCCATATGAGATTCGAAATCTCTTTGAGTTTGCTTGGTCTTTATCTGGAAGATCATCTTGCTTTGAGTTGTACATTCTAAAGGCCATGGATGCTATGTATGCGGTTGAGGCGGTTAGGTTTTGGTCTGTTTGTAGTGTCAACTGGTGGTAGTTCAAACCCTAAGTGGGGGAGAATCGGGTATTATGCTTAGAGGATCATCAATCTGTTAGATTTTTTGGTTTTAGAAGAATGGGTCATAGTGATCTACGGTTCGGGTATACAAGACCTTGGTTCAAGATTTGTTCATGACATGGGGTGTAGATCAAGTTGCCATCAGATGTATGTGCTCAGGAATGCATGAGTTGTCTTCATGGCAAGAAGCTATTGGAAAAGGAGCTTGTTGTAGCCAGTGGTTCCTTTCGGGAATTTCAATGAATAAATCAATAGGTGTTTGGGTCTCTCAGGTTAAGTATCAGTTGTTGAGGGATTTGTCACATCGTTGTATAGATTTCTAACTATAGTCTTGGTTGGGCAGTTGTTGGTCGGTAAAACCAGGTTCAGAGTTTGGTATGTTTAGTTCCACATAGGTTTTGGTTCAGTAGTGTATTGATTTATTGGATTAGTTGTCAATGTTTTCTCGACCGTTGGTCATTTCGTTCATCGTCAATAGTTGAGGTTCTTCGAAAGTTTCGAGTTGTATCAGTTGAAGTTTAATGGGTGCATCAACCTATCATCAAGTTCTGCACATTGTATATTTTGGCTCCTAGCTACATTTACCCTCAATTTTTGGTTGTGGATTTATTGCTCATAGCAGGCTCGAGTTTGACAGATGTTCTTGGTTATTGGAAGTCGGATGTTGGGGCAACATTGTTCAGTTTTCCATATGTGACTTTAGATCTATGTAGAATCCAATTTTGGCATGTCGTGTCGACAGGGTTGGTATTTGGATTGACTCGAACATGGTTTTAACAACATTTATGGATAATTTTCGAAGTTTTATCAAGCTAGTTATGTATTGGTGGGATATGTTAAATTTTAATCATGGTGTGGGATCTTGTTCCGGTCGTTCATGAGGATGTTTCTGATAACGGTTGAGGTTTTTCATTATGTTAGGTCTATTGGTACTTTACCTTTTAGGTAACGTTACAAGGAGGAAGAAAATCAATAGATCTAGGGTTGGTTATGTGTTTTCCCTTTAGGGTGTATAGTGTGGTAGTGCACCAAATATGGTCATAAGAGGTATATGTGGACTGATCAAGATAACATAAGAACACTTGGTTTGAATTATTAGCATGGTTCTTATTTGGGTTATAGCCTTTGAATTTGAAACAAGAGTATGATCGCCTTTCTCATTCTCTGGTTATATGTGACCATGTTTTCGTCAGAGTTTGCATTGGTAGTAGCTTGTATTGTGAAGGGAATTGTGATAGATAGAAGGGCATGGCTCGTGTTAGGTTCGGTTAGAGTTGAGAGGGATGTTGATTAGGTTCCTGTAAGTTGGCAGATTAATGATTGATTATCTTCAGGCCCATGTAGTGTTGGTTGTGAGTCTTCAAGCCAGTGATGGAATCACAACAAGCTCAGCGTAGTACCATGACCTTATCGTTTTAGTGGTTAGAATGTGTCACGATGTATCGTGAACCAGTGGTTGTATGATTCATATGGGTGGGGCCTGATAGTCACTAGATTGAGACTCTTAGGTCTCAGACCGTTAGTGTTATTGGCATGTTTGGGTGTTAGTGTATTGTTGGGAGTCGGGAGACTTAGTGATCAGCTAGTTTGGATCAAGTGGATAGTAAAAGGTTGTTAGGAATATTAACTGTGCATTAGAAGTCTCCCGCTGAATGTTTACGTTATGAACCCCGTTGCTTGCGAGCTGTTTATTAGGAGTTTGGTTACAATGTTGGGTATCGGTTCTAAAATCTCGAGTCATGAAGTTTGTTGTAAATGTCTCGAGTGAGTTGTCAAGTGGATGTACACCTGAGATGATGAAGGATTCATATGCAACGTGATATTCTTGGATTGACCATCATTATGCTCGTGGAATCATCTTAATCATCGCTGCTGACAATATTGTTACAAGGATTTCTCCGCAATACGTGTCAGTAGGTTCTATCTTATGGTTCATCATGATCATTGGTGTTGGTAGTACTGTTACATGGATTTCCCCGTAATACATGTGTGTAGGTTAGAGTACACTAAATGGGCATGACGTCCATCATTGCCTGTGTTACACGGAACTGTCATCAAATAGTCTGGTGGTTGTCATCAATACTCTGTTAGATGACTTCATCAGTTAGTACAGTAGTACTAGTAAGTTAAATCCTTTTATTATTATTTTCATCTCATCTCCCTCTTTATTCTATTCCTCCCCCATTACCCATTACTGCCCATTATATTATAGGTAAGAAAATACATATATGGTAAATCATATAAAAATTCATTTTATAATATTTCATATAACACAAAACATTATTGCACATAAGCACATATAACATTTAATTATCTAAATATTTCATATCTATGTGTGAGATGAAAGTAACCATGCACCCACTTGATAAAAGTGGATGCCTTAGAATTTGGGCAGAACTTCGCCTTTGTACGTTATATTTTCTTCTAACATGACCTAGGTTCACATTACTAAGTCTTAGTCTTATATTATTAATTGACGACTGATGATAGTCTAGATTACTCACTAATCCCAATGTTTACATCAAGATCTATCAAGTAAGGAACAACCAGGTAGAATCATATCGTATGTAGGGTCTGTTTGGTATACAGAGTATATTGTTTGGAAATCCCACTTTAAACACCTCACTACATCTAGCCTAGACATCATCCGGGTAAGTAGATCAATCGGTATAATGAATTTAGAATCATTGATAAATCTTAGTTATAGCTTCGTAATAACCACTATGGCTATAATTAAGAGTTACACTTGAATAAAATAAGTGTAATTAAACTTACAAAGTATTTTGATGAAAACTGGGAATTATGCAGGCACAACTCTGATCTGGGAGCTTGTAGCACCTGGTTCCTGGTATGTAAAATTTATCTAAGTATTTTGCATTTTTAGCCTTGGACTCGGCGAGTTGTAGGCCCGACTCGCCGAGTAGAGCCGGGATATTGAGCACGTTTAAGTTGGCGACTCGGCGAGTCCATATTCTGGACTCAGTGAGTCCCAGCTGTCTGATGAAACGCTAATTTCAAGGGTTTGCACCCTATTTAAACCACCATATGCGCCCCCAAGCTCGCCCCCTTCACCCTCAGAGCAACCTTAGCCAAACCCTAACCTTCCCCTTTGTGATTTGAGTGTTGGTGTGTGTTTCTTTGAAGTTTTGAAGAAGAGAAGGAGGAAAGATCAAGGAAAAGGAGGAGAACAGAAGTTGTGAGCCCATTTCAGAGATTAGTAAGGTAAAACTCGACCTCTTCTTCTGTTTCTATGGTTGAACCTCCATTAGAGCATCTTTAGGACTTTTTGGGACCATTTATTGGCTTGGTTGTGGTTTAGAGGACTCCTTGGTTCGTTTAGCCTTCAAATCTGACCACATTTGAGCTCTAGAGGCTCAGATCTACAACCTTTATGGGCCATTGTCATGAGCAAGCCTAGATCTACACTTCTAACCCCATTAAAGTCCTTAAATCACTTGAATGAGCATGCATGCACGTAAAGTTGGAGACTTTACGTGTAAAATCTACCCTAGGAACCCAGATCTATGAATGGTATTGTAACGACCCAATTTTCATGACCGAAAATTTCGTTTTAAAAACATTACTTTTAGAAAATATTAAAAGCTAAAACATTGTCTGATCAAGTTATCACACAAGTGAACCATGTCGAAAAGCCAATTCATACATTCAATCAAAATATCAGAGTACAAATCCCAGTGAAGCTCGTAAATGCGGAAACCGGAGAGTGTGTGTGTGACGTGTCGCTACCGCGCCGGCTCCTTTCCCCTAGCTGAGGAGGTACCTGAAACCAAAACTGAAAACTGTAAGCACAAAGCTTAGTGAGTTCCCCCATAATACCACATACCATTCAACATATAATAACCATTGTTCAGCTAGGAGTTACGGACCTTGCCCACACTCGGGAAGATACGGGCCCTGCCCACACTTCGCTAGCCGGGAGATACGGGCCTCGCCCACACTTGTGAAGATACGGGCCCTGCCCACACTTCGCTATCTGGGAGATACGGGCCTAGCCCACACTCCAACCTCGGAGAGATACGGGCCCTGCCCACACTCAACCGCTAACCCATAACATACAAGTATCACGCAGACAATAAGTATAAGCAATTCTATCATATTAACACATATATCATACTTGACTAAACCCAGAGATACGGGCTCGGCCCACACTCTAGTACTAGCATCTCGTCTACACGGGTCGGCCTTGGTGCCTTGGACCCGTTCCTACTGGAAAGGAAACTCACCTCGAAATAGCTGCTGGTCTGTGTGGGAAATCACCTACTACTGCTGCTGCTGCTCCGGAAACCCTCCGGCTGCAATTCCCACAATATACTCAATCAAACACTGCTCACTGACCTTTGGGTAAAATGACCATTTTACCCCTGACCTTGCCCTAAGTCAAAGTCAGAGTCAACTTTCAGTTGACCTCGACTCGCCGAGTTGGCTTTCCAACTCGCCGAGTCCCTACGCAAACGACTGCCCTGAATCCTGGTCCTACTCGTCGAGTTAGGCGACGACTCGACGGGTTCACCTTCTTAACCAATATTTAAGTCCTTCATCCTACTCGCCGAGTTGTATGAACAACTCGCCAAGTTCATCTTCATCCGAAGAACACTCATGCAGTGACCCGCCGAGTTGTATGAACAACTCGTCGAGTCTGATCTTGATCTAAGGAGATTGCCTTGAACTCGCCGAGTCAGGGCATTGACTCGCCGAGTACCTCCATAGATGAGTTAAGCTTCCGACTCACTGAGCCACACCCCGTGACTCACTGGTCACTCGACACTACGAAAAGGGGACAAACTCGGAGACTCGCGAATAGACTCGCCGAGTCATATGAACGACTTGCCGAGTCGTTGCCATGCACCTACTGAATACACGGATTTGCTCGATTCCAGTCCATGCCATTCATAGATCTAGACCTCTAGGACACGAATCACACGTAAAGTTTCCAACTTTACGTGTGGATATTCACCAATATGGATTTTAGGGCTCAAAATGTCTCAAAAGGGTAGATCTAGGACTAACAAGCAACATGGGGCCAAAAAGCTAACAGATCTGAGCCCCTGGAGCTCAATCTTGCCTATATCCAAAGGCCAAACGCCTTATTACAACATACAATGCACATACAAGCTTGGGGATTTGACCAAGAGGGACCCAAATGAAGTTTTAAGCATAGAATCAAGGGGAAAACGGGTTATACCTCAAAGGAACTGCTGGAAGAACACAAATAATGCTTGGATGGCTTCCCTTCTTCTGGATCTACTTCCTTCCTCTTTCAAAGCCTTCAAAAACACACACACTAACCTCAAACTCTCAAAGAATAGCTTAGAACGAGAGATACAGGGCTTTAAGGGTCAATGGGGGCCGGCTTGGGGCTGATAAGTCCTTTAAATAGGGTGCAAACCCCTGAAACTTAGGGTTTCATCCAACAGCTGTGACTCGCCGAGTTCGGGATATGGACTCGCCGAGTCACCAACTTAAACGTGTCCCGGGTCCCGCATCCACTCGGCGAGTCGGACCTATGACTCGCCGAGTCCAAGGCTAAAAGAAAGGAATACTCAAATAACATTTACGTACCAGGAACCAGGTGCTACAGGTATGCACTGGATTCAAGCAGAATCGAATGTACAGTTCTTGCATGCATGCGACTCGACGAGTCATTCTTCTGACTCGGCGAGTCGAGTCGCGAGTCAATGCCCTGACTCAGCGAGTCTAGGGAGTCTAGGGCAATGCCTTGACTCGGCGAGTCCAAGGCAATCTTCTTGCCTCAAGAACAGACTCGGCAAGTTGTTCATACAACTCGGTGAGTCTCAGCGTAGAGTGTTCTTCGGGTGAAGATGAACTCGACGAGTTGTTCATACAACTCGGCGAGTAGGATGAAGGACTTATGGACATCAGTTTAGAAGGAAAACTCTTCGAGTCAATGCCTAACTCGACAAGTAGAGACGGGATTAAGGATAATCGAATGGATAGGGACTCGATGAGTTGGCGAGCCAACTCGGCGAGTCGGGTCAACTGGAAGTTGACTTTGACCTTGACTCTTGGCTTGGTTAGGGGTAAATGGTCATTTTACCCTAAGGTTGATTAGCAGTATTTGACTGAGTGTTTGGTGGGAATTTCAGTCGGAGGATTTTCGGAGCAGCAGCAGCAGCAGACAGACAGTTCCCACGCAGATCAGCAACTACTACGAGGTGAGTTACCTTCCAGTAGCAGTGGGTCTACGGCCACAATGCCAGCCCACTAGTAGGATTTGTATGTTAGATGATTATCTCTGTGATATTCATCTAGGGTTGCTACTACATGTGATATGTTTATGTACTGGTATTATATGATGCTATGTGCAAGTGACAGTAGGGGGAGATAGTCCCCAGATTACCGGTCGATAGGGCCGAAGGGGCGATCATGCCCATCCATGCTAGATAGATTATGTGATATGTGTTATGTGGTAGTAGTAGGGGTGAAATAGTCCCCAACATCCGGTCGAGAGGACCTAAGGGGAGACCAGCACCCATATATGCTAGTCAGTATCCGGTCGAGAGGACCGAAGGGGTAGGTCGGGCACCCAGATATGCCTGACAATATATGTATGCTATGTGGTTATATGGTATGCGGTATAGTGGGGGAACTCACTAAGCTTCGTGCTTACGGTTTTCAGTTGTTGTTTTAGGTACCTCTTCAGTCAAGGGGAAGGAGCAGGCGCGGTAGCGGCCCATCATACACACGCTCTTTGTTTTCCGCACTATGAGTCATTCTGGGATTTGTACTCTGACATTATCATGTTTTATATTTTGGTTTACGGCCACGAGACATGCTTATCAAATGTTATGATCGTATGATATTTTGTTACAAACGTTTTTACAAATCACTTAATTAAAAATGAAAATTTTGGCCCGTATTTTTGGGATGTTACAGAGCTTCTATTCACTGGCTATAAAGCACTGCAGGGCTTCCAGGGATCTTCGGGCTTCGACGAAAACTAAAAGTAAGGGAAATCTAGAGCTAAAGCACGGAGAACTCAAGAGATAAACATAAGGAAGGTGTGAAATTCGAATGAGACACTGCAGGGTATTTATAGCCAAAATATGAGTGCACACCGCGCAAATGGTCGGACCGGGTGACGTGGATCCAGCAGTCGTGTGACAGGTGGCGACAAGGGTGAAACCCACTAGTAGTCAGGGGTATCTCGTGCTAGCCCTCAAAATCACCTGAGAAACATGAAAAAGACATTGCAGATTTGCTACTCCTAAGGTGCCACTCGAGGAAGATGAAGAATCAGACGGTAACATCCGCTTCTTTGACGGTAATGGCTAAAAATAAACATTTAGTGTGTGCTCCTAGGGTTTAACGATTGCTAATTATAGAAGGTATCTAACTCCATTTTAAATTGGACCTAATCTAGACCCGCTTCATTTGTTCTCCCTCTCGTTGTGCATTTTTTCAAAGGAATAAGAGCTTAAGTGAATGCGATAAACTATAACTTCGATATTAACCATCAATTTCATCAAAATAGACGGAAATCATCAAAAAAAAAAAAATTTGCAAGGTTAACATCTCTTTACCCTGAAATTTACTTGTCTCAATTTCAAGTTTCGCATCTTACTTGATGAATTGCACTTAGGAATTTTGATTTCAATCTCAAGTTTAGAATCTAATTTCACCTACCCAATTGTAATGTATCTCCGATGAATTGGGATTTGAATAACCCATTTATACAGAATCAGCCTTACTCCTCTATAATGTTGGTTGAATTTTTTTTACTAATATTATTTCAAAATTTACACTCTAAACCTAATTAGGATTATCAATGGTATATTTTATTGGTATATTTTCCTTACAACTAAAGAACATTACTTAAGGTTCTAATTAACTAATCTTATTCCACGTGCTCCAGTTGAGGACATAGGGGATTGTTGTGCCACATTAAAAAAGATTTTTTTGGGATATATGATAGAGATGATTGCTGAATTGCTTTTAATTTCATAGTGTAGGTTTAGTTTCTATTGTTGAATTCAAAGGAATGACCATAATCTATTTGTTTAATGCGGGGCCGGCTTTACTTCAATAAAAATTAAGCAAGGGCTTAGAGCCCCTAATTCTAAGGGACCCATTTAACCCAAATATCCATTAGTGATTCTCCATTCGTATTCGTGCACGCCACAGAAGAAACCATTAACCAAGAGACTGTCGACTCTTCTTCCGATCTTCTTTCTTCGCTTTTCTTTCTCTGATTCTCCATCTCGAAAGAAGCAACCATTACCAATCTACAATATCGATTGAATATTGATCGGATCTTCCTTTTTGATTAGTTGATTCTCGATTCTTCCTCTTCCTCACTGAAAACTTCAAGGTTGTCAATTGTCGTCAAGAAGATAAGAAGATAAGAAGATAGGAACTGAAAGTCTGAAACAGTGAAACGATATGTTCTTCTTGACTTCTTCCTGTGATAATCTGATTCTCCATTGTTGATTCTTATTTCTCCATTAGTCTATTAGGCTTATGTTTGATATATGTTATATGTATAATTGTATATCAATCTTCGGACCTTCCATAGTTTCATTATCTGAATTCTGAATATCAGAATTTAATTATCAGATTAATAGATTATCTATTACGGTTAATACTTAACAGGGGTTAATTTTTTTAATATTCATTGTGTCAATATAAAAAAATTGAACACTGTGATGGATCATTTGTTGAGTTTTTTTTCCATTTATGAATATGATGTGGCTATAACTTTTGTGGATGCTCTAGTAGTCTAGTTTGTATGGCAATATGTTCCAATTTCAACAATATGGTGTAAGCATGATGTTCTTCTTGTTCTATGAAGGAACATCTATCTTTGAACTAAATGTGTAATACATTACCACTCAATCAGGGTTGGAACTAAACGTGTAGTACATTACCATTGAATTAGCGTTTATAAAACTAAATATAGTAAATGTCAAAGGGCCCTAAATTTTTTGTTTGTTTAGAGCCCCCAAACTAATTGAGCCGCCCCTGGTTTAATGTTATCAATGCCATCTTCCATTAAGTTACTTTGATTTGGTCAAATTTGTTGTTATTGTTTCTTCAATTTCAAGTCATATAGTGGGCTTTGCTTTTCAAATTTTAGCAAAAATAAGCCATATATTTAGGTATAAATGTATAATAATGATGAAATTATTTTAGCCTTTTAACTTCTTCTAAAATGTAAATGTTGTTATAATCTTACATGTATTAGTTGTTGACAATGGAAAGTGATGTTTAAAGTAGAGGGCATAAATTGACAAAACTAGTTGCAACTCCTTTTCTTTTCATACTTCATATTCTTTTAGGTATAGTGTTGCTTCCATATTAATAATTGAATTGTAGAAAAAAACAGTGACAAATTCACATGTCATTAACTCTTAAATTTTGCTCAAAATCCATAACCTATATAGTATGTGGCTCTGAGGTGTAAATTGACCAATTTGTCCCCTATCTACTAAAAATTAGATATTTTTATAAGATTCCTCGTATGAACAGAATGTCGAAAATTTTTGTGCTATCCCTGACAAAAACTTATGGTTCTGCCCCTGGGTGGCGAATAATGGGTGGAGTGTCAGTGTACGCCACGTACTCTGTCGTTGCATGCAAGCGCACGTGAGGATTTTCCGTTTCTTCAAAAATTCATATATTCTTCATACAAACTCCATTTTCGATGTATTTTATATCCATGTATAGCTATTGACGAGATCTACAACTTTATTTAGACTCCACCAACTAATTTTGACTTTATTTTTAAAGTTATATTTTTAACAGACTTAGACTTTCAAAGTCCGTTAAAAATTCATAACTCTCTCATATGATATCCGTTCTCGACTGTTTTTAAGTTGATGGATAGGTATTGACGAAATCTTCAACTCTCGTTTAGATTATTTTTCCTAACAATTGACCGGTTTCAATTTCGGTTTCAGAACCGTATAATGTTCTGCTGAAACTTTGAAAATCATAATTTCCTCTCATGAAATCAAATTTAGGCATTCTCTATATGTACGAAATATTTGTCACATATATACTATAACTTTGGTTAGTATTATTTATCATAAATAATCTTCTATCAAAACGTCGCTTTTAATATTTTAATTGACTAGCCTGAATCTACAGGTGTTACAGTCGTGCATCAACAAATAGGTCGCTTTTAAAAGGTCTAAAATATGACCGTTTGTGAAAATTGCATCCAAATGTCTATGTTCCCTCTCGTTACCACGAACACGGCTGATGCTATAACACAAAATAACGCCACCCGGAAACGGTGTTTCCGATATTATGACACCGTTTTTCAGTTGCCACATAGTAATAAACGTATACTCCTTTTACCCGTAGTTAATGACTGGTCTTAATTTTACTTCACGTGGTTTAAAATATTTAATTATTTGTTATCTTAACCATAAGACAAGAATGTTAACAATTATTATGTACGCTATTTGTCGTATTTTTTTTTATATATATTCGACTTATGTAATGTAAAAGCAACCTACTATAATATTTTAGTTTGTAACTATATCTCATAACATAAAATATAAGAAAAAAAAATAAATCGGTATAAACAAATGAAGGATTGTGTGCATCTGTGCATGTTTTTGTTGAAAAATTTTGGATCTCTTTAAGTGATCTCTTATTTAATATATAAAATATTTTATCTTATCTCTTAAAGATTGAAACTTTTGGATGTTTGAGTGGTGTTTTATAGTGTGATGAAGTTTTTCTTTCCATATTCCATTGTTTTCTTTTTGATCGAATTTTTTGTACTCGATGGATCAAATAATTTTGCTAGAGGAGATTTTTTGGTTTTTTGATTATTAATTTTTTTTGAAACAACATTATTTTATACATAAAAGCAAGAAACTGATGAAAAAGAATACTACAAAATGGATTGTTGAACTATGGTTATATATATCTGAAGCAGTTTATGTTTTAGAGAGAGAAAGATTTAGAGAGAGAGAGAGAGAATATTTCTTTATTGTATTCATCTCATTATCAATACAATGCAGAGCACATCTGTTATATAGATGCCTCAACTATTACAACATATTTGTAACTTTTCTAACAGACTAATGCTGACATCACAACGGGCTAACTAACTCTTACTTATATGTTTGCTGACTTTGCTATATACACTATCATCCCCCCTCAAGTTGAGGCACGGTAGAGACACACAACTTGGAAAATAACTGAATAAAACATGTAACTGGAAGCCCTTTAGTTAACACATCAACAGGTTGCAACATTGTAGGAACATAAGCAACATTTAACTGCTTAGCCAACACCATATCTCGAATGAAATGAAGATCTATTTCAATATGTTTCATCCTTTGATGAAACACAGGATTAGCAGCTAAATAGGTTGCTCCCATGTTATCACACCACATCGTAGGAGTACTAGAAATAGGCACGTGCAATTCTTTTAAAAGAGAAACCATCCAAGTCAATTCTGCAGCAGTATGAGCAATAGCTCTATACTCTGCCTCTGTACTAGAACGAGCAACAGTGTGTTGCTTTTTGGAACTCCAGCTAACAAGATTTCCACCAATGTATACTGTATATCCTGTGGTTGAACGTCTATCATCAGGGCAACCAACCCACTCAGCATCCGAGTAAGCATGTAGAGTGAAATCCAAAGATTTTCTGATGACAAGACCATGAGTAATTGTGCCACGTAGATATCGTAGAATCCTTTTTACTACCATCCAATGTCGATCTGTTGGCCTATGCATAAATTAAGATACTTTGCTCACAACATAAGCTATCTCAGGTGTGGTAATAACCAAATATTGTAATGAGCCAACTGTACTTCTATAAAGTGTTGGATCAGTTAAGACAATACCCGAAAATCAAGACAGTTGTCTTCCTGGTAAGACAGGTGTTAGAAAAGACTTACAATCACGAAGTCCTATTTTCTCAAGTAGATCAAGAACATATCTTTCTTGACTTAAATGTAAGCAATGAGAAGTAAAAGTGGCTTGAACCCCTAAAATTTGACTTAATTTTCCCAAGTCTTTAAGGTAAAATTTGGAATTAAGCTGATTGATTAAACTTGAGACAAACTCGGAAGAACTTCCGGTGATGATTATATCATCAACATAAACCAGAACATAACAGGTCTTAGTAGCAGTTTGGGAAACAAAAAGAGAAGTATCAGAAATGCACCTTGTGAATCCAAAACTATATAAGGCATTGGACAACTCTGTAAACCATGATCTTGGAGATTGTTTAAGTCCATAAAGAGCCTTTTTAAGCAAACAGACATGATGAGGCTGACATGGATTTGTATAACTAGAAGGTTGTGACATATGACATATACACAGTTTCAGACAAATCACCATGCCAAAATGAATTGTTTACATCAACTTGTCTTGTGTCCCATTTCTTTGAAAATGCAACTGATAAAACAGTTCTAATCGTAGTAGGTTTTACAACTAAACTGAAGGTTTCTGAGTAATCAACACCTTCTGTTTGAGAGTATCCTTTGGCTACTAGGCGAGCCTTATAATGACTTATTGTCCCATCTCAATTCCTTTTTATTCGATATACCCATTTACAACCCACAACATTTGCATTAGGAGGAGGAAAAACCAATTCACAAGTCTTATTGCACTTAAGAGCATTTAGTTCAGCATCCATAGCTGCACACCATTCTGGCCACTTTTTAGCTTGAACATATGTGGTAGGTTCTTTATCAGGAGGACTCACAAATTTTTCAACATAAACTTCATGATCTGGAAATGTTCTTAACTTTCTTGAATAATCACAAGACCTTGTTGTCATAGGATGAGTAGAGACAACAAGTGGTGGTAGTGGTGAGGGTGGGGTGGTGATGGTGATGGTGGTGGTAAATTAATAGAAGATGAGACAGGTGATGAAGAAGATTGTTGATGTACAGGTGAAGATTGAGAAGAGTGGTGATATATTGAGGAAGCACTCAATGGAACTTGTTCTTAAGTATATAACTCAGATGGTACATGAATGGTAGCTTGTGGAGGACTTGGCGATGATTAAGTAGTTGAGAACTTTGAAACAGAAGGAAAAGTAGTCTCATGAAATGTAACATGTCTATTATGATAAACTTTGGAAGTGACAGGATCAAAGCAAATATAACCTTTATGATTTGGAGCATAACCAAGAAATAGACATGGGACAGACTTGAAAGACAACTTATCTTCTCTCAAACGACCAAGATATGGATAACAAAGACAACCAAAATTTTTGAGTAATGCATAATCAGGAGACTTATGAAACAGAATCTCAAAAGGAGACTTTCGATTTAGAAGTGGAGAGGGTAATCTATTGATGAGATAAGCAGCAGTCGAAAATGCATCTGTCCAGAAGAATTTTGATAGATTGGCATGTGACAACAATGTTAGTGCCATGTCGGATAAATGTCTATTCTTTCTTTCAAGACAAAATTGCAAAAATGGTCCCTGCGGTATCCATTTTTTTTGGGGTTTTAGTCCAAACCACGACTTTTTGGATTGGTGGTCCTTTTGAGCTAGTTTTGTTGCATTTTTTGTCCCTCGGTAAACTGAAACGACTTTAATACCTTTTAAAATCAGTTTTTTAATGTTTAATAATTATTTATTCATTTTAATAATTAAAAATTGAAAGGACCCATATCTCTCTCTCTCTCCAGAAAAAGAAACACACCCAATTCCCCTAACCATCATCTTCTTTCTTCTTCCACCTTCGTCGTTTTCTATTTTTCTTTTAACATACCTTTTTTCAACAAAAAGAAAATCAAGATTGATGATTGTTTATCAGACTCATTCCAACCTCTCTATTAATTTCTGGGTTTTAATTTCTTGGTGGGTGTTTGGCTTCTGAGAAATATTGGTTGTGTTTTTCTGAATGTTTTTGTGTGTACCTAAATCTGTGTATTTGTTCTTCGATTTGGCCCTCCCATCCTCAATTTCGTTACAGGCACATTGGATGGACTTTAATTTGTTGGTTTAAAGTTGTTTTCGTATATAATGTTGTTTATTGGAAAATCTTGGTAGTGATTCCAACAACTGTCAAATCGTGGAGCTTGTGAAATACCTAAGAGCCGACACAAAAGAAGGAGGTGGCGGCTACTGTGATTTACCTCAGTGGAAAGAAGGAAGGCGGTCGAAGCATTTGGTCATGACAAGGGGGAGTGGGCTGAGAACAATGGTGGCAGCCGATGGTGCTTGCTCCGAAGATTCTCGTTGCTTCTGTTTAATTCTTCCGGCGAGGTTGACATGTGAGAGACGAGGGGAGGAAGGAGTAAGGATCGGGAATGTTTGGGGCTACTGTACTCAAAAAAATAAACACGGTGGTGGTGGGTTTTTACCATGGCAGCAGGGAGTAGCGGAGGGAGCTGCTCTGGTGGTTATGAAGCACAAGGGGGAGGGCAGTCGGTGGTTTAGCACAATGACTAGGGTCTCATCAGATCTCGACATCACAAACCCTCTAGAACTAGTATCATTATGAAGCTTAAAGAAGGAATGGAAGCAAAAGAGTGCCAATGACATTGCAGGTGGGTGAATCCATTATTGTTGATTTCCAGATCCATTCCAAGGAGTATATTTAAGTATGTATGTGTTTGTATGTGGAGTTCTTGAGCAAAAACAAACCTCAAAATGTTTCAAGGGTGTGGTTTTGATTTTTGAAGAAGATGAAGTGTTAAATAAGATGATGATGATGGTGTTCTGATGGATTATCTTCATAGGAGAGAGAGAGAGAGAGAGAGAGAGAAGGGAAGAGAGAGAGAGAAGGTGGGCCTCTTCTTATTTTTTTAATTATTAAAATTAATTAATTAATATAAGATTTAAAAATAAATGAAAGAAAAATGAAAAATAAATACCTCAAGGGCATTACAATCATTTTACTATTCGGAGGGACCAAAACACACAACAAAACTAGCTCAAAAGGACCACCGATCCAAAAAAGTGATGGTTTGAACTAAAACCCCAAAAAAATGCATACCACAGGGACCATTTTTGCAATTTTGTCTTCTTTCAACAAGACCATTTTGTTGTGGTGAATATGGACAAGAAATTCGGTAGGTTTTACCACAACTTGCCAAGTATTTAGACATAGAACCTTTGATAAGTTGAGGTGCTCCATCACATTGAAACATTTTTTAAGGAAAGAAGATTCTCAACATGGGTTTTGAAATGAGTAAATGCTTCAAACACTTGTGACTTATTGGTAAGAGGATAAAGCCATACAAATATGCTATTATCATCAATGAATGTAGCAAAATAACGAAAGCCCTTTCTGGATAAAGAGAGGTGTTGGACCCCATATGTCACAATGAATAACATGTAATGGAGAAACATAATGTATTACATGAGAATCAAATGGTTTTCTAGAAACTTTTGACACATTATAAGCAATACATGGGACTGACGTGCACTCTTTATTTAACAACAAAAGTTTTTTAAGAACATAGACTTCGGGATGACCAAGACGAGTGTGCTAAAGCTGAGTTTGTGAAGAAGATGAAGGACTAACAGAAGCTGCAGAAAGTCCATAAGCATTACATGCTTAGAGGAATGTGATGGAGTAGCTGTCCTGAAAGAGTCTGTATCAAGAAACCAAACGATGAGAAAGAGACAACACAAGGATTGTCACGAACAAGTTGAGGAATTGACAAAAGACTTTTCTTAAGTTGTGGTACTAACAAAACATTTTCAAGATGTAATATACAATTGGACAGTTTAAGATTGTAATGACCAATATGAGTTATAGATAAGGCCATACCATTTCCAATAATGACCCTATCTTTGCCATTATAAACTTTTTCATTTTGAACAAGCTGAGGATCAAAGGTCATGTGAACTGTTGCTCCAGAATCAGGCAGCCAAGACTCAACGGTATCACAAATATCAGACAAAGAACCTTGTTTGACATCAGCAGCATAAGCATGTGGAGGAGCCCAATATTTTGGTTTTTCTTGATTGCTAATGGTAGAAGCCCAATTAGCAAAGTGTTCTGGTCCAAACCCTGTTTCGGAACCAAATGAATGATTAGAAGTCCATGAGCTTGATGGAAAACTTTGATTTTATGAGTTTCCAGGATAGTTGTTGTTTCCTCCATTTGAAAATGACCCATTTACCCCTGGATCAGAAAAGAAGTTTGAAGATGGATAGGATGAATCCATGATACATCTGAACTTGAGTCGTAAGAAGGTTGCCAATTAGTAGTTGGAAAGGAAGCAACATGACCTCCATAACCATTGATATCACCATAAGTGTAGGAGCCACCAAAACTATTGTTCCTGCCTCCTATATTACCATTTCCACCTCTAAAAGTTCTTCGACCACGAAAAGAACCTCGACTTCCACAATTTCCTCCATAATTTTGTTGTCCTCTACCTCTATTTTCTCCATTTTCAAATCTCCAAAAACACTTTGAGGCCATGTGACCATCTTTATGACAGATTTGACAATTATTGCCAAGATTAATAGTTCCTCTACCTCTATTTGTATTTGAACTTTGAGAAAGATGTGGAACAGTTTTAGATGCAACCATGCTTGAAACTTCAATTGTTGAGTTATCTTGAGATTCTCGTAATAGCCTCTGCTTATAGACTAGCAACTTAGATGTGAGCTCCATAAAGGAAAGTAACTCTGTTGCGTTCTCAATATTAACAACAATTTGTACTCTAATAGAAGCAAGAGATTATGAAATAGTACTAATTTCACTGCAATATTCCTCAATTTTCCTTGTGCCTTGTTTGATTTGATGAAGCCTCGTCTGTAATTGAATTCGTTTAGCATAAATTTGTTGTGCAAATAAGCACTGTAACTTCTTCCACAACTCATAAGTTGTTGTTGTGCCAACTGCAACATGTGCTATTGACGAACTGAAGGTTGCTTTGATACAAATTTCAACATATTTGTTCAATCTGTTCCATGTCTTGTATTATGTGCTATTCGTGGAAGGTTGTAGAGACGTTCCATCAATGAATCGTGTTAGAACAAGCGATTTAAAAACATAAGAGATTTGATGTTTCCAAACCAAATACTTGTCTTTATTCAATTTGACAGAAACGAAACTGGAAATATTAGTGATCGGTGGTAATTGAGACAAAGAAGCAGGAGTTGTTTCACTCATTTTCAACTTATGAACAAGGATAATTTGACAGAGGATCAAGAAAAAGGAAAAATGAAAGATTAATGAAGAACAGGGAAGAAGATTTTTCTTATTTGTTAAAAAAATGAAGATGCTCTGTTTCAGATCTGATTTTGTTCTTCTTTGTGATCATCAATGAAGGAATTGAGCTTCAAACTTTGTTTCGAAAAATGATAACCAGGCCCTAATCGTAGCTCTGATACATGTAGTAGTTTATGTTTTAGAGAGAGAAAGATTTAGAGAGAGAGAGAATATTTCTTTATTGTATTCATCTCATCATCAATACAATGGAGAGCACATCTGTTATATAGATGCCTCAACTATTACAACAAATTTGTAACTTCTCTAACAGATTAATGCTGACATCACAAGGGACTAACTAACTCTTACTTATTTGTTTGCTGACTTGGCTATATACGCTATCAGTATCAAACCAACCAAATTAAGTTTAATCTCAGAACTTCTATTGCAAATCCAAATTAAAACTTCTACAAATTAAGTTTAATAAAACTTGAGTTATAAATTAAGATTATGACCATATATGTTGAGACACATTGAAGCAATCTCACTAAAAGCTTTACAATTAAACCCAAATCATTGTATGGTAGACAATAATTTAGTTTTGATTTTTTGCTCTAAAAGTACTAAAACCTTCTTACAAAGCCCTGATTATTATGTTATAATAAGGAAAAGTGCACAAAAAAACACAAAGTTTTCAAAAAAATTTGATTTTAACATAGTTTATTTACAATTAACTCACTATTTTCGTTTCAATTTTGGCAGCCAAAAAGTGTCAAGTTATCATGTGAGGTCAGTGCCACTTCATCAAAGACTGACAACTCACCATGCTAAGTCAATTGGAAATTGGGTTGATTGGTCAAATAGTCAATATTGAAACGAATTGAAAAATATAATGTCAAAACCAAATGTTTGTGAAAACTTAGTGTCTTAAATGCAAGAAAAGATAACACAGTGTTAAGATCGATTTTTGTGAAAAGTTAGTGTCTTTGTACAATTTGTCATATATAAATTACAAATCATACAATATAAATTAGTTGATATTGTAGGATTTTTCGATCTCGATATCATCTTATGATCATGATTTTTGAAAGTAAAAAAATAAATAAATAATAAAAAATAAAAAATAAATAAAAACGATCGCAAGTAAAATCTTAATGTTGACAAACTTAATAAAAAGTACTATCGTTGGAGTTTTTTCAGTTTAACTAAAGAAATAATTTTTTTTTGTTTAACCATTGAGTATTTTGATTTTTTTGGAACGGCGGAAAAAATTCGCTAGCAAGAAGCTAGAAAAAAGAATTACATCATCTTAGTAGCATTAATAGGATTATGAAGCCAAAAAGAATTAAACCCAAATCATTGCATGGTAGACAATAATTTTGTTTTGATTTTTTGCTCTAAAAGTACTCAAACCTTCTTACAAAGCCCTGATTATTATGTTATAATAAGGAAAAGTGCACAAAAAAAACACAAAGTTTTCAAAAAATTTTGATTTTAACATAGTTTATTTACAATTAAGTCACTATTTTCGTTTCAATTTTGGCAGCCAAAAAGTGTCAAGTTATCATGTGAGGTCAGTGTCACTTCATCAAAGACCGACAACTCACCATGCTAAGTCAATTGGCAACTGGGTTGATTGGTCAAATAGTCAATATTGAAACAAATTGAAAAATATAATGTCAAAACCAAATGTTTGTGAAAACTTAGTGTCTTAAATGCAAGAAAAGATAACACACTGTTAAGATCGATTTTTGTGAAAAGTTAGTGTCTTTGTACAATTTGTCATATATAAATTACAAATCATACAATATAAATTAGTTAACATTGTAGGATTTTTCGATCTCAATATCATCTTATGATCATGATTTTTGAAAGTAAAAAAATAAATAAACAATAAAAAAAATAAATAAAAACGATCGCAAGTAAAATCTTAATGTTGACAAACTTAATAAAAAGTACTATCGTTGGAGTTTTTTCAGTTTAACTAAAGAAATAATTTTTTTTTTGTTTAACCATTGAGAATTTTGATTTTTTTTGGAACGACGGAAAAAATTAGCTAGCAAGAAGCTAGAAAAAAGAATTACATCATCTTAGTAGCATTAATAGGATTATGAAGCCAAGAAGACCAATTAATTTTGGCTTTACTACACCTACTAGAAATCCAAACATAAGATTTATGAACAACATCATCGAAAATCAAAGATTTCTTAGGCGTATTCGCTCTGAAAATCACACCGTTCTTGAAATTCCAAATGCACCAAAAAGTAGTCAAAATGACAGCATCGAAAGCTTTACGCTGACCAATTTTCCATGAAGTAGAATCAGCCCAATTGAAAAGAGAATCCACAGTCAACTGAGAAGGACATCTAACACCCCACCAAATCGCAATACGAGTCCAAAGAACAATCACCTCTGAGCAATTAGCAAAAATATGTTCCACTGTCTCCACTGTAGTCGAGCAAACAGGACAAAGAATGGAATCCGCCATAATACCCCTATAAGAAAGACGCTCTCTAGTAGGGATACTAGATAATCTAATCCTCCATATAAGAATATTAATCTTTATTGGAACCCAATTATTCCAATGAGTAGAAATACCTCCATTGCTAAGCGTAATACCATCCAATAATTTTCGAGCCAAGGAAATGGAAAAAGTATCTGACACATCATTAAGCCAATCCAGTCTATCTAGGACCGGTCTGAGATGGAATTCCTGCAAAAAAAAACCAATAAAGTTATTCCATTGCTCCTGTTCCACTCCACCTCTAGGGTCCCGTCTAAGGGTATTAACCCCCAATCCCATGGACAACCTATCTGTGATAGAAACATGTTTATGCAGATCCAGCGCATAAATTCTAGGGAAGGAAGCAGAAAGAGGCATATCATCCCTCCAAACATCATGCCAAAAAAGAAGTGTGAGTACCATCACCAACTCGAATAGGACAAAGGGATTGCAGATCAATGTCCTTCTGGCGGAAGTGGGAGAGCATACGAATAACCCCGCCCCAAGGACTTTGACCATAATTGGGGTATCTCACATTCCTAAAACACCATCCAAACCGTAAATAGATTTTATCACTCTAACCCATAAAAGATTAGGGCAATGAAAAGACCTCCACCACCACCGAAAAACCATAGCCTATTGACAGAGAAAAGGCTACCAATCCCCAATCCACCTTCATCCCTGGAGGTTAACACTCTATCCCATCTAACCCAATACATACGCCTTTCATCCATGTCTGTGCCCCAAAAAAATCTCGCCCTCATTCCTTCAAGCTCCTTCAAAACCGAAATAGGAGCAAGGAAAACAGACATCCAATAACTCCCAACGAACCCAAGACATACTTAACCAACGTAAGACGACCTCCAAATGAAAGACTCTTAGCCTTCCAAGTAGAAAGCTTATAACGAAATCTATCAATCAACGAAGCCCAATAGGACTTTCGCAACATATTCTGACCCACCGGGATACCAAGATGAAAAAAAGGAATCATAGAAGCAGCACAACCAATCCTATTAGCCACCACAAGGACTTGGGAATAAGAAATTCCCACACCAATCAATTTACTTTTAAGTAAATTAATTTTAAGCCCTGAAGCCAAGAAAAAACATCTAAGGATACGAAGAAGACAATTAGCATTCTCAGGATCCCAAGGAGCGATCAGCATCACATCATCCGCATACATGAGATGAGAAATCTCAGTACCAGAAATAGAAACCCCTCTAAAAGCATTCGCAGCTCGGGCCCTCGTCAAAGCAATATGGAGACCCTCCATAGCCAGAATAAAAAGAAAAGGCGAAAG
Organism: Lactuca serriola; assembly: GCF_051521515.1. Taxonomy (NCBI): domain Eukaryota; kingdom Viridiplantae; phylum Streptophyta; class Magnoliopsida; order Asterales; family Asteraceae; genus Lactuca; species Lactuca serriola. The sequence goes on from NC_136408.1 coordinate 22,922,860, forward strand.
CGGATCACCCTGTCTCAATCCACGGTGAATTTGAAATTCATCAGTTGGGGAACCATTAATCAACACAGAAGCCCTAGCTGTCGACAAAAGCTCCTTAATCAACTGACACCACTTAGACCCAAATCCCATAATAGACATGATTTCCAATAAATAATCCCAAGATAAGGAGTCATAAGCCTTCTCAAAGTCAACCTTAAGAAACATGATAGGATTTTTGGAAGACTTGCTCCAAGCAACCAATTCGTTAAGAAGAAAAGGACCATCCAGGATCTGTCTACCTTTAATAAAAGCAGATTGCTCAAGGCTAACAACAGTATGAATAACCTCCACAAGACGATTAGCTAAAAGTTTGCCAATAATTTTATACTCGCATCCAATGACGCTAATGGGTCTAAAATCTTTTGGAGTCTTCGGATCTTTGACTTTAGGTATAATGGTGAAAAACGAGGCATTACATCCCTTAGGGATAAGAGAATGATGAAAAAAATGATGAACAAACGCCTCAACATCAGAGGCTACAAGATCCCAGTATCTCTTTAAAAAACCAAAAGTAAACCCATCAGGGCCAGGGGCTTTAGTAGATCCACAGTCCCAAACAGCCCTTGTGCTTGCATCGTTATCAGCTTTGTTCACTGTCTTCCTAAATTTAGTCCTCCACTAGAAAATTGAAATATAAAAAAGCGCACATAAGTAAACATATTCCTCTATCAACTTTCATCAAAAGTCAATTTCATATTTAAAAAAAAAGGCATACTTGTGTTATAGTCAAAGTGAAGGGAACATATGCAGTTGGTTACAATGAAATGAATGACTCATTTCCTTTGACTGTGAAAGAGAAGCCCCAGCCCAACAAACATCTCTCTCAGAACAAATGCTCAACTACCTGTAAGTCCACCAATTAATTATCAAAATTCAAACAAAAAAGAAGAAAGCTAAACAAAATACCCACAACCAAACCCTTCTTATCTCATCTCACACTGTCCAACACCTGTAAGTCCACCATAAATGAACTGCTAGTTGCTAATTTTCAACTAAGTTCTTTTCCAATAATAGTATTGTCAATATACAACTATATAGACCTGCAAATCAAACAGAACATAGTGTTAAATATGCAGAAAGCAGCTAAGATACGAGAATCTGTATTGTAATCACAGAAAAGCATAATGAAGTGCAGAGCTTCATATAAATTTACCTTAGATTCAAGATGAATGTTCTGATCAGGTTTCTTACTGAAAGCATTGATAGCAAAACATCTACTGTTGGATGTATCAGTTCGTGTGTGGTAGCTTCCATGGTTGAAAATGCTTTCTCGTGAAGAAATTTGCAGAGCTTTGTGAGCAGCATCCACAACAACATTAACATCTTCTTCTGTAGCAGCTGGAATATCCCCTGAACACAATATTTTGAACATAACCAAGTTAACATACAAAAACCCTAACAACTTACACAACCATGAAATCAATAACAGATGTGCAAATCGCAAAAACATAATCTTCCCTGAATTCATTGAATCTTCTGAGTTTCTATTCACTGATATTGCATTCTTGAGGTCAACAGAAGGCATCAAATTCGAATCTTGACTTGTGTTCATATGATGAATAAACATATAAGAAAACTCAAAGAAGATGATGATAAATGGAAGGAGAATAGGGGTGATGGTTGAGTACACGAGTCCAAGCAAGAAGTACAACTGTAATTGAGGCTCGGTTACAGGCAAAAGCAACGAACCAGGATCCATGGTTTCCTCTGTCTTCTCCGGGATGGCGACTCATCCAAGAACTCTTTTAGTTGCTGAAGCGCGGTTCCAGTTATGATGCTTCCGAGAAACATGTTGAGATGTAAAAAAAGATGAAAGAGATTAGAATGTCGCATACGAAGATACTTCCTCCATACGAAGCCTAAATAGAACTTGGATCAAAGAGATTAGAAGGTCGCATACAAATAGTATAAAGCAAAGAAAAATTTGATGTATTACCGATAGAACTTTGAGGAGGTGAAGTGTGAAGAAAGCTGTGGGGGCTAGGTTTCCTTTACGATTTAGGGTTTGATGAATTGTGTTAATCGAACGATACAGCCCAGGAGACAACTGCTTGCTCTTTCATGGGACCTTCTTTGAGAATTTTAACAAACACCGAGCATACACCGGTGTTCAACGCTCTCAGGATTACGACCAAGCAATCCGATTGCAGACGCAGCGTTCTCCTGACCTTTTGGGGTTCGAGAAATGAAGGAGAAGAAAATGTAGAGAGAGAGAAAAAAAGTCTGAGAACCATTTGAAGAAGTTAATGAATTCAGATGAGAAATTAGGGCTCGTATGAAGTTGTATCTCTTCCGTCGAGAACCCCTATGGGTTTGATCTGTTCAAAAGACGGGATTATATTGCGATTTTGTTGTGGGTAAAAAGAGGATTGGTGATGTTATTAGGGTTTTTTTAGGTATTAGAGTGAGAGAGAGATAGAGAGAGAAAGAGAAAGAGAGAGAGAGAGAGAGAGATAGAGAGAGAAAAGAACGATGGAAATAAGGCAGAGGGTAACAATGGCGGCCTTTCAAACTTTTGGGATTTTCATTTCCCCCCCAACTGCAAAAGAAAAGAACGCGCCTTTCATTAAAAAAATATATAACGACATTTCTAGACGACACCCATTTTTAAATAAGTGCCCTCCGTGTTTTTATTTTTTTTTTGTTCGAAATTAATTTTAGGGCACGCATAAAAGCGTGTCCACTATCCTTCAAATTTTAGAAGAGATAACATTATTTTTAGGGCACACGCTTTTGCGTATCGTAAATCACCGCGTATCAATGTTTGCGCGTCATTAAAGGGTTGTTTTCTAGTAGTGCCTGCAGTTGGGATAAAGTACTAAAAAATGCACCATCTGTAACTGGCCTCCAAGAGGAACTCTGATGAAATAAAGATTGATAATACTCATGAAACCCCTTTTTGACCATGGCCGGATTATCCACCCACATGTCATCAATCATCAAGCCACGAATAGCTATTTGTCTCCTTTTACGGTTAAGCATACCATGGAAAAATTTAGAATTCTCATCCCCTTCGATGCCCCACTGGATTTTAGCTTTTTGAGCAAGATCAACTTGAGCTAAATGGTCAATATCAGAAATCTCCTTTAATAAAGAAACTCTTTGTTCTCTCAGGTTAGCCGAACCTTCATACTCCATGAGCCTAATATCGATAGACTCAACTAAATCTTGCAAGTTCTTCCTTTTACTAGCCGCCATGTCCCGATGTTTAGAGTTCCACTCCTTGAGTTTAGATTTAAGAAACTGAAGTTTTTTCTTAAAAATAACCCAAGGGTTAGTCAACTCCACCTCCACCACCGAGGTAGCCCATGCCTCCCGAACTATATCATCAAACCCATCCATATCAAACCAAGAATGAAATATTCGAAAAGGTGTCGGACCATAATCCACCCGGTGCTCCAATAAGAGAATAGGGCGATGATCCGGAATATTCTTATCCAAAACCAAAGCTGAAAGGTGAGGAAAAGAATCCAAAAAACCCTCCGTAACCAAAAATCTATCGAGCTTGCTAAATTTGGAACCCCATTTATCGCTCCAAGTGAATCTAGGACCACCCAAAGGAACATCCACCAGATCAATAGAGTTAATAAATTCATTAAAAACTCGAGCAGAAGACGAATAGAATTTCGACCCCATTCTCTCGGAATCATCCCTAACTTCATTGAAATCATCCATAATAATGCATTCCCCCGAAGAGTTAGATATAAAATTATAAAGATATCACTCCAAAGAATTTTTTTTTACTTAACTCTTGAGGAGCATAAACAACAATAAAATTCACTTGGAGATCCGAACGGACCCAAACCGCTTCAATAACAACAAAGCCATCATGACATGAATAGAAACATGATTATGAGAAATCAAATCCACATCCCAAATAGCTAGGATACCCCCGGAAGCTCCACGAGAAATCATACATAAAAGAAGAATTACCCCAAAAAGATCTAGCCGTAACTAAGTCAATACGTTCCATCTTAGTTTGTTGAATAGCTAAAAAATTAACTTTATGACGATTACACAATTTTCTTATCCAACTCCTCTTATCAGAGAAGGACGCCCCTTGAATATTGATTGATAAGCAATTCATTTTGGAACTTGCCTTTGAACGTGGCCTTGTAAAATCTTTGTTACACGATCCATGCATCCATCCATATTATACCCCAACGCTTCTCCCATAGCAATGGTTTTTTGTAATTCCTCAAGAAATGAATTATTTTTTCAATGCCACCTGTGTTGCTTTGATTATTTTCCGAAAACGAAAAACACTGATTTGAAAAACCAGGGGGATGCGAAAGATCTTCTTCAGAACTGTTAATTTCCAAACCTTGACCATAACCTCCAGAAGAACCCATTCGATTAATTTGATCCGTATCATTAACTGAATAATTTCCACGATTACCCTCATTCACAGCCCTTGTATTCTGATTATCAACATACAATTTTCTAGGCTTAGATGAGAAAAAAGGGGTTGATGCTGTAGAAAACGAATCCAGAACATCTTCAAATGTTGTTGTTGCATTTTTGACAGCAGCAAAGGCTGTTGTCGCAATTTTGACAGCACCAGGGCCATCTTGGTCTGCTGTCGATCTAACTTCATTATGAGGGAAAGGTGGTTCTTGATCAAGATTATTAAGGCTCTGTTGACTCACATGAATCGTACCAGGACAAGCAACAGGTTCCTGAAAAACTGATTCGTCATTAATTTGGGCAGAATTCCTATAATGCCCCTGAGATGAATCCTTATGCAACTTGGTTGATTTTTTAAGTTCCTCTTCATTATCCAATTTTTTCATAACATCATAAATACCAAAAGGATCTAATGATACATCTTCCTTATCACTTAGTGAAACATTACTACCCTCATGATCTTGTTGAAATCTATGAAATTCATCAACACTATCATTATCAGAATTTTTGTTGAATTCACATACAAATGTTGGATTCCACCTGGGAGCTTCTTTGATACGAATGGGGAAAATTTCACCGTCAATACTAACTTTAATAACTTCAGAAATTATTCCAAGAAAGGAAGTGAGGATACAAACACATGACTTGTATACATCTTCACCAATGTTGTCATCAAGATGAGCAATTGAACCCCATTTGGCCAAGATATGTCTAAAGGAATTTTTACTCCAAGCGTGTAGGGGTATTGAAGGGGATGAGAATTCTGACGCTAAACCTAACACTTTTTTTTATGATTTTATTAAAGAAACTTTAATTCTTTTTCAAATAGTTTTTAATGAAAAAATTGTTCTTTGGACTTTGTGCAATTCGTTAGCGAAAAACATTTAAAATGATTTTCGAATAAAAGACAAGCGTAATCTCAGTGATTAAAGCATATATTTTTGCAGCGGTTAAATAAAATAAAATTTAAGAAAAAAAAAACCATAACTATTTTCTTATGAAAATTTGACATTAAAAATTTGTCAAATCAAAGGTATCTAACATTCTAACTCCACAGTCATCACGGATACATTTACTTGGTATGGCCCAACAAGTAAATAGGTCCAAGTAACGAACAAAATTTTCTCGGACTCGTATCATCAAACTAAGCCCAGTGCCCCACTCCAAATTTGGATCCAAAAGTATATTCATTCTGCTACGAGCTACTGTATTTATCAATCGACATTTGGCTTATTCAATAGGATATTTATATATATAGGCTTTGTCCCAATTATATTTATGCCCCCATTTGAGCTTTATCATTTGATTTGGGGCCGAAAATATAATATGCATAAAAATTGATGACAGAGGGATTATAGCTAAAATTTTATATTTTTTGGCCTAATATGAATAAAATTAAAATATAGGGGCTATTTCTAACCAAAAAATCAGCGGGGCCACAGCCCCCTCAACCCTAATAAAGCTTCGCCCATTATGCATTTAACTTTATAATCAATGACTTTATAAAATTGGATCAAACAAACAATGATGCATTCTTACCCTAGAGATCCCTAATTTGAACATTAAAGTGGAGTATTACCCATAAATATATCTACTCTAATAAATGAAGGTTTTTTTTGACACATGTCATCTTCTCCTTCATTTGGACACATGACATTTTCTAGAATTGTTAAATTTTCTATTTTCCACTTGTCATTTTATTGTATTTTTCATTTTCCACTTGAACATTAAAGTGGAGTATTACCCATAAATATATCTACTCTAATAAATGAAAGTTTTTTTTGATACATGTCCTCTTCTCCTTCATTTGGACACATGAGATTTTCTAGAATTGTTAAATTTTCTATTTTCCACTTGTCATTTTATTGTATTTTTCATTTATTAAATTAAAATTCTACATTTAATATGTAAGGTATTTATTAGAAAGAGTTTATATATGTAATGTATTCAATACATTAAAGCCATATTAATTTTAATAATTCAAAATTTTTCTCATTTTTCTTATAAATTCAAACTTTTCAAATTTTTAAAATTTAATATTTAATTTTTTTTAATTAAACTCATGTAATACATGGATCTCACACCTAGTATGCCAATAAATCAATAAGAGGGTTATATAACCCAACTAGATTACTTTCAAGTTTCAATGTTAACACTATCTTTTATTATTTATAATTATAATGTAAAAGATCACTTTCAATGTTAACACAATATACTTAACAATAAAAAAATATTTTAGGTATATTTTATTATCTAACTTTTATAATGTAAAAGACAGTGTTGATGAATAGTATAATATTATATTTAGTATTATATTATTCATAAACACTATACAAAGTGTTAGGTTTAGCGTGAGGTCGGAGCATTTTAGTGTAAAAATGAATTTAATTCGGACCCCAATCAATTTCTTACTTGTAACATGTTAGATTCAATAATAAATGTTGTTTTTACAAGAAAAAAATAGGAAGAGAGAGATGTTAAGAAATCGTTGTATTACTTGCTGAAGAATGAACCAATACATATGAAGCATTTATACATAGGAAAAATAACAACTCTAACTAATAGTGTAATAGGTCTAACTGACAATAACTAACTAGAGTTAAATTACGAAATTTCCCATGTAGAAACAATTTACTAAAAGGCGCTTCTTACACATTGTTCTCCTAATAGTTATGGTGCAGGTTTACTTGCGAACAATTCAACAAACAATCGAAAAAACCATGACCAATAACTATTTTGGATGCGGTCTAAACAGTTTTGAGCAAGTAATTTGACAACATTTTTAGGAATTAATCAAGACCTCATGATGCAATTTGAATGGTTTCCCAACTAAAATGTTAGTTATTTTTATCATCAATATTATTTAAGTGTAATAAGATTAATTTGTTGAATGATATAATCTTAATAAATATTAAACAAGTAAGGATGATGCAGAATGCATATTTGTTTGAGTTTATTCTGATTTGAAGTGCACATGTATCTAAGGGTGAAGCCTAGCTAGTAATGGGGTTCAAGGGGTGGCAATCCGAGGTCCAAAGGGCAGATCCCCCTGTTTGGGTTTAATAACAGTTATGTGATGATTTTGTAATTGTCATATGATAGTTTTCACAAGTTTTTCAAACACTTGATCATTATCACGTTTTTGGTCATTTTTGAACTTGGTATAACAATCATAACATTCCACATTTTCTGTTCAAGAACCATTGAGTTTTTTCCCATTGATTTTTTGTTTTACCATCGAAAAATTTCTATCTGAAAATATATCATGACTTTAGTGAAATAAAGCACACCAAAAATTTCTAACATAAAACTCAAAGAAGATAACCTAATGGTTAACAGCAGTGTAATACCTAACTAAATCAGAGAAGATAAAGAAATGTACAGTACCTAACTAATATAGGAATAACTATTAACGATTAGTTATAATACACTTTCTTTTTTCAAACCGATATACGTACATTATTAATTGGATAATAATTGAAGCTTAAATAAGATTGTATCCACGTCATTATTTTTAAGTTTGACACAAATATACACAGATAATTATTGGTCCATTCAAAAAGGGTGTTCGTGGTGGCCATTTGTGCAAGAACTTTTCCGTTGTACGACTGTTGGGTTAAGCTTGGAAGATTTACACCAATTGCCGTCAAAAAGTTATTATAATACAAAATCTTTTTGACGTACGTTGCAAATAAATTCTTCTAGAACGGAAGTTTTTTTTTTTTTTTTTTATTTGTAATTACGGCTAAATTTCATATTTAAAAATAAATGACAGTTATTGTATACAAACAAACAATAACTGAAAACTTCATAAATGTAAAATATTGAAAATAAAAATATAAATGGTTGTTTGACATGTTTTTTACTAGTTTACTAAAAGGCTGAGTCTAACCAAGGCAAATTCAGAATGTCGGGTGAGATAAAAAGTTGGTTACAATCAATTATCAAAAAGCCTGTAAATACCTATTGAAATCAAGATAAAAACAAAAGATGCTGAATTTCGACCTTGAACAAATAAAGTTTAGCTGATCACGAAATACCAAATTTGTTATATTGATTTATAAAGTAAAAAAAAAAAAATCATTTTATCTATTTTAATAAATGATTTTTTTTTCACATCTCACATTTTTATTTAATTTCTCAAATGTTATTTTTTTTTTTGTTGTTTTGAATTAATTTTTTTTCCACATGTCATTTCATAGGTTCTTTTATTGTTATAAATACCAAATAATCTTTTAATGTAATAATTACAATAAATATAGTAATATATGAATATCAATTTCATTAATGGATTTACCTTTTTATTTCAAAATTACCAAATTAAAGTTTATTAATTTATTTTTTTTATTTATTTAAATTTAAAAAATAAAAATCAATTTTAATAATTCATTATTTTTCTTATTTTTTATAAATCCAAAATTTTAAACATTTAGATTTTTATGTTTATTTTTTTTAGTTAATCTATTTAATACATGAGTTTTATATCTATTCCTGTGATTAATATATTAAGAATACCATTATTGTTATTTGTTGTTTCCTTTTTTGGTATTTTTATGATTGTCTCCGTTGGCTTTGAAAATTCATGAACTTTTGGAATTTGGACCATTATATACATGGATAACGGAATCCATCAACCTCAAAGCAATTTGACCTTCTTCATTATATCTCTTTTCTCGGACGTTTTTTTTCTGCTACAACTCAAATGGGCTTCCTCCTTCTTGCAGCTCTCTCGCTTTCTATATTCACACTTTGCTACCTCTATTTCAAATTCATTAAAACCCCGCTGGAGATCCAACGTCTTTTCCGTCAACAAGGCATCGGAGGACCAAGTTACAACCCCATCTCCGGCAACTCCGACGAGCTTCAACGCCTGATCATGGCGGAAGATAAATTGTCGTCCAAGTCTGAATCGTTCAACAACAGTCAAGTGGTTCGAAAGGTAATGCCATTCTACTACTTTTGGTCAAAGATGTATGGGGACCAATTTTTGTTTTGGTTCGGGTCAAAACCCAGGTTAGCCATTACCGATCCGGATATGATCAAGGAGATCTTATTGAATACCAGTGGATCGTTCCCGAAAACACGAGTTAACCCGTTGGTCAAGGGTCTGTTCGGCGACGGGATCGTGTATCTGGAAGGAGATCAGTGGGCTGTTCATCGAAAGATCACTAGTCAAGCTTTTAACATGGAGAGGATTAAGGTAATGATAAATCATCGTTCATTTTCATAGATTTTCTAAATTCGTTGATGTGTTTATGGTGCTAAAAGAGGACGTTGGTTTATCAGGAATTGGTCCCTGAAATTGTGGCTAGCACCAAAAGCTTACTAGATAAAATGGGAGCAAAAATGTGTGTGGAAAACAGACTCGAATTAGACGTATACAAAGAATTCAACAACCTCTCAGCAGACGTAATATCAAGAACTGCATTCGGTAGCAATTTTGAAGAAGGAAAGCGCATCTTCGAGTTGCAAGATCAGCTTGTTAGGATTGCATCGGAAGCCATACGAAGTGTTTACATCCCCGGATTCAAGTATGTGTCAAACGAACAACCAGTACCATCATTTCTTTTCGTTGCATGTGTTCATGCAATAACGTTTTCTACATGTATACAGGTATCTTCCAACCAAGAAAAACCGTTTAAGCTGGAACCTTCAACGAGAATCAAAAGAGATGATTACGAAGATCATCGAGAAGAATAACAAAACGAAGGAAAACCCTAAAGCTCTGCTTTCGTTGTTAATGTCTCCTTACAAGACGGGGAAAATAGAGAAGAGACTCAGTCTCGATGAGATTGTAGACGAGTGCAAAACATTCTATTTTGCAGGCAAGGAATCGACAGCCAATCTTTTGACGTGGGTTTTTGTTCTTCTCGGATCAAATCAAGAATGGCAGGAAAAGGCTCGTGAAGAAGTCTTTCGGATCTGTGGCAACAATGAGATTCCTTCAGCTGAGCATCTGTCAAACTTCAAGATGATTAGCATGATACTAAACGAAGCACTTAGACTCTATCCCGCAGCTCCAATATCTGTGCGAGAAGCCTGCAAGGATGTGAAGCTTGGAGGACTCCAGATTCCGGCCAAAACACAGCTTTTTTTGGCCATGGCTGCTGTTCATCACGATCGGAAGATATGGGGAGAAGATGCACAAAAGTTCAACCCCATGAGATTTATAGATACCAAAATACAACACATGGCCTTCTACTTTCCTTTTGGTCTAGGCCCTCGTAACTGCGTTGGCCAAAATCTGGCGATTGTTGAGGCCAAAATTGTTGTGGCTATGATCCTTAGGAAATACTGTTTTGTGGTTTCACCGTCGTATGTTCATGCCCCAATCCAGGCTCTAACGGTTCGACCACAATACGGTGCACCAATGATCTTTACTATGGTTTCAAGTTGATACGATGATCGTGATGTATACTCAGTTTAATGAATGTTGTGTAACCCTTGCACGACTAAAATTTTCATACACCATCTTGTAAAAACATGATTTCCAATTGAAAACTTTGGTTCTTACTCCCCATTTGTCAACTTGACGTGATCAATGATGATATCCTTAGTGAAGAACCAATAGAATAAAATTAGACAGTTAATAAATTAGAGTTGTGCGAACGAATCGACTTTGAATTAATATTAAAATTAAAGATGACGGGGGCAATCGTTTTTTGAGTGTTGACGACGCATAAAATACTCCTTATATATTTTCAGGTGATTATAGTTAATTCCTAATGACAAATTTAATTATTAAATTGTTTTTTAACGGAAGTCAAACTCAAGGTTCGAACATTTTGATTGGAACCCAATAACCACTCCATCATTATTATATTGTTGTTGTGAGAATATTCAATCACATTATATTTTTTTTGTAAGCTTTGTAGTTGTATTAATTAATATATATTATTGGATATATAACTCTTGACTTATATATATATATATATATATATATATATATATATATATATATATATATATATATATATATATATATATATATATATATATATATATAAGTTCACAACCATAATTATGGGTTCTTTAAGGAACCAAATTATTTTTTTTAATTTCTAGAGCTTATTCTTTATCGAAAAAATAATCTAAAAATATCTAAATTCATATATTAACATTATGAATGTAAAAAATATTTTTCGGATTTACCGTGTGAATCCGGATTCACGTTGTGAATTTGACATAAAAAAAATCGAATTTTATATCATTGAAAAAATGATAAAAAGTTATGAATTTCTGTATTTTTAGTTTTTTTTTTGAAAAAAAAAATAAGTTCTAAAATTTGAAAAAAAGATTGGTTCCTTGGTTAATTATGGTTCTCTATTGAACCTCACCCTATATATATATATATATATATATATATATATATATATATATATATATATATATATATATATATATGTGTGTGTGTGTGTGTGTGTGTGTGTGTGTGTGCTGCTAATAAGGCATCATTTAGACACTTTATTGACCACTTTATAAAAAGTCCACATATAATTAACTACTTATAATCAGTTTTTTCGAAAAATAATATAATTTCAACTAATAAAAATATTTTGAAATTAAATTAGAGTGTCTATATGGTAAAATGAGGTGTCTTTTTAGTCAACCCATATATATATATATATATATATATATATATATATATATATATATATATAATGGTGGTGAAGTTGAAGTTGAATTTCTAGAAGACGTTATCTTTCGCTCAACAAGTAATTATATTTATTCAATTGTATCGATAATTTATCCATCTTTTGAAAACCATCTTGATGATCCATCATATTTTCAAGATAAAGCTATTTTGGTCTCTACAAATGAAAAGGTCGATATTATCAATGACTAAATGTTAGGATTGATGAAATATGAAGAGAACTTATTTGAGTTCAGATTCTTTATGTGATGCAGAGTCAGGAGACTGTTTTGAGGAATCACTTTACTCTCTGAATGTATTGAATGCTTTTAAGTCATCTGGAATTCCCAACCATACATTTACACTAAAAATAGGTGTTACAGCCATGTTGCTTCTTAATATCGACCAAATCAAAGGTTTATGCAATGGTACTAGGTTACAAATTGTTATGCTTGGAAAACATGTCAATTAGACACATATTATAGCGGGTAGATTCTTCAATGAGACTACTTATATATCTCGCATAAAGTTAACTCTGTCTGATAAAAGAATCCCCGTCCGTTTTCAGCGGATGCAATTCCCCGTAGTTGTTTGTTTTGTTATGACCATTATTAAGAGTTAAGGACAATCATTATCAACTGTTGGATTGTATTTTCATATGTTCGTCTTCACTCATGGTCGTTCAACCAATAAAAAAAATTGTTGTTTACAAAGAGGTCTTTCAATAATTATAGATATTCAAACATTTCATTTTATTTTTTAAACTTTTCAATATAATCAATAACGAGAAGTCTGTTTATGTTACTTTATCATTTTGTTAATTATTGTGGCGGTTTTTTATGACTTTATATGTATTTTTTATACGTTCCCCGCGTTTTACGCGGGTCATAATCTAATATATATATATATATATATATATATATATATATATATATATATATATATATATATAAGTTTAGGTTCATTTGAGACTATGTTAATTTTGTGAGACCGTGAGACGCAATCTAAAATTAAAATAAAAATGTAAAATAAAAAGAAAAATCCGAAATTTTTTTTAATTATTATTTTTATCATTTAATTTACCTAAAAAATTACCATTTTTTTAAAAATACGTGAAATATTCTAATAGAATATTACACTATAAATATTCTAATATGATTTTTAGATTGTTAGAATATTCTAGTATTGTACTACATTTGTCAGATATGTAAAATATTTTATTACTCTATTAGAATATTTCATAGATATTTCAAAAAAACGGTAATTTTATTTATGTATTTATTTATTTTTTGATAAAAATGACGAAAATAATATTTAAAAAAATTCGATTTTTTTCAATTATTTTTCATTTTAAAAATATTTTTTTTATCCACAAAATGAGTGGTTAGGATTTCGTCTTCTCATCTCACAAAACATAGAGGTCTCACATGAACCTAACCTTATATGCGCGCACACACACACACACACACACACACACACACACACATATATATATATATATATATATATATATATATATATATATATATAGGGTTAGTTATTTTGTTTTTAATAACTATTGTGTGTCAGAATGCACAAATATGGACCATTGGATGAAATATAATCAAAGGTTATGATCTGAGGGTCTATGATAGTAGAATATGATAACATGTACCATATAATCACACAAATTTGAGCATAAGGGCATTCTAGTCAATTAACCTATATTAAAAAAAGGAAATTTTCGGATTTTTAGGGATAATTAATTCCATTATTTTTAAAAATATAAATATTTTAAATTAATTTAAAATTAAAAATCCAATTTTTATTCTGTCAGAATGATAGAATTTTAACCATAAAGTAGTAAACATATTTTTCGACTTTATTCTGTCAGAATGACAGAATGTCAACCATAAACTAGTAAATATATTCTGAAAAAATACACAAAATCGATTCTTGAACTAATAATATACCAAATAATTACTACATTGTACGATTGTGATTCATTGAATTATAACAAACATTCTGAAAGAATACCAAGTATAATTCTTAAAAAATAACAACATTCTAGATGTCTTGTGTATGTTTGACCTCTAAGCCAATTCAAAATATGCTAGCATTCTATGAGATTGACATTTTGTGACATTGACATTCTGTCAGAATTGTATTGCATGAGATTGATTTTATACAAGGAGCCTTTCCCATCAGGTCTTCAAGTCATTCTTCAAGCCATTTCTATCACAAATTCATTGTCAAATACTTTGTAGTAATACACTTGTAACAACTACACATTAAACATATAATTAATTAACTACAAATTCTATCAGAATAAAGCAATAATATTCTTATATAATAAACTATTCTTTCAGAATGGAAATATTATAAAAAGGTAAACAAGGTCAAAGCTATTATCAGTCCATATGTCTGTTTGCTTCAACATCATAAACATAAGGAAAAGTCAGTTTGCTTCAACATCAAATCTATGATCAGGATAGATGTTTGCTTCAACATCATAAACATAGATTGAATCATCAATACTTCCAGCTACAAGTTCTCTGCCATCAAAGAATGGTGTCTCTGAATTTCCGAAAAAATAAAAAATTACAAAAACCCAACTCAAAAAACTTAATCAAAGATCAATAAAGTTCATGTAAACTTACCAGCATCTCTTCATTAACCGGTGATTCCATCACTAACCATGTATACAATCTGAGACTGTCATATTTCTCTTTGGCATTTCATTAAACACTATAAGGGCGCTCCCTAAATCGCCACATTTTCTATGAATCATGAATGAAAAAAAACCAATTCAGAACCATCAACATCAAATGAGTTACACAGAAGGGTATATCTCCTGTGTTCGGTTTCCAAACGATCGAAGAAAAAAAAACATAAATGGTTATGTGGCTTCGGTTTTGATTGAAAATGGTAGAACCCCCATTTTTTTAACCACAGCCACTGAATCATTATTGTAACGAAAACCTGTGAACAAACATAAAATCAAATTCCAATAACATTATAGCACACAAATAATAACATTAATAGAGATAATTTGTTGTACTCCTGGTTCAGTAATTACATCAAACACATGGTGGGCATTGATGAATTCTAACAGATTTGTACTAGACATTTCGGTTGTCCATGGGAATTGGGAATATTTCCTACAAATTGTCAAAGTATTTACAGAACTGAATTTAACCTGGGATCTATGTTGATCACAGATGACAAAACGAGCAACTGGAAATTGTTCCTTTACAAATAGGGTCCATATTTGGGGAAATCCAAGGAAAAGAAACAACATGTACCTCATGTTCATGCTCGTTTTGATACCCAGCTTTGTGCCATTGAGCAAGCGTAGATCCATGAAATACAACGACTGTAAAATAGGAATCTAAAAGAAGGATTCTGTCTGGAGCGATAGAAGCGACGTCTAAGAGAGCTGGTTAAGACCTAAAACACAATTCCAAGTCATCTCAATCTCCAAACGATGAACGAACCCAATCACGCTAAAAGAAAATAGATTTAATATTCAAATATACCTGTACGAATTGAGAGCGTCGCATATTGATTAGGATTATGCGAGATCAAGAATCGATCGTCAGGAGGGAAGAAAAGGGGTCGTGCGTTTCTCTTCTCCATCTCGTGTGTGCGCATCAGAAAAAATGAAGAAGCGATCGACTCCTTCTATCTGTGATGTGTGTCGACTGGAAGAAGAAAGAAGAAATCAAGGTCTTGATCGATTGTGTTGTGGGGTGTTGGTCATTCATCTTGGTAATTCCTTGAATATAAGACACGATGCAAGAAAGAGACTAGGTCAAAATTATTGATTTTATTTCCTTAATTGCAGGATTTCAATTAAATGATTCATTAATTAAAAAGTACAAAATATACAGAATACCCTTAAATGATTTATTTAATTGTTTATTATTTCTTGAATTCTCATTGGTGCATTTAGGCACACAATACTTGCTAAAAACATTTGAACCTAGCTCTCTCTCTCTCTCTCTCTCTCTCTCTCTATATATATATATATATATATATATATATATATATATATATATATAGGGTTAGGTTATTTTGTTTTTGATAAGTATTGTGTGCCCATGTAAATGATTGTAGGCCAATCATTTGTGGTAATTTAAGAAAGTGATTTTCTTTTTAAATTAAATATAAAAAAATCAAATAAATGGGGTTTAATCAATTGACCGGTCAAACAAGGGTAGAATGGTATTTTGCCCCATCATTTAATTAGGAAACGGTGGATAATATGGAATGATCAACCGATAATCCCAAATATCTCGCTTACTCTCATAATCAAGAACCCAAATCCTTAGGAGGTTGAAAAACATTCCGATTTATTGTAATCAGTCTTGAAAAATCGGAAGATTGTTTGTAGGTTTTCCCTATAAATATCGACATTTAACCCTAGAAGACGAAATTGACATTTGGGGGTTATATTAATGGTATTCTGCAACAATGAGGAGTACATGATCCAGTTCATTTAAGTCAAAGTTCAAGAACACAGTAGAAACGGCGTTGAATCTTGAAGACGACAATGATGATTTCGTTGCTGAAACTGAAGGTAATAATTTTTTTTGTGTTATTTAATGTTTATTTAGTTCGAAAAATGTAGTAGAATTTAGGAAGTGTTTTTGAAAATCTTTTATATGCATGTATGATTTGTGGTCTGGAAGAAAAAATGTGTCATTTTTTCGTATTTTATTAAGAATAGTTACTGTGTATGGTATTCTGCAAGAATGTTCTGTTTATATGATCGTGGTCATGGTTGTTATTCTGCTAGAATAAGTATACTTGTTTTACTGGTTAAAATTGTAAAGTAAATTGCTATATTTAAGTTGTTAGTTAGCTTTTTTACAGGTTTTAAATTCTAATGGAATCACAATTTGTATATGATTTAGTACCTAAAACTGAAAAATCGTAGTTATTGTATGTTGAATAATGTTACATGTTTCATATTCTGATAGAATGTTCTGTGTTTATGAACGAGAATAATGTTGATATTCTGGTAGATTTGTAATATATGGAAGAAAAATGTGTCATGTTTTCGTATTTTATTAAGAAACTTGATAATACTATATAATTCATCAAAAATGTTCTGAAACTTAAAGAAAGATCACTGTGTATGGTATTCTGCAAGAATGTTCTGTTTATATGATCGTGACCATGGTTATTATTATGCTAGAATAAGTATACTTGTTTTACTGGTTAAAATTGTAAAGTAAATTGCTATATTTAAGTTGTTAGTTAGCTTTTTTTACAGGTTTTAAAGTCTAATGGAATCACAATTTGTATATGATTTAGTACATAAAAGTGAAAAAATCGTAGTCATTATATGTTGAATAAGGTTACATGTTTCATATTCTGATAGAATGTTCTATGTATATGAACCTAAACAATGTTGATATTCTGGTAGATTTGTAATATAAATTTCTATATTTAAGTAGTTAAGTAGTATTTTAATTTGAAACTGAAAAATTGATAGTTTCTGTTTGTGGAATAAAGTTACATGTTTCATATTCTAATAGAATTTTATGTGTATTAGCATTGTATACAAATTTTTAATTGTAATGGAATCACAGTTTGTATATAATTTAGTACCTAAAACTGTAAAAAATCGTAGTGATAGGATGTTGAATAAGGTTACATGTTTCATATTCTAATAGAATGTTCTTAGTATTTGAACCTAAACGTTGTTGATATTTTGGTAGAATTGTAATCTAATTTTTGATATTTAAATAGTTAATTAGCATGTTAAACTGAAAAATTCATACTTCTTGTATGTGGAATAAGTATACATGTTTCATATTCTGTTAGAATATAATGTGTATAAGTCTAGTTGTTTTACTAGTTAACATTGTAAGATATTTTTCTATATTGAAGTAGTGTATTAGCATTGTATACATATTTTTGATTGTATTGGAATCACAGTTTGTATATGATTTAATACCTAAAACTGAAAAAATTGTACTGATTGTATGTTGAATAAGGTTTCATGTTTCATATTCTAATAGAATGTTTTGTGTATGTCAACCTAAATATTGTTAATATTCTGGTAGAATTGTAATCTAATTTTTTATATTTAAATAGTTAATTAGCATGTTTAAGTGAAAAATTCATAGTTCTTGTCTTTGGAATAAGTATGCAAAAAACACATTCTATTAGAATGTAATGTGTATAAGAACTTGAACATGGTTGATATTCTGATAGCATAAGTATATTTGTTTTACTAGTTAGCATTGTAAGATAAATTTCTATTCTGAAGCAGTTAAGTAGCATTTTATATATAATTTTAATTCTAATGGAACCACAGTATGTAGATGTTTAATGACTGATACTGAAGAATTGATAGTTATTGTATGTAGAATAAGGTTACATGTTTCATATTCTGGTAGAATTGTAATCTAAATTTCTATATTTAAGTAGTTAATTAGCAATTTAAAATGAAAAATTCATAGTTTTTGTATGTGGAATAAGCTTAGATGTTTCGTATTCTAAAAGAATGTTCTATGTATATGAAACTGAAAATGGTTGATATTCTGCTAGCATAAGTCTACTTGTTTGACTATTAAACACTCCTAAATAGAATGTGATGTTATATATGAACGTGAAATTTGATTGTATGAATCTGATAAAATTCTAAATTAAATGTATTTGATTCTTGTAGAGTTAGCCTACTTGTTTTATTAGTTAACTCTGTAATGAAAATTTATGCTATCTATTGTTTGTTGTAGCAGAACAAATTCAGGAAGAAGAACATTTGAACCGAGAAAGAAGGTCAAAGAAAAAACTTGATAAATCAGTTGAACAAAAGACAACTCCTAAACCTTTAAATGCACTAATTTTGAAAAGAGAGATAAGGTCGAAGAGGCAATTTGATAGAGTTCCAATTGTAAAACATTTAAAAAATAAAGGAATTGCTGAAACTGTCAAAGAAGAAAAAGAAGATAATGTTAGAAAAACAAATAAGGAATACCCACCTGGTTTAAGATACCTTCCAACCAGAATGAAATGTGATAACATCACTGCAGCTGTTATGGGAATGTCGCCGGAACAGAAACAAGAAATCTTGAGAATGGGTTTTGGATCAATTCTGCAAGTGAATATTACAAGTTATCCGGGACAACTTAGCTACTATCTTTTAGATGTTTATGATGCATATAGTAAAAGACTTGTCCTACAAAACTCTGTTATTGAGATAACAGAACAAACAGTGCATGATATGATGGGGTTGCCATTTGGTGGAGAAGACATCAATGAGTTACCATTGTGTGATAAGGGAAATCAAATTCTAGAAGAATGGAGGGGACAATATAGTGGTGATAAGTTCAATGGTGAGGAGTATTTAAGAAGGATTCAGGCTACAACGAAGGATAATTTGATGTTTAGGCTGAATTTTTTGACCCTATTTGCTAACAACTTCATAGAGTCAATGTTGATGGGAACAAATCAAATAAAAGTGGTAAGGAAGTTGGTGTTGGTAGAAGACTTCTCAAAGTTAAATTGGTGTAAATATATGCTTGATTGTTTGGGATCTAGAAAAAAACTATGGAAAAGGGATGACAAATCAAGCTACTACAGTGGTCCTATTACACTTCTGATTGTAAGTTTGAAATATTTTTATATGAATATCTATATTTCGTATCGATTTATTATTGATGTATTGATTAAGTTAATGTTTTTTTTTCAGTTGGTGTACGTGTATAACATGAAGTATTCTATCAAGATAGACAAAAGGCTTCCTTTTATTGGGCATATAAACGGTGCTAAATTGTTAGAGGTTCAAAAATTGGAAATCAGTTTGGGAGGGTTCGGGAGGCAGTTTCGGGATGAGCATGATGATGTCGATATGGGCGATGAAACAGGAGCTGAAGAACAGCAAATGCTAAGCTTTAAGAGGGATTTTGGAGATGAAGAGGTAATATTATGGTAGATTATGAAGTACATATTCTGAAAGCAATAGTTAATGATATATTCTAATAGAATATATAGTACACATTTTTGTAATGTTATCATTTATTAATTATATGTGTTTCAGGCGTACGCTGCTGTTATAGAGCATAGTTATGGGGTAATTGTAACAGAGAAAAGTACTATGGAGGTTGCGTTGAAGGATGGGTTGTTAAAATTCCCTCATAGTGTGGTGCTGAATGAGTGGATGGAGAAAATGAATGAACTTTTTAAGGGAGTGTTTGAAGGAGCAAGTAACAAAAAAGTGCATGAGCCTGCCTGCTTTAATGAGGTAAATATGAATGATGTAGGTGATGGTGGTGAAGGAAATAGTTCACCTGTTAGAGGATTGATACTTACTGAAGTTAATACAGAAAAGGAAGACAATTATACCACACCTGTTGATACGACTTCTTTAACAATGACTCAGTTTCATTGACTTCCAGGGGTGAATGAGGAAATGATCAAGTTGTTGGATGAAACTGAGTTACAAGTGTATAAAAAGAAAAAGCGAATGTCAGTAATCAGTGGGGATAATCTGGTAGGAAGAAATATAGGAGAAGCTGTTGATAATGCTGGAGGATATGACGATAATGACAAAAGGGAAAAACGTATTCCTAAAAAAGCAAAAGTATTTCATTCGCCCTATATTGAAAGAATTGTTAAGGTTGGGGAAAAACTGTCTAAGGATGAAACATGGATATGCAATTCAGTTTTTGCATCTACATGAGATGATGGGTCTGTATTTATATATATGTTTTTATATGTGTCACCTATTATATTTCTATAATTTTAAAATGAATGTATTAAGATTGATGTTATACATAATTTTTTTCACAGGGATGAGATTTGGAACATTGGAACAGGTCATTTGCTGCACCAGGGTTTTGCATATCAATTTAATCATGGAATGTTTTTGCATTCTAAAATAATTGATTGTTGGGTTGCGTTTTTAAATAAAATGGAGAACTACAAGGATGAATCATCGTTTTCGAGATTTTCTTCGATACAACTATTGTGGTATGAATTTATTTTGTAAAAAATTTATTAATTCAAATTTATTTGTGTAGAATTAATATTGATGTTGAGTTGGGGTTTTTCAGACAGAAGATATATTGAATGAGCTAAAGTCGGAAGATATGAAATATAGGCTTTTTGCTACTTTATTGCGAATCTACACTAAGAAATTTGATGTGAAGCCAAGTTTTAGAGACGTTGCACTTGTAAGATTATTTTATAAATATAATATTTGTGGCATCAATTAATATTAACTTAACCTCTTCTTTTAATGTGTAGAAGGTTTTCTTCCTAATAGTTGATGATCGAAAGTATTACTTACTCATCTTTGATCTGAGATCAAGTTTGTACTACATAGTAGATCATGTGAAGAGAACAGGAACTTTGGAAAGAAAGTATGACATGATACCAAACCTGGTGGTAAGATAATCAATAAATTTCTGATTAATAGTTTTCCATTCTAAGGAATATTATAAGAGTATTTTTTATGTATCTGTTGTAATTAATGCCAGAAAAAACTGTTTTGCAACTACTTGACATCAAAACATCATCCAATGGCAAAAATGTTAACTTTTAAAGCAGCACGTGTGATGAACATATCTTGGCTAGTCGAAAAAGCTGGAACAGCATGTGGAATATACCTCATGAGGCATATGGAAACGTACATGGGGGAATATGAAGGGTGTTGGGAGTGTGGTCTTACAGGTAAAATGCCTGCTGATGTGAGTGCTACAATTAAGCTAAGGACGAAATACATGGCACGATTGTTGACATCTGATTTCAATAAGTTCAAGAGTATGATAGTTAAAGATTTTGAAGCGTTTCGTAAGCATGATATTTTGGAACAAGATATGCTTCTAAGAGAGTCAGGTGAAAACAGGAAGAAAAAAAGAAAAACAAAGGGTCGTAGGTAAGAATTTGGCGTGGTATTTAATAAGTTGACAGATAAACTTTGATATGTCATGAGCTGAACTTGTTTTTTTGAATGTTGAAACATGACTCTGCTTTATGTTAGATGTTTGAAAAAGTAGATTGTCTATCAGACATTATGAAGTAATGTTATCAGTAGTATTCGATATATGTTATAATGGAATGTTAATTTTGGTATAATGGGTGTCTTGATGCGTTGTTTAAATTCTGGGATGATGATGTTGTGCATTGTGAAAATCAAATGTTCTTGTTAGTAATGTAGTTTTCATATAATGCAAGTTAACATTACTAATGCATGTGTTGATGTTTTTTTGTTTCTAATAATCTTGTTAATATAATTCAGTGTTGTGGTTAATAATGTTTTGTGACTATTGTGACTAGAATATTTTTTTTACAAATTATATGATGATGATGCAAGGTAGTATTTGTTATGATTCTGTTAGAATACGTTATGTAGATATTATGAAATAGAATATAAATATAATGAATTCTTGTCTACAAATTGCATGTATCGTTTGTATATTACAGTAAATAATAAAACATTTTTGTTAACATTAAAATCAATCTTAAAATGATTGAAAGAAGTTGTATACGTTGCTGTAAATTATACAATCGATGGAAATTTTGTATTAGAATTTTTGAAAATAATGAATTTATACAGTCGATGGAATGAATTTGTGTATTACGTTTTATGAGTATTTTTAAGTAATAAGATAATATAAATATTGTTATGTTGATTGACAATGTCATCGTCAATAGTAATAAAAGTGAATACTTTATTGAACGACATAAAAGATAACAATAAGTGTGAATCAACAGAATTAAATCAAATGTCATTCTAATAAACTAAAAAAAAAAACAAGGAACTTATTTCTTGGTGTTCTTTAGAGGACAATTTCTTTTGTCATGATGAACCATCTGTTCACATGTAGCACATTTTCTCTTAGGTTTCGAGATTTCCTTCTCAATCATCTCTTTTGTAGATTTTAATCTTTTCCCACGACTACCCCAGCCTTTGTTACGAATATCTGTAGGATTCTGAATGTCATTAACATCAGATTCTACATCAGGACCAACCACACCTAAAAGCTGCTTGAAATGATCTGCTCTGGTTGGTAGATCATGATTTGGACAGTCGTCTACGAATTTTTTTTGAAGTTATTCTGTTCGTCGAGGTATAACTTTAACTTTGCTGCATTGTGGCTCAAAAAAGACACACAACGGTCAACAGTTGAAAAAATATCAGTAGCAGTCATGTCGGAAGTAGAATCGTCGAAAGAATTAGTGAAGCGTCTTTTCAGTAATTTTGTTGGAATGACATCCCTACGCCAACGTTTCAAAATGTACTTTTCAGGAATTTGTTCGATGCCATAAAACTTAAACACACAGAATATGTGTCTGCATAAGATACCTAAATGTTCAAAATGCATACAAGTACATTTGAACGAACCATCTTTGGTTGAGTGTGTGACCTGGAAAATATAAGATGATTAGTGAGAATAATTAAGTTGTAAATTTTTAGTGTTTAAATGTAAATGATAAAATGACAATTAATGTGAAAAAAAACATACTGTGTATTCGGTATCCCTTATAAGACAATCGTAATTGTATTCCTCATCTTTGTCATCAACATCGACATCATTTGTTTGCCTAATAGTTATGTTCTTTCTTTTCTCCATAACAATAATCGTGTCAACACCGTTGGAAGATATCACATTCTTTTGGAAACAATTATATTCAGATCTTGATATCTCCTTCTGAACCTGATAAAAAATCTTTCGTGTATATACATTTGAAGCATGAGGTTCATACGGAGTACGGGTAATGAATTTAGGAAAAGTGGTGGCAGTATTAAAATCATTGAGAATTTGGTTATGTCGTTGTCGTTCCATAACTGATTCAAATGTCATCATAAACATGACAAGATAAGAACCGGTTAGTGTCGTGGTTTGAAATGACCAATTCTGACTTTCAGATAGCGATGTAGTCCGCATAAGACCAGACATTGGAATGTGCTTGAAAAATGCGGGGATCCAAGATTTTCGCAATCCACACATTGTATTCATCCAAGTGTTATCAGTAATTTTAAACTCCTCCAACATCTGACGCCACACATTCTCGAATTCATGTGGTTCCAGCTTAGAATTCCAAATTATAGAGTGAAAATGCTTTCGAAATTTTTGATTGGTTGTTGCATCTTCAATTGATAAAATCTGTATAAATTCATTCTGTTAGAATATGATATCATGAAGGTAGAATGTGGAAAAATAATTGTAGAATCAGAACAAAAGTAAGAGTTAAACCAATTGATTCTGTCAGAATATGATATAATTGTATAATCATAACAAAAAGTAAGAGTTAAAGACAATGGGTTTGTTAGAATGAATTGATTCTGTTAGAATATGAGATAACGAATGCAGAATTTTAAAAGAAATTGTAGAATGATAAGAAAAATTAAGAGTTAATGCAATTGATTCTGTTTAAAATAAAACATTCTGGCAGAATATGAGAAAACAATTGTAGAATCATACCAAAAAAATAAGAATAATATTCTTTTTATGCATACCTTATTTGGCAACTTCTTCGTTATATGCCACATACATAACCTATGATGTGCCAATAGGAAAACCTTATCTATAGCTTTTTTCAAAGCTGGATCTTGATCAGATAAAACCAATTGAGGTTGTTTTCTAAAAGCTTTCAAAAAAGCTCTAAGCAACCATTCATAAGAAACTTCATCTTCTTTACTTAAAAGACCAGCACCAAATGTTACACATTTTTTGTGATTGTCAATGCCAGTAAACGGTACAAAAACCATATCATACCTATTTAAAAAATAAAATATTAGTTTACATAAATGGAAATAATGAAATTCTTATTGAAAAGTATTAAAGGTTATAAATACTTATTCATGCTGAATGTGGCATCGAGTGATATAACGTCTCCGAATGAATTGTAATTATACTTTGCTGTTTCGTCAGCCCAGAATAAAGAATTCAATCTCTTGTTCGACACTTTATACTCAAAAGTAAATGATGGGACATTTTTCTTCCTATCATTCATCTTGTCAACAAGGAATTTCGCGTCCCTCCCACCTATGTAACAATTAAGATTCCTCCTAGCATTCTTGAAATCAGTAACCAATCCACCTCGAACCGAAGGACCAACCTGAAGAGCACTATACAGTCTATGTGCTTTTACAGGTCCAATGTTCTGTTTTAACAAATTATGAATGAAAATTTCTTGGGAATAATCAAGTTTTCTTTTTGAACGAGATAAGTGCATATTGCCTTTGCTAAACAACTCATGATTATGTCGCTCTACAAAATCACTCACGACATATGTTAGAGTACCGGGAATTATTTCTAAAACAACTTTCGCTTTACAATTCCTCCTAAATAGATCTTTCCTTCTTTGAGTCTTCTTATGCTGAATATCTAGAGTATCTAGTTTACTAGTATTCGGATTACCTTCCCGATTGCACACAAGATGTCTATTTGTAATAATCTCATTTTTCATTTTTCGGACTCTTCCAAGCCTGACATCAAAACCAGATTCTAATGCATATTTTCTATACATTGTTTCTGCTTCACCATATGAATTAAATTTTGATGAAACTTTTGGTTTGATGTCGTCTAAAACAATCGGAGTCCAATACAAGGTGCCACCAGGAGAAACATAATCATGAGTAACATGTGGTTGTCCTGCTTAAACATAGCAAATACAAAATTATTATGAAAGAATTATATAACTTTTATTCTGACACAATTTTATTTTTTCTGTAAAAAATAAAAGAAAATTCTGAATTGAAATTGGTACCTTCAATGAAATCAATATTAAACTCTGTATCTTCATGAGTAACATGTGGTTGTCCTGTTTAAAATAGAAAATACATAATCATTCAGAAAGAATTATATAAATATTATTCTGAAAGCATTAACTTTTTTCTATAGCAACTTCAGTATCATGAATTGGATTTATTACATTCATTGTAATCAATATTAACCTCTATATCTTCATCAACGAAGTGATTTTCGTCTTCATCATTATTTGCGTCCTCTGTATGTTCAGCAATGAAAGTATTAACAATATAGAATCTGAAAATAGAATGAAAAATTAAACAAAAAATCAAAAAACTAACCTAAATTAGGATTACTGCTTTCTCCTGTTTGAAATTCGTCATTATATAGTGTATCATTATCAGGAAAATCGAAATCTTCAATTCCATTGCCATCATCACTAGCCAAATAATGTTCCTCATAAATATGATTATTGACATCTGGTTCTTGATCGCCCATTGCTAAGAAATTTCGAGAGTGTTTGTCTATGCTTTGTTAGTTGAAAAATCAAAATATTTAAAAATATCATACAAACTAGATAGGGATGAAAACGGATTCTATGCAAATTAAAAGTCTTGATATTAGGGATCATTGATAAAAATAAATGATTCCAATTTGATTTTTTTAAAAAACATGATAAAGGGAAAAACATGAAAACGGTACTATATTCACATTCCAACTATAAAAAATTCCAACATTACATTATATTAACTACTTAACAATAAAATTATGTATTTTTTTAAGAAAAGTTGTAGAATATTTTATTGACGAAAGTATTCTATTAGAATGATATATAAATATGCATTACAAAACTCTACATGTTATCGGAATGAAATAATTCTATCAGAATAGCTTTTTAGGAGTTTTTTTTTAAAATTTTCCAAATACACCCCTTAATTAATTATAAAACACATACTCTTACATGTATTTTTATGTAATTTTATATATTGCAGCTAACTTTTCAGCTAGTTTTACCAAACATTATTTTTTATCAGCTAGTTTTTTCTTTAACAGCTAGCTTTTCAGCTAACAGCTAGGTTTTTAGCTAGTCCGCCAAACATAGCCTTAGTGGACTTCTATGTAGTGGATCGATGTTAAAGAGTTAATTAGGCACATCAAATAATAGTAACAATACGTTGCAAATAGCTCTTTCCTAACTCTTTTATACTTTTTTTTTTGTATAAATATATTGTAGTTTCTCATTTTCCTAACTTTTGTATACTTGTTTTGCAAATCGCTCTTTCCTAACTCTTTTATACTTATGTTGTATAATTATATTGTACTTTCCCGTTTGTGTTATATTTTGTTCTCAAAAGATATTTTGTTGTAAACTTTTGTAAAATATCTTTAAAGAACGATAGCCAATAAGCACGCTTCACTTTCGTGGACCAATCAGCATTTGTTGCTCAAATCCAGCTCATTCCAACAATGCTGCTCAGCAGCCCACGTAGAAAAAAAAAATTGTCATGGGCAATTAGTAGCTGTCAGGGCCAAAATGATACCCCATTGATCTATAAACCCATAGTTGGCCCACTTGGATTTTCAAAACTAGCCACATATACGATTGTGACCATGGTAATAATGCTACACATCATCTTGATGAATTTTTATAGTTCATTTAGGTACATATAAATAAAAGTTGACGTTTGGATTTTCTATAAAAAAAAGTTAGAAGATTAAATTCTTATAAGTGTAAAGTCTAAAGTCAAACAAATAATAAAATTACTTGGTAATACATATGGAAATGTACTCGATATGTGTATAGAAATTTACAGATCTATTTCAAGTCGACTGTAGAACGTTGAATATCCGATTTTAATTAGATTTGGTTTGTTCCAAAAGATCAATATCATCCAATTATCGTCAACCCATCAAACATATTCAAGAAGTTAATTAGGAACTCGTGCTTACTGTGTTAGTGTGTTGCTACAAAATTAATGATTATTTTCCTAAAAAAAATCTACATTTGACATTTAAGTGCCAATGGAGTTGATGCAAATTGTTTTGATTTTAAGTTAAATGTTTATTATTTTATTCTATTGTTTTAGTTAGGTTGAATTTTTAAAATATATATATATTTTGAAGTGTATACATCTAACTCCTTATCTTTTATTGTTTCTGTTAGTGAGACAATAAGAGAAGTAGAAATGATGAAACGAAACATTGGCTTTTAATCTTGAAGTGACACATTACCAGCAAACCCTAGTTACTAACTAAGTTAGTGGTTACTATGATGCATGGGGGATCTCTACTTAAACTATTCATTCCATCAGTCAACAACATAGGCAAATGCATGTGCAATTACTTCAAAAGTAAGATTTGCTCTTGGTGGGGGGCGGAATTGTAAAATTAAAATGCAGGCTGGGACCCTACAAGTCCTCACATGATATAATTCAATGCTTTGGATTGGAAAATTGGGGTTCATTGCTTCAACAACTATTTGGAGGAAGAGGCTAATTGTTCAATTCAAGTGAATTAATACTATTAAAATAACCAAAAATTACAAATTGAAACAAACATATCTTCATATAGAAATAAACAAACATGTCTTCAATCGAAGATGCTACTAATCCATGTTTTCAAATCCAAGAAAATTGCAATTTGAAATACGCATATCAAAACCTAGTGTGTGAGCACATTTGACAATGCCAATAATCCTTCTATCAAACAGACATTATGAAGCAAAAACGCCCCGTTGCTTTTAAATTATGAGACAATTTCAATTGGTTTATTTGGTAATAAAATGTCATAAGTATATGTAATATGAGTATATGACTAAAAAGAATATGATTATATGCTTTGGCATATTGGTTGGTTAAGCTTTACAGTGAGCTGGAAAAGGAGGGTATTTGCTACTTCAACTCTTCCTGTTATTCAAACTGCCAACAAGTTATCCACTTGTTTGTTTAGAACAGAAAAGGGTGGCCATATGAAGGTTAGGTTTTTATCGTGTTAAAAAACGACAATTATATATTGAATGTTGAAATATTATGTTCATATGCTTCAAATTTAAATGTCTATGCAAAGTATTATGCTCTATCTCAAAGGATTTGTGTTTATTTGGATTTTGTATAATACCTTTCATGATTGTACAATAAGTTATTCAAATATTTTATTAGACATAAACATTTTTTTTCGACACAATAGATCATGAAGTTAAAGCTATCATTTTTTTATCATTCATCACAATACAAGACTAACCAAACAATATGTTCTCATTTAGAAACAGATCCATTCAGAACCTTTGAATCATTTAGGGTTGTGAATGATTCGTATATAAATTATGTTGGCAAATAGCGTCTATACTTTTTCACCATAACTTTTTAATTTATAAAGCTCTTTGGAAGCTTTTTCATATTTTAATGGGACCCATAACTTTCAACCGATAAGAAACTAACAAGTAGTTTTTTCGATCATTTTGATGGGGCTTATATCTATTTTTTTTCAATTAATGAAAAAGCTTAAAAAGCTCTTCTACGGAATTGTTTTAAGCTTTTTATTAAGACGAATGATATGTAAAAACTTAGCCAAAAAATTATATTAGTGTGGATGTTCCAATAGGTTGATAAGTTATTATAAAACTCAATCGCAAACACTATACTATGATGATCATTTGGATTCGCTTACTAAGCTTATATAATTATTTAATTTAAAGTATTTATATGAAAAAATTCTCCCTAATAAATGAAAATAATTTTGACACATGTTATTCTCTGATTCAGTGACGGAGCTTGAAATTATGATTTGGGTGGGCCGAAAATAGAATACGTATAAAAATTGAAGAACGGAGGAGGCCAAAGTCAAATTTTATAGTTTTGGGCATAATATGTAACATTTTTAATACTTATGGACTATATATAAAAAAAATAGGGGGGGGGGGGGGGGGGGGCACAACCCCCCGTCCCTATATATGTTATGTCCCTGATTAACTTGGACACATGTCATTTTTTGGAATTTTTGATTAAATGTTTTTTTCCATTTGTTATTTTCTTATTTTTTTATCTTTTATTAATTAACACATCATATTTACACCTTAATTAATAATTAGCTTAATTGAAAATAACCAATAAATTACAATATTAATACTCAAAGAGTATTTAATATGTTTCATTTTAAATTCAAATTTTAAATTTTAAAATTTCTAATTTGAATAAAATTTTGTTTAAACTTTTATATTTAATTTTTTCATCAAACCTGTATGACATACATGTCTCACACATAGTAATAAAATATATAGTAATCACAAAATACCACCACGTTGATATTTAACAAATTTGTAAAATTTTATCCTTTGATCATTTATATTATTGGTTGTTTTTTTTTATTGCGGACTAATGTTTTATTTGTGGAAAAATCATTTCGTGAGAGAGCGTGGTTGTGAACAAAATTTGCGGGTTAGAGAATGAAATTATCAAAGGTCAATAGTTTGGACGTCAACTAGTATATAAGTATGTTTGATAAAATTAGCCAATAGTTTGTACCTAGTAATATGAAGTTGAAAGTTGGTGGAAAAGAATACTTATAAACTTTTTAAACATATAAATTTATATAAAATATAAAAACTACATGTTAAAACCCTCTAAAATTAATTGAAGTAGATTTTGAATTAGAGATTTTTTTGTTTAAAAATATAAGGTTTAAGCTTCTATTCCCATATATATATATATATATATATATATATATATATATATATATATATATATATTTGAGATTTGTTTAACAAAACAAATTAAAACAAAAACTCCTAAATACCGTTTATAAGATCGTTGCCAAAGGCATAAATGTATAACCCCCAAATTCTTAATTTCTTATGTGGTAAGAATTTCAATATTTCATTCATTATGGAAGTCCCACTTGAAAGTGGAGATATTTGGTTTGTTTTATACGTAAATCATGTGAGTATAAGACTTTTGTCTTATTTAAGCATAGATTAAGATAGATTCATTTTTACTGAGAATAGTAATCCAAATGATTATGTTGCTCAATAATAATAAAATAAAATAAAATAAAAATAAATAAATAAATAAATAACTTATCAATATACTCCGTAAGTTGTTGATAGAATCGTTGAATACTTCAAATAATAACATGATAAAAATGAGTTATTTATTAAAATGATTATTATAGAAGATCCATTATTTTTAAAATACCACTTTAATTTCTTTTACTAAAAACGACAAATACCGATAAATTAATAATCCCTGCATAATAGTAATGTCATATTCTTCAAATATTTAAGCTCGTTTAGTTTTTCATTGCAAAACTACTTTAGTTTTATGCATTGACTCGACAAAAATGTCGCTTATTACTCGGTTAGTTTGTATATAAAATTGAAGTTGAGTACAAGGACAAGAACAAACCAATACAATACTATTATATCAACAAAGAAGTTGATATTTTCTTAAACAATTTCATCGAATATGGTAAATTACAATATAATTGTGGACTATTTTCAAATAAGTTTTTAAATAATCTTTAGTTTTATATAGTTCACATCTCTCTCATTTTGTTGAATAAATACTAATTATGTTTGCTTTGTATTGTTTTTATTTAGTTGTAAGGGATACAAACAAAACTTAAAAGGATCTTTACACATGGGCAATTCGTGGCCATTTTAGTGAAAAACTCCTTATCAATTCTTGTTGCATGAAGAAACAAACACACAACTTATAAGAATTAATGTATATGTAGTCGTAATGTGAGCTAATGTGAGCTAATGTGAGCTAACCTCTATTGAAGGCTCGCACCTATGATTGCATAGGATTTTCAATGATCATGCAGTTGCTTCTTCTAACGAGATGATGCAGCATACAATAATTAAGGCACCGATTATATCGGTGCATTAAAATTATTAAAAGTAATGTAGCAGTTTGGTCACTAGTAGGTATTTGAGAGGCTTATATGTTTGTGACTTGTTGAAATGTTGTCACCTCCTATTTGTTTGTGATTTTTAGTTTCTATTCATCTAGTTTCTTGGATTGTCAATGTAACATGTGTAATATAACGGTTCATTTTCTAGTATAATGTAACATTTATACATTTATAAGGTTTGTTGGATTTTTAGATTGTTGATTATCTATTTGTGTGGTATATTGAAAATTTGATATTTTACTATAAAATGAACAATAACTAGATGATAATTTCTAAGGTACAACCATTACAAGTATTTTCACAAACAAAATAAATATCACAACGCATAATATGAAAACCACAACAATCATGATTAAAACAACTCTTAAGTAAGATGACATTCGCAAACTTATTTTCTTCAACTTCAAAGTAATGCTTATGTTGTGCTTGTTCAACTCCAACTGCATTTCCTTCGGTTTTTCAGTTTTGATATTCATCTCCAACTTTAAGTTATATTTATGTTTATGTTCTTCTTCAACTGCAACAGTGTTTCCTTTCAGTTTTGACTACGTGTCTTTTACCTTGTCGTGCATATTAAGAAGCAAATATTTGTAGGTTTAAGAAGTTAGTTCATTGTCTATTCATTTAAAATGTATACAATATTTTCTCTTCTGGTGTGAAAATATCACACTCATTAAAGAAAAATATGAGTCCATTACACTTCATGATGGGTTTTGAGCAAAACACCATTCCTATGGTGTACATGCAAACCCTAATAGCTTTTGGATCTAGTTTGTCTAATGAACATGCAATTGAATATCCAAAGCTATAAACCCTAGATCTAGCATACAATTAATCATATTAACATAAAATAGAGTTTAGATCTGACCTTAGATTGTTATATAGCAATAACAATCAATCCTTAGCTTTAGAAAGCTTAGTGTCTCAAGTGCTACATCTCTAATGGAGTCACAAACACCACTAAGCAACTAGATGAAGAAGGAGAAGAGAGGAGGCTGCCCAAAACGTCTAGAAACCCTAAAGGAACTCTTGTCCACGTTTTTGGGGCATGGGGGCCCTTTATATACATGTAGGCTATTAAGGTTTACAACTAGGAAACCCTAATCTGACTACTTAGGCCCTAAGCAGCCCATGAATCCCTTTCTTTAGAGTCATGGACGAAATCTTATGGGCTTCCCCATAAATTTCGTCCACTCCGCTCTATGGAGTCCATTAGCCCACCCTTGCAATTATCTTATAATTATAATTTCAGTCCCTTAAGTTTAATTAATCTCTTTTAGCCACAAAATTAATTCTTAATTAATTTTTGACAAATATTAATTAAACAATATGATTTCTCCTTTAATATATTATTCTCATAATATATTAATAAATCATAATTAAACCTTTCTCTTCTTAATTCATCCTACATATTGCTATGGTGAAGGCAACCCAAAAGGACCATGCTCATAATCGGGTCAAGTACATACCAAAATAGTTATGGACTTAGACACTAATCCAACAGTCTCCCACTTGGATAAGTCTAATAACTATTTTCTGTATGACTTCAGAACCTGATCAGCAATCGTAGCTTTCAAAAGCTGCTGTCAACTCTAATCTTATCAGATAGCGTGTCCTTTAGATAAGGGATCATATATTCCTCCATTCTCAAGATATCGTATAGACACAAGACATGAGTTCCAATCATTCTCTCTATACTGTTTCCCGACTTCCAATTTATGACGACTGACAACAGACTACAATTGAACACATCAACTTAGTCCCGACTTGGCCAAACGCTTAGGTGTCATCACTAAATCATCGAGAGGCCCACAGATATCGCTTTTATCCCACTTTGGGTAAAAGGATTGGATAAACCTCAACTCAAATGCTCGCTTGCATTTACTGATCGAATCACACGCAACAATAAGTTTTATGACACCAAGTTACTGGTGCGTTTACTTATTATCATTGTGTAACCGACCAACAAATAACAACTCACACATCTCGGTTTCAAAAATATACAATATTATCGTCTCACTAATCACCCATGATAAATCCATGAAGTGATCCAGGTGAGCGTAAGTTTAATCCAATACTCTAATCTTATCAAAGCACTCATGAACTCTGCAGCAAACTTGTGCCATGTCTAAACACTTCTGACAATCTACAAACAGATTCATGACAATCTTCTTTCTTACCTACTTCCAACGTGTGATCGACTGTGGAGGTTCGAATAACCAAGTTATTCTGGAAGTCAAAACATGCAAACTGAACCACAACAATAATACTTAATCCTATATGGCCCCAAACTTGTGAGAGTAAATAAAACACTTCTATTTAACCACCATATTGATTACTCATTATTTATCGCTTACTGTTTCAGAAAATCAACTTATTACTCAAATTACAACAACAACTATCCCATGCACAAAGCATGCACACTATGTTTCCTATGGTCCTTACTTTGTGAAATAGATCAATTGAAAATCATTCTGATGATACTCATTTCACAATTCCCAATCCTTATCATTAGTTTTAAAACACAAGGTTCTTGCCACTACTAGAATATGCTAGATTCTAACATTTTATGCAACGATCCTTTCACAAAGCTATAGCACAAAAGTCACAAAGACTTGGCCAATGAAATTACAAAGTATTCTTATCGGAAATTGTTACAAGACAATTCCATAGACGTGAAGTCTCACATTCAAAGTACATTCCTTTGAACATCCTTCTTGCATAAAAGTTTCTAATCTAGACATAGACTCTCAATATCCGACTCCCAATATGGAAACATTTCCACATTTGCCATATGACAACTCATTCTTGATAGAATCTTATCTATTCATCATAATGTCGATATGGTCCATCCAATACCATACTTCCAACTACTCACAAGTGACCAATCCACAACGAACTTTGGATCGTCCTTTGATAGTTGTTTAATTATTTTAGTCAAAACGAATTCTAGTCCTTTTTCCCTCTTAATGCACTAGACATTTGGAAAATTTTAGAACAGTCAAATATTATAGCATTTGCAATCGATCCTATACCCGAAGCGTATGGACACGATGCATAATGTCTTACATAAAGATATGATACTTTATCAATCTTCTGCCATAATATATTATGTGTCACGTTCTCACAATTCGAACTATGAAGAGGGATGCCGTAATCATAATCAAATTTTGAGAACACACTATGTATCATTTGACTAAAAATATTAAAATTTCTCAATCTAAGCTTTAGATTTTGAAACGAAGTATAATATTCTCTCCCTTAATTATAGCAAAACAACTTTTCAAACCATGCAACTTTGCAAATTGAATCTTTGTTTTTCTATAATTAATATTGCTAACTTGCAATACTTGCCATAATAATCATACAAGCATAACACTTACGCTCCCACTATCATGATGATTATTATCATATAAGCATAACACTTATGCTCCCACTAGCTTTGACATGTATTCAGAAAACAAATGAACTTCCAGAAAACAATGCCTATTGAATTTCTGAAATTCATATTTCTAATACCAGATGCTTCGATAAGCCTTTATCTAAGCTTCTTAAACTTATACACATTTGTCTTAGATAGCTCATATGTGTGTTTAAATAATTCAGAACTTATGTTACTAAGTTCCAAATGTTCAAACTAATTGCCAAATCTCATAATTCAAACCATGGAAAGGGATGTCGTAACCATAATCGAATTTGAGAATACAATTTTCACAATTGCTATCTTCTTAAAATCTCTCTCAGTGAAAGTATTTCCTCACAGTCATTTTCATGAAGGAGGGAATCTTATGACACTTAGATTTTATGGTGTATGAGTTCATATCCATGTGAATTTGCCAAAACCAAAGATGGCGACAAATCCAAACTCATATGGACTGAACTTTCTTAATCTTGATTTCTTGCCTTGTAGTGACACGAGTGCCCACCATGTCTTCCAAGTAGTTTAGCAACTTCTCCTTACATATCAACGTACTTTCCATCGATCAAGGTACTTTGTCTTTGTGCATTCAAATGAGAACTCATAGAAATCACATCCGTAATTAACTCAATTGGAATGGCATAGAAACAAAATAATGTCAACACGATAGGTTGTTAACCTTAAGTCGTGTGCTAGTGATGATCGATAAGGTTTATTTTGGATCTGTTCTTGAAACTTTTCCAATATCAAACTCCCATTGACTCCTTGACATCTAAGGTTTTCTTATCAAGAAACATTTCTTGACAAACAAATATTCAAGAGTTAGTGTAGTTCTTATCAAGACAAAACACTTCACAAATTGATCCTAGTTGGTCTTTGTCTTATCCAAGACATCACAACTTACCAATTTTAAATGTGCAAGAATAAGAAAACCTTTTCCAAATTCCACATTTGATGATTTTTATAAACCTACTTAAGACTTGTCACTCAATTCACAATCTTGGAGTATGACTCTAAGATTCGATATTGGAACGAAGTATGATTGACTTCTTGATTTAACCATTTCCATAATTCTCGATTCCTCTTCTTAGACATACAAATGCACTAAGAGTCACTTAGAGAATCAATTGAGATATGGTTCTTAATCATTAAGACTTATCATAAAACACAATAAAAGGTACTCTCCCTTCTTCTTAGAATAGAGAAACTTTTATCTTTCTGCCTACTTGATTCTTCTTTATTCGTTCTGCTATTCATTGAAACTCTTTCAATCAACTCAGAATTACAGTTAATCTTATAAGTATAATCATATTTACTAAACTTTTAGAAAATCATGACGAATATCTTATCTCTCTTTGTGGTGGACTTGATCAACGCACAACCTAGTGTAGTCGATCTACTAGTCCTTCACTTGACACTTTGTCAAAGAATTAGTCTAATTTCCAAATATGAAAGTTTTCATTCATCACGCAACCAAGTTGTATGATTCCAAGTTTCTGTCCAAATGAAACTTGGGCGATGAGAAACTCTCCCTATTTGGTGAATTCTTGACATCTCCACAAATAACATAATCAATAATCAAATCCATTATTGCTAATAATAGAAACCTTCAAACATCAATTTTTCATACATGTCATTGCAAGGATAAATAAATAAGATAAAATCAAAATTCATTTTATTGCGGAAAAATTTGTCCTTACAATGCAATTCAATTGAAAAACTATGTTATTACATATTTCTTAACAATCTATTCTAACTCCAAGTAGTAGCTCAAAAATCCAATCTTCAAACAATGCGATCGAAATCCACTTTCTTCACAATTAGATTCAGCTCACTTCTTCCCTTAAGCTTCCTCTCTTTTCTTCGATCCTACAAAACATCAAAATGTAATCTTATCACATCATGTATTAAGAATCTAGAATAGGAACTTAAAAGAGTTAGTTAATGGATTTTACATGAAGCAGAGCCATACGTATTGACTCTCCCATATCTTAGATCTCTCAAGTAGTTAGGGCAGCTTCGTCTCCAATGCCCCTTTTCTTGGCAATAAAAGCAAATGGACTCCTTTGGCACATCACATCGGACAATCATAGACTTAGTTCTTTCTGGACTTCCAATGTTGCCAGTGTCCATAGAAGTTTGGGAGTTTCATTCACCAGACAAATTTGCTTGACCAGCACGCCAAATCATTGCTGATTCAGCAGCTATAAGCAAATAGGTGAGATCAATGAGGGTCACGTCGTGATCCATCATATAGTACTCTCTAACGAACTCACTATATGATTCAGTAAGTGACTGAAGAACCCAGTCAACAGCCAACTCACTTGAAATCTCGACATCCATCATGCTTAACCTATCAATGTGTGACTTCATCTCTAAGACGTGTGTACACACAGGTTTCCCATCTTCGTGTTTACTTCAAGCCTTCGAACTTGTGGGTCAGGGAGAACAACTGGAGGAGGTGGAGGAAGTGAAGCATGACTCTCATTTCCTTGATCGTATCTCAAAACGTCATCTTCATTTGGAAAGCTTGATCCAAATGATTTGGGAAGACCATTGTAAGATTCAGAATTTTACAAAACGGGAGAAAATTCAAGTTAAGTTGATTGAGTCCTTAATAAAACACCCCAAATGAGTTATTAAGGCTAGGATCCAACATAATATTCTACAACCTAGAAGAGGGATGTCGTAATCTAGTCGCAGAATATTTGAAGGTAGGTAAATGACGATTTACCAATTTCCACCATGAAAAACGAAAAGGAATTTTAAGTTTTAAATGAATTGAAACTCCTAGATCTTTTGAGATTCATTGAACTTTTCAATGGCATGTTTAATCTCGATTATGCCCTACAATTTGTGACT
This sequence comes from Lactuca serriola, assembly GCF_051521515.1. Taxonomy (NCBI): domain Eukaryota; kingdom Viridiplantae; phylum Streptophyta; class Magnoliopsida; order Asterales; family Asteraceae; genus Lactuca; species Lactuca serriola. Next base: position 22,960,823 of record NC_136408.1, read on the forward strand.
GGGATGCTGAGGATCACAAATAAGGTATGAATAACCATACGAATCACGTGGTGCACCCAATGCTACTATCACCTAATCAATGTGCCGGTTAGCCACACACGCTCCATTGATCTATGATAAGCATCGAGCCACCCTTCGCCACCAATGTCATCCCTAAATTAGTGTGCCGGTTAACCATACACGCTCCACTAACGTTTGACAAGGGTACGAAGTGTAATTCCATGGATTAGCATACAATTTCTCATTTTACCTAAAGTAACTATGATTTGGGAATTTGTAAAAGCATTTAGTTACTTTGTACTTCATTATACTTATAATGGAAGGTTTCTGTCCTATCCTAGCCGTTCGGCTAACGACCCTCCACTAGTCAAGAGTGTGGTGAGTAAGAGTGGATACCCATTCAATCGCCATTTTATAGGCAATTTCCTTAAACACCCCTTATAGACCAGCTTCGTGAATGAGGCCTACTAACGGTAAGACTGACTATTTACTCATACATATATATAATATTAGACTTTTAATGTTATATATAGTATATGGTGTATTTTACACTTTTAAAATACTAGGTGGTTTAACTTAGTAAATTATACTTTTAATTTAATTAAATGTAAACCAAAACTTTATGGATTTATTAAATCACTTTTAATTATATACTTTAATTAATTAATAAAACCATAAGGGTGTGATTTGAACTTTTCAAATTACTAGGGTTTTAGAATTTAACATTTCAAAATTAAACTTTTAATCAACTTTTAAATTCCAAAACTTGAGGGCAAGTTTTGAAACATTTCAAAACATTAGGGTTTAGAATTTAAATATTTCAAAATTAATCTTTTAATCAAAAAATTTTAATTCCAAAACTTGAGGGCAAGTTTTGAAACTTTTCAAAACATTAGGGTTTAACTTATTTAAATTTCATAAACAAAACTTTTAAGTTCAAATTTAAACTATAAAACCTAAAGGGTGCAATTTGAAACTTTTTCACAAGATAATTCAAATCTAAATTACAAATAATCAATATTTATCTAATAAAACAAAAGATTATCTAAATTTTGACAATTATCTTCTATTTTGGTAAGAATATTCACCCAAAATCAATAAAAATCGGATTTTATGAATAAAATGTTTATGGTAAGTATCCCAAGCCAAAACAACAAGAAAATCGCGAAAACAGCCTGCCAGACCCGCTAACTCGTCGAGTTTGGACCTGGACTCGTCGAGTACAGACGACTCGGCCAGTCAGGTATGCAGAAGCCAAAACAATTTCGATTTTCAGTCAAATTTTGATCAATTAAGCATCAAATTCACTAGCAAACAGCCCTAGGCTCTGATACCACTGATGGGTTTTGAGCAAAACATCATTCCTATGGTGTACATGCAAACCCTAATAGCTTTTGGATCTAGTTTGTCTAATGAACATGCAATTGAATATCCAAAGCTATAAACCCTAGATCTAGCATACAATTAATCATATTAACATAAAATAGAGTTTAGATCTGACCTTAGATTGTTATATAGCAATAACAATCAATCCTTAGCTTTAGAAAGCTTAGTGCCTCAAGTGCTGCACCTCTAATGGAGTCACAAACACCACTAAGCAACTAGATGAAGAAGGAGAAGAGAGGAGGTTGCCCAAAACGTCTAGAAACCCTAAAGGAACTCTTGTCCACGTTTTTGGGGCATAGGGTCCCTTTATATACATGTAGGCTATTAGGGTTTACAACTAGGAAACCCTAATCTGACTGCTTAGGCCCTAAGCAGCCCATGGATCCCTTTCTTTAGAGTCATGGATGAAATCTTATGGGCTTTCCCATAAATTTCGTCCAATCCACTCTATGGAGTCCATTAGTCCATTCTTGCAATTATTTTATAATTACAATTCCAGTCCCTTAAGTTTAATTAATCTCTTTTAGCCACAAAATTAATTCTTAATTAATTTTTGACAAATATTAATTAAACAATATGATTTCTCCTTTAATATATTATTCTCATAATATATTAATAAATCATAATTAAACCTTTCTCTCCTTAATTCATCCTACATATTGCTATGGTGAAGGCAACCCAAAAGGACCATGCTCATAATCGGGTCAAGTACATACCAAAATAGTTATGGACTTAGACACTAATCCAATACTTCATACATATGGTTACAAAAACCTTGAAATTAGGACATCCCAAAACCCTTTTACTAAGGTTCAAGGGAGTCCTAGACGTAAATAATATAGCTTCAGCGTCATAATGTCACCTTTGGATTTCACCATTTCATATCAATCTCATCATCTACTCGCAACTTAACACAAATGATGAATTGATCATTAAGAGTAAGTAGAAATTGAAAACCTATTTTAAAATTGTTCCTCAAAATTATAAAGTAAAAGGTCAACCTCCCTAAAATCGTATACATACTAGCTCATAACGGTCAATACATTTGTGAGCATTTAAAATTATTCCTCGTTTCCTCGTCTGCATCGTACTACGGGAGCAACAATGCTCTCTCCTTGATTTTGGCGGTAATCTCTGCCACAGTCTCTGTAGTTTGGCGAAGGTCTTGGAACTCCCTTGTCAGCCACTGCACCTTGATAGCTGGTGCAAACTCCCTCTGAAACCTCTGCACAAAGTCCTCCCATGTCATCACATCCATCGCTATCGACCCTACCGCTCGAGTGGCCTCCTCTCACCAATTCTGCGTTTTGTCCCTCAGTAAGCAGGACGCGAATCCCACCTTTGCCTCTTCAGGGAAAAAGCTCGTGTGTTGAGCATTCTCCATGTTAGCAATCCAGAGACGGCTAGCGATGGGTTCCTTAACCCCAAAGAACTCAGGCACTCCACACGCCTTGAACTCTTGGAATGAGGGAGCTCGAGTCCTAAACTGACCCGCAACAATTTCTGTTCGAAAAGACCTGAGCCGCTCCTCCATGAGCTACACAATCCCCTCCTCGACGGTACCGAAGATCACGAGGGTGGAGTCAAGAATAACGCGAGTAACCTCAACTGCAATGAGCTCCCACAACCTCTCATCAATTGGTTTTGAGCCAGAGCCAGAACCTGAACCCGATCCGGAGCCAGAAACAGAACCTCCCGTTCCCAAATGAGTGACCACCATCCTCAAGTTGAAACACAAGATATAAACAACCGGCAAACACTCAAGGGAAACTTGCAGCACACAGGTACCCTTAGGACCCCCAGATCTACATTTGTCTTAGGTACAGGTCATGTGCTTCCAGTAGTACAGACCCAATACTACCTTCCACGCCTTCATGTACCTTCCTCAAGGTAAATTCTGATTCCTCTAAGTTACCACACTATAACCAAGAACAAACCTATGCTATACAACATACATATCCTAGACTCTTCTAGGAACTCTCAACCCTCAACACTAACAGTACTAAGAACCTTAATCAACACCGTTGGTTGCCTTATGCATGGAAGTTGTACACAAAATAGGATCATATAGACTGTCGAATGAAGATTCTACCCTAAGTCCACAACCAAACAAGGAACAAAAAAATGAGGCTAAATCGATCATTCTAGGGCTATACAATCCTAATCATATACAACTTTGAAATCATACACTTAGCAAATAATTGAGCCGATATCAATTCCAAGTAATACATGGCATCAAGTTCTATTGAGCTATAAGGCATGACATAAATCAGACAATTATATCATATGATTCCTGAAGGTATCCTTAGCCCTAATCTAGCATGCAGTTCACTTATCAAGCATACTAATCACAATACATAAGTATGGGCAACTTGGGAAACACTTACTTGAGCTCGGCAGATTGTGCGCATTGCACTCCCCCTTTTACTTAAGAGATTCTTTTTTTTCAAAATTTAAAATTCTTTTTCTTTTGAAAAGATTATCATTTCCTCAGTTTGAGTTTTGACACAACTGAAATTTTGCCCAAATCCCTCAAACCAAGGTTGTGATACCAGGAACCCCTTCAAGAGTGGTTCACGGCCGCAAACTAGGTTCACGGTCGTGAACCCATCCTTGGCCGTGAACTCCAGGCTATATATAAGAGTTTGGCTAATTTTCTCATCACTTCTTCCCTCCTAGCCGTGAACTCACTCCATTCTCTTAAGGGTTAGATGTTAGAAAGTAATAGCTTGAGAGCAGTTGTGACAACCCTAATTTCTCCCAAAAAGCATTGTAAACACTCGAAAGCTAAAAAGCAATGAAATTAACCTCGAAAATAAAGTGTTCAAGTATCTAAGTTGGGATACATCAAATACTAGATATCATGCCAAGGTTTCCAAGAACATAAAGAACGCTCAAAACCGGGTTATATTGAAGAAATTATAACCACTCGTATATTTACGACACGACGTTAAAACATTATTTGACGTAAAAAGTAGAATCTCAATAAAATGCATTTTAGCCTTAAGTATCTAAACCAAAGTCGTAGATCTCGTTGAAAGGTGAGCGTACATAAAAAGATCTCCCAAATTGGACCTCGTATGAAGAAGTTACGAATTTTCAAAGTTTCGTAACAGTAGAAGATGGCTAAAAACTCGGATTGAAGATCGAGTGTTATTTAGCTATCGCCACCTAAACGGAAGTTGAAGATCTCCTCAGTAGTAATAAAACGATAAAAAGACAGACGAAAACCGACGGCGAATAAAGAACCTATGAATTTTTAACGAACTTTAGGAGGTCCGGCCTATTAAAATTATATCATTAAAAATAAAGTCAAAACTAGCCGACGGAGTCTAAATGAAAGTTGTAGAGCATAATCTCACCTACGTGTGGATATAAAGAACGCGAAAAACGGAGCTCGTACGCGAAAGTTACGGAATTTAGAAGTCGGAAGCAGGGATTACGCCCTGCGTACTAGACCCAGAGTCGAGTCCCATCGGCCCACCCAAGCTACGCTTAGCTAGACCCGAGTCGTAAGCCATGACGCCATATTACGCCCAGCGTAACGACGTACGCGCCGCGTACGTGAGTACGCCCAGCGTACTCCAAAATTACGCCCCGCGTACTCACTCTTCCAGCACTATAAATAGATGGCATCAGCTGCGAGTTTATGCACACATTCACAAATCTCCAGATACTCTCACACCCTTCCAAGCACAAGAAGCTGTCCCGACGACCTTGGTTTCCGCACTCGAGCCCCCGACGAAAGATTTACGCTGCAGAGACCCCCGAAGAACCCGACGACGCAACCATCCGCGGTCGAAGTTCTGCTCAACTCTAGCCTCTCTCTTCAAAACTTAACGAGTGAGTTCATACCCCTACTTTTAAATTCTTTTCACGTTTTAAGGGGGGAATACAAGTACATTACAAATCAAAGTATCATTTTTATAATATCGTTCTTATAGAGTTTTGATACAAAAATAACTTTATGTTTAAAGGGCTATTATATCACCAAGTTGTTATTACCAAATGGGAAATACTTTTGAGAAACTATAATGAGTGTAGTATTCAAGTGATTCATACGTTTTACATATACATCTCGACAAATGAAATGCTTTCAAAAGAAGTAAAGTCTTTATTATCGTAAATCTGTTTATACCTAGTAATGTGAAACATCTTCACGTACGTTCGAGTATGCATTATTAAGTCCTGTATTATATACCATAATCCCTTGTAGGGGGAGCGTGATACTTGTGTATAGATCTATACGGGATTGACAATCCCACACCTAAGCTGTTAGCTACAGCTAGGCCGGCAGGCCTGGGGTGACAAATGTCATAACAGTTCCAACGCCTGAAGAACGTTGTTACAGGCCATCAGTGTCAATAGCATGGTTATAAAACTCACATAAAAGTATAAAAACAAGTTTGATTTACGAGATTCATATATGCATTTCAGTTTTCCATTTTATCGTTAACACAAATTTTATCACTATTATTCAAGTATGGAAAACACAAACGCACTCCAACACGGGAAACTTTTCAAATCATTTATAGAAAATATTGGATTTTCTGAAAACCTCGTTCATCGGTTTACTATCAAAAAGGACATACTTTTCAATGCAAAACACTTATGAACTCACCAACTTAATTGTTGACACTTTTTCGAAACCACTTGTATTTCTCAGGGAATCAGTAATACAGGTAACCACCAGCTTTTGGAGAAAGGAACACTAAGGATGTTTTATTATGGAACATTTATCATCTCATTGTAATATTCTTTTGCTATTATGTATAACGCAACAACATACGTTTCCATTATATATGTGATGGTTGTGTTACTTTCTTTACAATATTCAATGGTTGTGATACTACGTGAAGTCATCCACCCCCGAATGTTTCCGCCATTCTGGTTTGGGGGTGTGACAGCAGTGGACTGCATTCGAGCCAGGAACCCCTTCAAGAGTGGTTCACGACCGCAAACTAGGTTCACGGCCGTGAACCCATCCTTGGCCGTGAAATCCAGGCTATATATAAGAGTTTGGCTAATTTTCTCATCACTTCTTCCCTCCTAGTCGTGAACTCACTCCATTCTCTCTCAAGTATCATCAACCGTGAACTCTTCCCTCTTCTAAAAAACGTAAGGACACTCCCTTTTCTTGTTGTCTATGTGAAGTTCCTTGTCTTCCATCTTGATTCATCATCTTTTCATTCAAGGATCTTCAAGAGTTCTGGTCGTGAACCCTTCTTATGGTCGTGAACCCTTCATATCTTCATCATTGGGCCGTGAACACATCAAGTGTTCTTAGGCCATGATCAACTCAAGGGCTATGAACCCTTCACTCTTGGTCGTGATCATCTTTCAGCCTCCTATTTTCGCTTCTAACACTTCATTGTAAGTGTTCCCTACTTCTCAAGGTTGTTTCCTTTACACTTTAGTTGTTATAAACACTAATTGTATATACATATATATATACATATATATATATATATATATATATATATATATATATATATATATATATATATATATATATATATATAGAAAAGTTCAATAGAGAGCCATAATTATGGGTTCTTCAAGTAACCAAATCTTTTTTTCAATTTCTAGAGCTTATTCTTTATCGAAAAAAAATCTAAAAATATCTAAATTCATATATTAACATTGTGAATGTGAAAATATTTTTCGGATTCACCGTGTGAATCCGGATTCACGTTGTGGATTTTCGAAGATTCACATTGTGAATTTGACGTAAAAAAATTCGAATTTTATATCATTGGAAAAAGGATAAAAAGTTATGAATTTCTGTATTTTTAGTTTTTTGTTTTTTTTTTTTGATAAAAAATAAGTTCTAAAAGTTGAAAAAAAGATTGGTTCCTTCGTTCCTTGGTTAATTATGGTTCTCTATTGAACCTCACCCTATATATATATATATATATATATATATATATATATATATATATATATATATATATATATATATATATCGGTGTTGTAAATATCGGCCTAGGCAGCCGATTAATCGGCGCCTAGGCACTTGACGGCCTCCAACCGCCTACGAATAAGGGCTAGAGGGTAAAAAAATCCGCCTTGGTCAATATCGTTCAAAACCGGTCCAATTCAGTCCTAATCGGACCAAATTGGCTCGGCTAACTTTTAAAGACCCACCAACTCAAAGGAGCCGGATAGCCCAAAGCTTAGCTTGATTTGCGTCTCAAAGGATCTAGCTCCTTTTTCTTATAGAATAACTTTTGCGTTCATCTCTTATCCCAGCAATGATGTGGGATCGAACCTTATTTCTCTCTCGATCAGGGAACAACCCCACTGCTATCCCCCAACATTCTGATTGAAATCGACTCAGATTCACCTTCAATTCAAAATCATCCATATCTCTCTTGTAGGCTCGCAAGTCACCGATTACTGATCGATTGGAGAATCACTTCGCTAATTGCAGTATCGTAGATACATAGTCAACACCAACCTCGATTTCCCGTCGACACCAAGTGTTCGTTATACTGATTATGTAAGATTATTTGGTTTTCAATTTCTTAATCATGTGTTATAAATTTCAGTTGAGTTCAAGGATATGTATATACATATGTTAGCAGATTGAATTTTGTTGAATCGAAACAATGTTAGAATATTGTTGTTGCAATAACTCATGATTACGTATGTATGTATGTAAGTTACTTCCAATATCCTTGTCGTTTCTGTTTGTAAAAGGTAGGGAAGAAGTGCTAGTGATGTTGGTTTGTGTATAAAACCATATGCCCACCAAGTGTTCGATCAATTGCCTGAGTGAATCTTGTAGTCTTGATTATCAAAGCAATGTGTTGGTATTCATTGGCCAATCATCTCTTCGTGTCCGATCAGCATAACATGAAAGCGGAAGGAGTGAACGAAAGAAAAATAACGTCATCCAAATGTATTCAATTTTCATTTTCTAGGGGCTGTTCTTGCTGCTTCATGTTCTACAAAGTGATTTCTTTAATTGAGTAATATGATTCTCGTTCAAAACTTATTGGTTGTAGACTGTAGTGATGTACCATTTGGATACTATTGAAATTTGGAGGGTATAATGGTCCATTTTTGTTGTTCCCAGTTTGTGTATAATACTATCAAGTGGTTCTTTTTTTGGTGTTGTAATAGGTTTGTTGTGATTAGTTCAGCTTGTATTTGTAACATCTTATTCCAATCACTAGATGGTAATATGAATTGGATCTGTGTAAAGTTTCCCTAAATTTTGGATGTCGTAATTCTAAATTTTTGAATGTTTTAATCCTAAATTTTGAATGTTGGAGTTTAGGCTTGTAATATAAGGTGGATCTATGTAAAGATTCCTGTATATTTTTTTATAAGAATTAAGTTGCCAAATGCAATATTTTTTTGTTAAAGGTACCCTTATATTCTTAAGATTAATGTTATATTTATTATTTTTTTAATAATTTTTTATAGTTAATGGTCCTCGATTAATCCCCGCCTAGGCGATTAATCCCTTGACCCCAGTCCACCGCCGAGGTACCGTCGAGCGATTTCTGCAACCTTGATATATATATATATATATATATATATATATATATATATATATATATATATATATATATATATTATATGCTAAATAGGATCCGTTTGTGCTCAGGACCTCACTAGTGATACCAAGCATCCTATATCAATCTTTCATTCGAATCACTCACTACAGGTGAGTCCATACCCCTACAATTACATTTTTAAATACTTTTTAAATGCTTTTAAGGGGAGAATACAAGTAGAACACAATAAGAATGTGTTAACCATTTACATGTGAAAACAACAAACAAAAGGATTTCTTATACTCAAAACTTCTTAAAACTCTTTTAAACTATTTTAAACTTCTTTTATATCAAAATCATATCCGTCTATTTATTTACGTATAATTATGCTTTAACGGACTTAGGACTATTGTTAAATACGTTGACTCATGTTCCTTGTTTGATTGTGGGCTTAGGGTTGGATCACTAGTTCGACTGTCGGCTAAATCATAGTTATACTCATTAAATACATATATGAATATTAAACCCATTTTTAAGGATCATACTTAACTCAGTTGTTCCCGTTGAACAATTGAGTCTTTTCTACAAATCAGTAACAGTTCAAACAAACGTACTAGTAAACAATAATAGGTATAGCTTAGAGGATCACTACATATTATTTCTAGAACAGAGAAACATACATGAGTCAGTACAGTCATACCATTACTATACATTACAATACATACTATAACAAGAACAGAAAAGAACATACATACTATAACAAGAACAAAACAACTAAGATGTGAAACACTATATCATGGCATAACATTATACTTGTTGTGTCACGTTTTATAACCAGAGTCTCCTGGAGGGAGAGCGTGAGTTTGTGTATAGATCTATATGGGATTGACCATCCTACACCTTGCTTCTAGCTACAGTGGGACCTACAGGTCTACGGGTGACAAATGTCATACCATTTTCGATGTCTGAAGAACGTCGTGTTTTATACTAGTCAATCAAGCATTGTTATAACCTAATCACATTTTTACCTTATTTAACAATTTGGTTTGAGGTAGTTAGTGCTTCAGTAGGTATTTTATACAACACTACTATACATCTTCATTTCCATTTACATTCATACAGTAATACTCTCATATTGAGAAATGCAAACTATTTTTCTAGTAAAGATAGTCATAAACTTGGAAAAACATACATTTTTACGAGAGAACAAACATACAAAACAGTCGAATCTTGGTAGAAGACTACTTTTCATTTTAGTAGGAAATATAGGATTTTCTAGGAAGTATACAAACATTTGCATCAAAACACTTACAAACATTTTCATGAAACAAATGTAAACTTTTGACACAAAATATTTATGCACTCACTTAACTTTTATGTTGATACTCTCTTTTCAAAATAACTTGTATTCTCAGGTCACCAATAGACAGGTACACTGGACCAGATTTTAAGAAGACGGAGCATGTTCAAGACTCGTCTTTTATTTTGATAAACATTTTTGGTGTCTTATAACTATACACAAAACACACATGTATTTAACTAAATTATTAATGCAATGGATGTTGTTGCTTGTTATACTATTGTGCATTGTTATGATAATGTACATGACGTCCTCCACCCCCGAATGTTTCTGCCAATCCGGTTTGGGGGTGTGACATAAGAGGCGTACGCTCAACGTACACTTAGCGTACACGATCGCTTGCAAGTACGCGTTGCGTACCCCTTGGCATAAGTATCTTAAACCATAAAAGTTAAACTATAAGCACCTTAAACCATCCATTGCATGTCTTAATGAGTATCCCCAACATACCACATACCATACATATCATTGGGTCTAGACCACACTTTGGGCCCAACTCATAATAATAGGTCTAGCCCTTCCTAATCAATGAGCCCAACCCAACATACAATTGGGCCTAGCCCTTCATATAATGGGCCTAGCCCAACATACAATGAGCCCAACCTACTCATGTAATGGGTCCAGCCCTACATGCATGCCTATGTGCCCAACCTAACATACAATGAAAGAGTCATAAAGACAACTAGCATCCTACATAACACATTCCAGTCGGCCGGCATTGGTTCCTTCGACCCACAAGTATAGTGAGGAGACTTATCTCAATCCGAAGATAACTGAATCACACATGCGTTGTTACTACATGGCTCCTGACACTAAACATATCTAAAATCACCCCAAATCAATAATTAGGGTAATAACCCATAATCAAAGTCCAATCATATTCTATCATGATAAGGGTAAAAGACTATTTTAACCTTCCATACCTGGCCCAACAAATCATGACCCAAAGCCCAAAATGGCCTAAATTCGTTTTGGAGAGTACGCTCGGCGTACCACTCTACTACGCCCAGCGTACTGCTTTCTCAAAGAAAAGGTAACGTGCTGAAACCCGTTACGTGCAACGTACCAGGAGGGTACGCCTAGCATATGCCAACTAAAGCCCAAAATCACTTTCTAAGCTCTTAATACCTTAAGACCTGATGTCCAACTCCCATATCTGATTCTAAGGGAAGTCTTAATTCATAAAGTTCCTGACTTTATGACTTTTCATGGCTTAATGGAGTCCAAACCAAAGCCCTAGATTCATATCTTCACCAAAGGAACACTAAGGGCGTGTTTGGCACGGAGCATTTGGGAGCTTCTAACTTCTAGCGTTTGACAAAACGCTCCGTTTAAAACAAAAAGTCTCGTTTGGCACTACAAGCTTCTAGCGTTTAGTTTAATCAAAATGCTCCAAATCCAAAAGCTACTTCATGTAGCGTTTAACAAAACACTACAAGCTACCCGCTACTAGCTAGTTTTGCCGAACACGCCAAAACTCATTCATGGAAGAGATATACCCACCAATATTCGATTTTTATGACTTAATGACCTCATAAATGGCTAGAAATGATGTTTAAAGGTTTTGGAGTAACTTCTACTCACAAGATCCAATCCATGGGACCAATCCATGGGGAAATCCTTATTATAGGTAATATCTTTTGTATAAGCTATTATCTAAGGGTTGTTGACTTTTCCCATAAAGTTATGACAACTTCAAGTCACTATTCATGCTTTATGTCACTATCCCCATAGTACCTAGTCAAATCAAGATCTTTTCCCCTACACTCCACCAGATTTTCTTACTCAAATCCACTCATTAGATCTTCACTCTTCACCTATAAAACCCAAACACATCCTCCAAAATCACACTTTTCCTCCTCCCCTCCCCCCCCCCTTCCCCACCTTTCCCTCTGGAACTCAAGATTTTTCCCCAAGAAACATTTTTCTTCTACGTCACTCTTGGTAAGTATCTTCATCCTACTTCTAAATATTCTACACTTCTTCACTCAAAACATGGATCATATACTCAAAAATTGACATATTTATCCTTAGGAACTTCAAATCTTCAAGCATCTTCCAAGTGCTCTTGACTTGGAAACCTTTTTTATTCAACATCCATCTCAGGGAATCACTCAAGGTGAGTTCATACCCCCATCTTTTCACGTTTTCTTCTAGTTTTAGGGGGAGAATACAAGTTACAACACCAAAATATGTTTAGACTCAAATGACAACTTTCAACAGAAACGTTATGGCTCAATAACGAACTGTTTTGACCATCTTAAACTCCATAACTTTCAAACTGTTCAATATGAAAATAGTTCAGGATTTTACCTTTAAAATGACTACTTGCACATGTTCATACGATTTTTCTACGATTTATGGTGATTTTTACAAAACTGTCTATCACTGTAGCAAAGATTTCGGATCAGTTAGTGAAAATGGTCATTTTGACACTAGTTAGGAATTATTAAAATTCATAATAAAAATTGTGAGTATACTATACACATTTTCTGAGCTTCCAGAGTTTACGGATTTAGATTTCGACTCACGATGATTTTTCTGTGATTTTGCAAAAGCAGTGACAGAAAAGTAAAATTAGATACAAACAGTTTACAAGTTATTAACAATTTGTAATGTGTTGAGCAAAGTGTTTATCCATGATGACTATATTATTTATTTGTGTTTTCAGTTAAGTTACACTTACACAACAAAAATATTCATTCATTATAAGGGGTTTTTATTCATTACAAACATACAAGATGAACTATGACAAGTATAGTTTATGTTTTGTTACGTTACTAATCACTACAAACGATTCAGTTTTCACTACAAAAGAGTTGTTCTATCATTATAACATACATGATAAACTATAATAGGTATAGTTTATGTTACACCAACTCTACGAATTTACTAAGGAAGGTTATATTCCTACTACAAAAAGGTTTTTCAATTACACTACACGTAAACTCATTAAGTCCGGTTGTGAGGCACTACTTCATTGTACTCTTAGATTACTAGTTAAAAATCTTGTAGTTATAGCCAGAGTCTCTTGTAGGGAGAGAGTGATACTTGTATATAGATCTATATTGGGATTGACAACCCACACCCAAGCTGCTTGCAACAGCTCGGCCGGCAGGTCAGGGGTGACAAATGTCATAACATTCCGACGCCTGAAGAACGTCGTAACAGGTCCACTATGTCAAAGTATGGTTATAATAACTCACATAGGGAAATAACGACACATAGTTTACGAGACTTCTTATATTAAGAAGGGTTTTATTTATTTAAAATTTCATATACTATCATAAGTATGGAAAATACTTGTACATTTCAGTCTTTGGGTCTTAAGACTACAAATCATTTTATAAGGAAAATATTGGATTTTTCTTGAACAAACACTAAATTTACTAATAAAAAAATTCAACTCTTCATACAAAAGTTTATGAACTCACCAACTTAATTGTTGATACTCTTTCAAAATTACTTGTATTCTCAGGTAATCAATAAAAATAGGTAACTACCAGCTTTTGAGGGTGGAACGTTACGGCGTCAGACAAAACATTTTATCATTATAATGTAATCGATTTTGAAACATGTAACTCATGAAACTATGTAACTTTCTCGATTATATTTATGATCGTTGTATTTACTTTGATCACTATTATACCGTTGTTATGATATTATACATGAAGTCCTTCACCCCCGGACGTTTCCGCCATCCTTGGTTTGGGGGTGTGACACCAAAGCACAAACTGAAAGCTTGGATCACATAACCTGTATAATCCACACCCAATTGGATCTAAAACTAAAACCCTTTGAAGTCTAGGGCCCTAACTTGATCCATTTAATGCCCATAATTCCCGAAATAGGAAACTTCTAAAAACCGGATGTTACATAAATGGTAACATGTTTACATCAATCAATCATGTTATTTGCAAGGTACCTTTATGAACACAATGTTTTCCATATAACTTTTTATACAAACTATGAATCATTTGCGTCATTCATAAGGGTAATTTAATAAACCGTTTGTTTCCCATGCAAAAGGTCGTCTTGTATTCTATTATTAAGGCAAATCATGAAATGTCGTGAATACTTCGTGTGGCTAATATATTTCTTGATAGATAAAAGATGGTATGTAAGCTTAGAACTTATAGAATAACTATCAATTGAGGAATAAGTGAACAAAATACCTTTTGCCCACCTTCTCTTATTGGCATTTTCAGTGGTTCTTCTTCATCGGGCACAACTACTCCTCCAAGTCCAACTTTTGATTAAGTGAATATTCACCGACTCTACCTTGCGCCTATTTTCATTATGATTATGAGAGATATGTGCAAACATGTCGTAAGAGTTTTAGATGTTGCAAAAATGGATACTCATATACCTATATTGATATAATTTATCAAAATTGTTTTATAAATGTCCATTTCTACTCACCATTAAACCAAACAACAACATTGTCAATGTGTTGACACTCATTTGTCTCTCAAAGGGGATAAGTAGCTATCGCACACGAACAAGAGAATGTGTTGACACTCATTCGTCTCTCGAAGGGGATAAGTAGCTATCGCAGACTAACAAGAGAATGCTAGAAAAATATTAGTGTTTTCTTCTTTTTGTAATCTTTATATGAACTTGTTAATAAATGCATATTTGTGTTTATTTATCGTTTATATGTCAAATTTTTTTTAAATTTTAATAAGAATGTATTTTTTACATTTTAAATCGTATAAAGAGAAAAAAACAAAAATATATAAAAATAACATTTAAAAAACCGTAAATATGATTTTTCTCTTAATTAAAAAAATCACATATAAATACAATTTTTGCATTAATGCATATAATATAACAAACGAAAAATATATTTAATGTGAAAGCATATAATAATTACAAATTACAAAGTTAAGAGGTTTTTGCATATTTTATTTCATGATAATTTAGAAAGTTGATATATATATATATATATATATATATATATATATATATATATATATATATATATATATATAGATATATATTTTATATATATATATATATATATATATATATATATATATATATATAATCTTAAAAATTTCATTTATATTGCATTTAAAGTTAATTTTAAGATAAAATCATATTTAAAAAAATAACAAAAAAAACTTATGAGTATTTCATTTATATTGCATTTAAAGTTAATTTTAAGATAAAATCATATTTAAAAAAATAACAAAAAAAAAACTTATGAGTTTTTATGTCATTTTCCATGCATCAATATAAACTCAACTTTTTTAGATGAACAATTGTAAAAGAAATTCGTTAAATGAATTTATCCTTACCAATGATTAAGAAAATAATTTAAACTGGAAACCTACATAATCGACTGCGTGAAGTGGCGTCGAGAAGAGCTCGACATCGTTGAGGTGGAGTTCACCATACCGAAGGCACACCATCTCTCAAACTCAGCAAATGAAGAAAAAATGCCTAACTTGGTAGGCTATTGTCGAGTTTCTCTCCTCTGCATGGTTGAAAGTCGACGTGGAGATGGGAAGAAGATGAGGTGGTGCTCAGTAATGTCGGCACCACTCCTCATAGCCTTATAAGGAAACAGATTACATACCGACATCTTTTAATAATTATATTGTGATTTTTTTTAATTAATATTAAATTATTGATTTGGTTGGTGCAAAAAAAATCTATTGTACTATTTGGTATTCATAAATTATACCGGATAATTTATAAGTTTTAAAAAATCCAAATGCATATGAAACTTTTGTTATAAAGTAAAAGTGGAAATCAAACACACTCAAACTACAACAACCGGGTGAGACACTTTTTTAGAAGAAGACCGAGAGGAGGCGTAAAGGAGGAGCGGTGGACTAATTTTCCTCATTATTGTCTTGGATTTTGCTCTCTTCCTCGGTTCTTCTCCAGATAGATGGAGTTGGTCTCTTGTTGGTCTGAGTTTTTTTTTTTTTTTCAGTAGGGTCCGTCAGATTGGAAATTGATAAACATCTTCTTGGTTCTCATTCAGTTACTAGATAGTGTCGTCTCGCCCCTATAAAAGTTAATGTTTTTCTCTAGCGGCTTTGCTTGAACAACATTTCTACTAAACATAATCTTTCTTCTAAAGGTTTGGTGATTAATTTGATTTTATGACATATATACAAGAAGAAAGTGGAAAACGTTTGTCATTTGTTCCTTGAGTGCGACTTGATTCTTGATTTATTGAATCTTTTATGCAGAAAATGGAATTTTCCGACACATGTCCTTTCTTTTCAAGATTGGATTGACTGTGTTGATTCTTTGTGCTTGACTTCTATATGTAAGGAGCTTTTCGAGACTGGTTTTTTTACATTTTGTGGTGGTCTATTTGGTGTTTTCAGAATGTTTTTCTTGTTGGTAAAGTTAAGCCAAAAAATGTTTGTTGTTTAACAGGTAATTTTTCATAGTTATGTTTGGGTGACTAATAAGTGTGGGAAAACTAGTGTCAATTGGGTTGTGTGGTTACATGATATTATTTTGTCTATTTCCTTCATATAATTATTTTTGTGTTTAACTTTTGGCTAGTTTTTAATAATTTTTATGTTGTTTAAAAAAAAAAACTTTAAACAATGAATACAGTTTTAAAATACAAATTTAGTCAAAATTACGTTTGTTGAGATTTATTTACTCTTTGAAAATAATTATAACTTATTTTGGATTTGATCGCTATGACGAAAGTGAAGTTAACTTTGAGTGTGTTTAATTTCCACTTTTACTTTATAACTAAAGTTTCATGTGTAAGTTATCCAAAGTTCCGTGTACAAGTTATGGATGATAAAAGTTCATTCAAAAAACATGTTTCACAACTTAAATGTTCTCTAAAAGTTCAGGTAAATTACACACACACACACACAAAAAAAAACTATTCTTTTTTATTTAACCGCATATTTTAATTTCTTTTAAAAAAAAAAAAAAGCAAACAAATTTTCAAAAAAAAAAAAAAAAAAAAAAAAACCTAGCGCAACCAACATTACGTGTTATTGCCGACTCTGCAGAGTTTTTGTATTGACATGGTGTATCATTAACTTACCAGACATATCAGATGTAGATAATGATGTACTAATAACATATCGTCATAAAAAGCATATATATGAGGACTTCACCCGATTTGAAGAAAAAATCCAACCATCAATGGTTTCTTCTCCTTCAAGCTCTACTTCTCGAGTTCAAGGATGGTGGTTAGCTGAAAATTCAGGTGTAATTAATTGTGGAGATTAAGTTCGAATGTGGACTTCCTGCCTTCCTAGACTGATCTCAACTCTAGTAGGGGATTTAATGGATGCCTTAATTTCCTGTTTTTTTTTTTTTTTTTTTTTTTTTTTTTGGAATCTAATAAAGTTAACAAGTAGTTGTTTTTTGAAGTAATTTTAATTCTTTATAATGGAAATGTGATTTTTGGTGACTTGATGAAAATATATTTGAATACTACAAAGAAAAATTGTATCAACAACACATGACGCTGAAGATGAAGAACCAATCAAAAAATGGAAACAAAATTTGAGAAATACCCGTTGAAAATAATGGAATGGAATTGTAATTATAGAAATATAAGTTGGAAAAAATAGAAATGAAAAAGAAATTGAAGAAATGCAAATTGCAAAAGAATGAAATAAAAGTTCATAGCTGTAGAGTTGCTTGGATTTACTTTAGTTTTTATGTTTTTTTTTTTGTCATGCTGACTTCACTTTTGGTTTTCGTTTTTGTAAGGGTCTTTGTTCTTGCATATTATTAATACAAGGTTATAACTCGTGGGAACAACGGTTATAAAATAAATTAAGTATTTATAAAAAAAACTTATAGTTACTAATCAATTATTATAAATAAATTATTAATTAAGATATATATTTTTGTATTTATATAAAATTATAATCATTGTTTTAAATAAAAATGTGAAATATATTTTGAAGATATATAGCAGACAATATTTATTTGTGAAGTAATGAAGAAAAATAACATTAAATTCGTGAATATTCAGTACAAATGAGGTAAATATTTATATATATATTGAGTATATTATACAGTTGTTTTATTTGAAAATTTAAAAATTACATTGTAAAAATGAACAGGTGTTATGTATGGATTTAGTATATTTGACGAAATTGCATAAAGGTGACATGATTGTTTGAAATTACATTTATTGAATAACGGTTATTTTATAAAGGTGACGTGTTTCATCTATGTAAAAGGGAGGAGTGAATTAATGGAAATGTAATTAATGAGAAAAAACCTAAGAGTGACAAGTGGCAAATAATTAATTTCAAACTCTAATTGATTGACACGTGCCAAATTTGCTACTCTTTTATTAGGTAGAGAGATTTAATGTAAAAGAATTTCTTATTGTTTTCTATCTTAATGTTGTTTAAGAAAAATCTTAAATGCTTACAACTATAACAAAAAGCAGAAAAATAAATGTTAGTTCTTGGACCCCACGTGTAAAATTTTAACTATGATATCAAACCACATACAAGCAATATTTTGCTACATCATTTTCTAAATAAATTTTGGTTTCGAGAAAATACAAAACAAAAATAAATCCTCTCTAATAAATTAAAATCTTTTTATCACATGTAACATTTTTATTTATTTTGCCACATGTAATTTTATAGTTATTTTAAATTAATTTTTATTCCACGTGTCATTTTATGGTTTTTTTTTTTCATTTTATTAAATTGTAGATATTATTTATATTCAATAATAAATGCATATCAATTTTATTAATAAACTTTCCTTCTAATTTCAAAATTACCAAATTAAAGATTCATTAATTTTCTTTATTTATTTATATAAATTATTTGTTTAAATTTAAAAGAGAAAAAAAAACACTTTAATTTTTATAATTCAATATTTTCTTATTTTTCTTATAAATTCATACTTTTTAAATGTTTAGAATTTTGTATTTGATTTTTTTTAAATAAACTCATGTAATACATGGTTCTCACACCTAATATACAATAAGTTGTTAAAATATAATAACATGGCAACTAATGTCATAATATTTACGAAAATAGGTGCATGAATAAGTGGAGTGGGTTTTTCATTAAAGGTCGATAAACAATCAAAATGTCAACAAAAAAATCAAAATAGGGCTATAAATTTGCCATCAAACCCTATCTACCCACCATAAAACTTCCATCATAACGTCTACTGGAGTCCCTAAAGCAACCCATATCCATCAATTTTTTTTCTAAGGTTAGCATTTGTGATCCCCTATAATGGTCTTTGTATTTTAATTGCAACGGGTATTTGTTTTCATATATGCAAGATTGATCATCTTTTGGACTTGTATGTAAGGAGTAAAATGTAGCAAGTAAAATACGGCACACGCATGCACACATACTTATTCATAAAGCTCCCATGACCTATATGTGCAATATTTCCAATCCAAGTCCATCATATAGGCTTTAAGTATTCATCCACTCGGAAAGGAACTCTAATACTTAAACTCCTTTTTGAACCTTGCCAACCTGGACATTTTCATGACATATATTGAGATTTCTTCTAACAAAGTCATTATGACTTTCTTCCTTCAACCAACGACGTGTAACAATTGGTAAAAATAGGTCAGTGTTTGGCGGTCAAACCACCACGAACCCCTATGTATTAAAGACCAATTGTGAGTAATATGGTGTTTTATAAAGTGTACTAAAGATATAATACTCATACTTACATTTGTAATATCTCAAATTGCTCAACAAACCATATATCGCTTAAGATCGAAACAAAAATCACAAAATTAATACTATTTGTAACGCTAAAAATAAAATTTTTGCATCGAGTATACTTAGGACCAATTTATGATCAAATCGGATAGATTATACTCTCAAGACTTCATGGATATAAAGAACATCAAAAAATGAGATTATATGCAGAAGCTACATCCATTTGAAGAAATCAAATCCATATAATATTGATTTTCTTAATAAACAAAAACTGAATTGATTCGTTGAAGTACTTGCACATCTAACATGGAAATTTCGAGAATGTTTTTGAACTCATACATAGGTCTAATATTTGATTTCATAATCACAATATTTTTAACCTGTCAATTTATCAAAGTCGCGAAAACTATCGAATCGAGACAGATTAGACACGAAACTTTAAACGACTTTTTCTAGAGTTCTACATATCGGACTTAAGCTCCGTCTAAGTTATTGGAATCCTCGTAGCCGAGACTATCATTTGCTACTTTCGGAAAATTATTGGATGTTGGGAATTTACACTCGAATCGATAAAGCCCTTTTATGACATTTTTTTATGTCACAAGTGTGACATCACTTTGTTTGTACCTTAACCATGCATTTAGACGTCATCCACCTGCGATGCTACTCCATGCCCTCATGCTCTTTACTTCCTCACGTAACCTTCCTCATCCAATCTCACATGCACCAAATAGCCAAGTACATATGCATGATTAAAAAGTGAAGACATCGCTTGTTATTTTCACTCAAAGTACACCAACTATGGAGCATAAATGACATCCAAGATAGGAAATTCCTTCACATTTCATCAACCACTCAAACTCACTCGAACACTCTTCTTCCCTTCTGTCTTTTTCTTCTTCAATTGGTTGCCAAGAAACACACCGGAGGTATGTTGTTTTCCGTTGAGAACAAAGAGGTAGCAACCTCTTTCCATTCCTCTCTTTCCTGTCGATCGGAGGTGCCAAACCCCCCTGAAGTTGCTGATTTCTTCAGCCTCTCCCTTTTCTCGTGTTTTCTGCCGACAATAGAAGAAGAACAACCAAGAGGAGTCGTCAAACCATACCCTCGTCACCACTGTCGATGGTGGAAGCCTCCTGTCGGTCCTCCCTTTTTCTCGATGGAACAGCCACTCTCCCACCACCCTCTCGTTTGTGTTACTTGTTCAAAATAGTCCTGATGGTTGTAATTGTAAATGAGATGATTTTCTAATCTTTTCAAGTGAATATACACAAGCCTGAGTTCACGTTTGCTTCAAAAACCTCAAAGGAAAAGTCGAGAAAATCACGAACTAAGCCCCGATCTTCGAACCTAATATGAAACCACTAGGTATAAAATGAAGTTCATACATAAAACGATAATTTGAGTACATATTTATATTTGTTGATAATAATATGAATGTGTATACTTTTACTTACTGAATCATAATATATATATATATATATATATATATATATATATATATATATATATATATATATATATGTGTGTGTGTGTGTGTGTGTGCGCGCGCGCGCGCGCGCGTGCGTGCGTGCGCGCGCACGAATTAAAGACATCATTTCATGAACAAATGTTATTTAACTTCATTCGGAGTAAAATATAGTAAAAGTGAGTTTATTATTATTTCGGTTTAATAACTGCTTTGTTTGTATATTTGTGTTTCAAATTATGTATTTATTGGTTGATTTCACATAGGTTAAAATCTGGATATTAGTAAAAACACAACGGTTATGTTGTCTGATTTTTGTCAAAAAAATTATACTACAATTTAAAGTCTAAGTTTAGGGACTTAAGCGCAAAGTATAGAAAACTTTATAACTTCGTTTTTTAAAGTTTCATTTACTTTCTTGAACAACTTGAACAATTTAGTCAAATAAAATTTTCATTAAAATTTAGGGACTTAAGCACACACACACAATTATGGATCTGATAATCACGAGAACCTTTATATAAGAATGTTACTCTTCAACTACTAAGAACATGAAAACTTAGTAAAAGCCCTATGTGCTATAATCATTAATCACCAAGGAGCATGAAACTTATTGGTATAGCTCTATATGGGTTAACATCCTCGCCTGTGATTGCTAACTACAACCGCCATATGATAAGTCAAAACGGGCTTAATTGTTCATTCTCTTCTTATTTCACAATGTTGATGAAGCGTTAGTGATGATCTCAACACATCTAATCACCGTGTTTTACAGAGGCTTCTCGTCTGTAGTTCGGTTATAAGCTCATTATAAAACCTCGGAAATTCAATGTAGAATGTGTAGGAATAAAATGAGAATGATTTATTCAAATGGTTAAGTGTTAAACATTGATTTAATTGAAAAATAATATTTAACTCGAGATGACATTTTATCGAATTATAACTTAGGTTTGACAAGTTTTGTGGATAAACAAAGCTTTTTACTTGTATGGGATTACAAGTGTAAAACGTATTGCATTTTATAATTCATTAGTCTACACAAACTTTTGATTATAAAAACATAAGGAGTCAGAATGATAAGCAACCCTCTTTTACTTGTATGGGTTTACAAGGATACGACATGTTGCACTTTACACTTTTATAATTCATTAGTCTAGACATACTTTTGATTATAAAAACATAAGGATTCAAAACGATAAAAAAATCTCTTTTACTTGTATAGGTTTACAAGGGTAAAACATGTTGCATTTCACTTTTATAATTCATGAGTCTATACACACTTTCGATTATAAAAACTTACAAAGTCAAAACCTATAAAACTCAAGTTGGAAGACACATCATGTGGGTCATGAATTTCCTTGTTTAAATGTTTGACAAATCTGTTAGGCATTTTTGTTTCATTTTGACATACGTTTGCCGAGCTTGTTTTAGTAATTACCATCTTTTAGTTTAACAACAATGTAATTCCTCGTTCTGGATTTATGGAAGAATTTAATGTAATAAAAAATCCTTGTATTATTTAATATGGGTTGTTAATTGTGATCCAACGTTTTACGTCGCAACCCCTGCGTTTTCGTTGACGGTTTGGGTGTGACACGACGGTTCAATTAAAGGACTTGGACATCCCACTCCCAAACAACCTCACAAGCTCTTACTGGTGCAAAAAATACCCTACACCATGAGTTAGGGTCTCTTCCATCAAATGCTCAGATGCTCTTAAAATTAAATACATGAAATCGTAAATACATGGGAATGTAATTATACTTGAATAAGAATTAACAACTTATAAACTAAAATGAAATACCTTGTTGCCTTGATGGATTTCATATGTGTGACATCCCCAATTTCACAGAGAGAAAATACCGGTTTTTTTATACTTATTAGAATCAGAGTATCATTTAATATTGCAGAATTTGTTCCCCAAAACATGATAATGATATTATCAAATCATTTCCAAAGAAATGTATTTTATTTATATTAAAACGTTGGGATGTCATCTTCAATACAAGCATAACGAAATATCAGAAGCCTTATAGTAATTAAACTAGTTGCCTAATACTCCTTTAATCTCTTAGCATAATGTATCTTTAATATCGCTACCTGTGATACAATAAACTAAGTAGGTCAGCTTGGGAAACCTGGTGAGTATATAGGGATTTCAATCCCACAATGTTATATATATATATATATATATATATATATATATATATATATATATATATATATATATATATATGAACTCGCAAGATAAAATTTCAACTCATATAAGCAATTTACCCCTCCTTGTCGAACCTCATAACGACACGATCCATACTTTCGAATCTATAACAAATGGCTTTACCTAATCCATACTCCCGGATCAGGTATAAATGACTATGTCTAATCCATTCTCTTGGATCAATGAAAAATGACTATAATCGTTACAACCTAAAAGTATAATTGTTACATCACCCCTTACGATATCACCTTTAGGTGCCAACCATCAGCATGTCTCCCTATGCAACCATCTTCCCCACCTCAACATCCAAATTTATAACTGGAAACCCCAAATATAGGTTTTGAAGGTCCAAAAATGGAAGAACACTTCCCCTTCATGTGAAACCTTACATAAATTTATGTATGTTTTGATCGATAAATTATGATCCATGGTTAGTGTAATCCCTATTCCCTTTATTTGGATGCTTCCACCACCCTTTCACCCCTTCTTGTAACATTGTGATTTTTCATCTCAATTTTTTTTATATTTTTAAATCATATTTGACAAAATACGTCAGCAGAAGTCGTATTTAAATTAATATTGCTAAAAAATCACCAAGGTTGCTTTATTATCAAAAACAACATCCATCAAAGTTAAAGTTCACTACGTGTGGGTATAGAGAACATAAAAAACAGAGCTCGTATGAAAGAGATACGAACTTTAGAAGATCATTTTATGATGCACGTGCACATTCTGACACATCAATTCGTCAGGATACGGATGGTGTGGCGCAATAAGAGGGTGACACGTGGCAACTCCCTGATGGAGCCACGTGCGTCTCAAAACTTCATATAAATAAAAGGGTGTGGCAGACCATTCGTGCACACCCTTCATAATCACCTTTCTCTCTTTTTTCGAGTTCTCCTTGTCTCGAGCAGTCCCTCAGTTTCCAAGTCCCGACGCTGCACTACTTTCACAATTCACACTTCAAGGGTGAGTTCATGGCCTCAATTTTACTATTTTCAAATGTTTTACGGGGGAGGAGGAATACATGTTATAATAGTACATTAACGATATCGTAATTTTCGCTAGTTATATATATGGTATTAGTGATTTAATTATACCTGGAAACGTTAAGGTGATATTATGCCTAGTAGATACCCTACCAAACTTTTAAGGATAATATTATGCCTAGTCGTTACCCTGGTCAACTTTTAAATAAACATCGTACCTAGTCGTTATGCTGGCCCACTCTCCAGGACAAACACTATACCTATATGTTACCCTGGCCAACTTTTGGGATAACATTGTACTTAGTGGTTACTATGCCTGAATATTCTACTGAAATAAAGTAAACTATCATATATATATATATATATATATATATATATATATATATATAAGTATAAGTATAACTAACGTAACAAGAGAAATCAAAGTACATGATACGAATACATGAAAATAGTTGTTAAATGAGACTAAAACACTTGAATTTGGTAAGCTTCATATTTAACCTCTTTATCTAGAAATTTTGCAAAGTTGGTCCTTAAGCTAGTACGAGGGGTGTACTAGGTGGTGCGCTTAGCGTACTAGCCTGATTCTTAATCGCGCATTCAGTCCACGTACGTTGGGCGTACGTGGAGTATACATGGCATACGTGTGGATTAATGAAACCCTAATTTCTAGGGTATTGAACCCTATTTAAGCCTTATGTAGCCTCATTTTTTCATGTTTAGACAACCTCCACCTTCCCATGTCCAGAAATCGAAACCCTAGTGTGTTCTTGAGAGTTTTGAGCCATAAAGAGTGTTTGTTGGTGCTTTGTGAAGGAGAAGAAGAAGTGGACCACTTGGAGTTGTGCTTAGAGCATGAGGATTTGGGATTAGCTCATCATTTGCTATCCATTTGAGGTAAAAATCTCATAACTTGCTAATCTATGATGCTAGATCTAGTTATGTTGATATTTTATGCTTTTTGTGTCCTTGGAGTAATTGATGAGCTTATTGATTCACTCTATAAGTGATTGATGGTAGATCTAGGTTTCTTTTGGTCCCTGTGTCCATAAAAATGCAAGCTTTTAGGTGTTTATGGACTCATTTATGTGTTCAGCTCTTTTGAGCTCTAGATCCGCATTAAGCCATGCATGCACATAAAGTTTCCAACTTTATATGATCAGTCACCTTAAGGAAGTCAAATGTGAGAGTATGGAGTAAAGGCTAAGCGGATTAAGTGCTTAATGATATGGGATGGAAAACTGGGGAGTACGTTGGGTGTACAAACTGGTACATTGCGCGAACTAGTCTAGAGCGTGTACGCTAAGCGTACGAGTTGACTACGCCCTGCGTACTCAGCAGTGGGCTTCAAAATTTTGGGCCCATGTTGGACCTTAGGAGTCTAGGGCTTTTTTAGGCCATCAAAATTCTATTTTTGGGCTGATTCTATTTTATTTGACTCTTTTTTTTTGAAGGCCCACGAAGGGATTTGGGCCTAATTTGGAAGATTGGGCCATATTTGGGCCTTAGGTGATCATTTTGGAATTCGGACCTTTTGCATAGTTGGTTTGGGCCTTGGCCTTAAGCCAAGTTAGGTAAAAGGTAAAAAGGTATTTTACCCTAGTTTGGACTCTTAGTGTGAGTCGGGATCCAATTATTAATTGGATGTTATTTTATGTTGATAGCATGAGGATTTTAGCAGACCAGCAGCGAGAGATTTATCTGTGAGATTCAGAAGTCTAAGGTGAGTTTCCTCCGTGTGCTTAGGGGGTCGAAGGCACCAATTCTGGCCTATGGTTTAATATGTAGGATGCTAGATGTTTATGTGACTCTTGCATGTGTATGCACTGGTATGTATACCGAGCGGGGCTCGATGCCTGGCGAGGCCCAATGACTGTATTGTATGTTGTTGTCTTTGTGATTATCGCATGTGTTAGTATGATTATATGTTTATATGCTTATATGTATATTGGGTGAGGCCTGATGTCAGGCGGGGCCTGGTGATTGACATATCTGTAAACCAAGCGGGGTTCGATGTCGGGAAGGGCCCGAGGTTGGGTGGGACTCGATGTCGGGTGGGTCCCGATGAAGGGCGGTGGCCCAGTATGTGTTTATTATGTATGGTTTGTGGTGATTTGGGGAACTCAATAAGTGTTGGGCTTACAGTTTTCAATTTTTTTCTCAGGTACTTTGGTCTTTCTTGGCGACGTTAAAGAGATGTTATTCATCTTTTAGATAAATAAACTTTAGCAAACCCCTGACCTATAATCGTTAAAACTTAAGTGTGCAAGAGAGGTATGTATAGATCTATATGGGGCTGACACCCCCACCTGCGGTTGCTAGCTACGACCTTGATGGTCGAGTCACAACAGGTATAACTTTCTAAACTTTGGCGACGTCCAATGAAGTGTCGTATCAGGGAGTTCAACGGTCATAAGCTCGATTATAGGAACTCATTGAAACCTTGTTCAGCCTTAATTAACAAAACTACTTAAAAGGAAAAGCCTAAGAAGTAATAACATTATACACAAACTCAAGGAAGCAAGTCAAGGGAATAATAGTATTCATAAACTAGTATATCGTAAAAACTACACTAAATACTTTAAAAGTATAAAAACCTATGAGCTCACCAACATTATGTTGACCTTTTCAAAACTGTATGTATTCTTAGGAGAATGAGTACCGGAAGTGGCAGGTGATTTGGGGATATCATCAAGAGTTCAGTTGGAAGCATTTGTTCTCTAATTGTTTAGTTTGTATTTGAATTAATCTTGTACTTGTATCTCAGACAATTATGTAACATATATTATATAAAACATCAAATACCCCTTATAAACCTCAAATCTATGCAATCCATTTTGAAAAACACTCGCACATCTCTTGATACACTAGTGGGATAAAGGATACCTAATCGCTTAGTGTTATCTTTTGATCGTCGATGTGTATTTTTGATTTCTCTAACCAAGTTATAGATCGATTACACAAGTTTTTCAAATTGGATGATTTGATTGGAAATTTATTGTCATAAGAGATACCTAAGTAATAGAGATTCGAGGCATAGATGGGATCAAACACGTCTATCAGATTTTGTTACAAGTGGTCTCATAAATCTAGGAATCATATACTAGTATATAATTAATAATCAATAACTACATAGTTGAATTCGGATGAATTAGATAAATGATACCTAACCATTTATTTGTTTTGAAACTTGGATCCTAGAATTTTATAATTAATGTTCTTCGAAACTAAAAGGGTATTAATTATTAAATACTTAAATATTAAAAATACTAAATGATTTTTTTATAAATTTTTTTGGAGATGAATAATCTATTCTCATTACGATGAATTGTCATTTTCTTAATGATCTAAAAAAAACAAAACATTCAATAGATATAATTTTAATGAATAGATTCATTTCTTGAGAGACAATCTCGTGAGAGATCTGAAATAGTACATTATTAAAGGCCTTATTCCTAAAAAACATGCACTTACCAGTAAAACTGAACATAATGCTTTGTAGAAGCATTACAATGATGCGGAAGATGTTTCTAACAACATGGTGGGAAATGTAAATTCAGAACTTCAAGGAGGTCTTAGTGGATTTAGAATCATGTCATATGCTTCATCATATATAATATATATTCCTAAAATACAGTGATATTTGGTATGAACCGATTCAAAATTTGGAAAGAATGCAAGGCTAAAAAGGTTACCCTGTGTGATATAAGAAACATATAGTTTATTGAAAGGGCACTTTTAGGCCAAATAAATCCAAGAAGGCGCATAAAGATGGATCTTGTTCCTTCTATGAAGAAACATGGCACTGGAAGAGGAACTGCTTATTTATCTAAAATGAAAGCTAGTCTGGAGAGACTAGTACTTCAAATATATACTAGATAGAATTTATACTTTTCATTTAACACTTAAGTACTTGATACTTAATGTTAATATAATATTTGTAAATGGCTTGCATATATTTCAAGAAGAGTAACCAACTGAGCACAAACAAGTTGGACCTACACTCACAAAGTTTATTTTATTATTTATGTTTGGAACATAAAGCACTTTTATTGTAAAATAATATTTGTTTT
Organism: Lactuca serriola; assembly: GCF_051521515.1. Taxonomy (NCBI): domain Eukaryota; kingdom Viridiplantae; phylum Streptophyta; class Magnoliopsida; order Asterales; family Asteraceae; genus Lactuca; species Lactuca serriola. The sequence goes on from NC_136408.1 coordinate 22,989,496, forward strand.
GAAACAATATATGTTTTTAATTTATGATGTCTAAATATATGTCTCGGGTAATTTATTAAAAATTTGATTATTTACTTAAATTGTTTTTCATAACAATCACTTCATATCCTGTAATGATTACCTTCTATCTATGAGACTAGATCTCTTAAATATAATTATAAAGTAAATATCAATGTTTTCTAAATAATAAGCTCTATATGCAAACATTCTTGAATTAAACTTGTTTTAAATCAAACTTATCTAAGACACTGTTATCTTTATTATATGAATGATATTCACATATTCCAACTTCAAGAAATGGATTTTTTGAATGCAAATAATGTAGTTTATTTGACATATGTAAATCTTGTTTATATATAAAAGATTCATAATGATATTTTCACTAAACTGTAGAGAAAATAATTATTAAGTAACTATACACTACGATGTTGAATTCATTTCTAATGAATGTTTTAAGATTTAGCACATGAAACCAAATCGACTTTATTAAGAACTATATTCGTTGTAATTATATTTTACATGTAACGCCCGCAGATCCGGGCTAGTCAATTTAGAGGCAATAGGGGTTGAAAACGACTTTTCGACAAAAAGATTATTTAGAGTAAATAATCTTAACCAAGTTGTAGAATATGTCACAAGGTTTCCGTACATATAAGGAACGCCGAAATCCGAGTTATAACGAAGAAGTTATGACCCGTTGAAGTTTTGCGACAAAACCGATACGATACCGGGAAGCGTAAATAGTGAATTTACGATAGAGCAAGATTTAGCCTTAGCGATCTAAACGAAAGTCATAGAATATGTTAAACTAAGAACATCGATAAAAAGAACGCCCAAATCTGACTTCATATGAAGAAGTTATGATTTTTCGATGTTTCGGATTAGCGGTGTACAGCCCGAAATTCGAAGTTTAGATCGATTGATTTTTAGCCGACACAACCTAAACGAGAATCGAAGATCTCGTTATTAGTAGCGTAACGATAAAAAGACAGACAAAAATGGACATCGGATAAAGAAGTTATGAGATTTTAACGGGCCAATCATATCCCGGCCTGTTAAAAATATAACTTTAAAAATAAATTCAAAATTAGCCGACGGAGTCTAAACGAAAGTTGTAGGGTACGTTCCCGCCTACGCGTGGATATAAAGAACGTCAAAAACGAAGTTCGTATGAACGAGTTATGAAATATAATAACATATTTACGTATTAAAATAAAATATAAATCATATATACGTATACATATATATACATATGTATATATCATTAGAAAGGTATCGACGATGCGGTCATTATAAGACTAATTTTGAGTTCTTTCGACATTAGTTTAGTACAAATATCATTAAATCCATTTAAAATAGTATTATAGAGGGGTATTTAGTTGTTTATATAACTAAAAGGTCATTAAGTAATTATGGAGGGTAGTTTTTGAAAATTCAATTAGTATAAATAAGAGTCTTGGGCTCTCATATTTCTTACACCATTCTCTTGATTCAAGAGTCTTTCTCTCCTTATCCCCCGAGCATTTCGGTCCCTCGTGATTCGACTTCTCTTTCTGTAGTTTAGTATAGTAAGGTGAGCGATGAAGCGCTGCACAAATCTTTCTTAGAAAGATTCAGCGACGAAGTTCTGCCCCTGCAGAGCCCGACTCCTAGCTAAAACCCCCTTGTAAGTAGGTTATGCTTACCTTATTTTAATATAACTTATATTTAAAATTAGTATTGTTATTATGAACTTATAATAAATATTTGAGCTATTATTATAACTTATATAAGTGTCGTTATAATATTTTTTTTAACTACTCGTGGTACGGGGAATCTGGTTTAAAGGGCCGCATAGGGTTGTTGGATTTCAGAAGTGATATATGCCAAAATGGTCCTGCCCTCCGGTGTTTTATGTCTGGCCCCTGTCTGTACATAGTGGTTGGAAAATATTGTTTAACGCTTATATAATAATAATAATAATACTAAGACTAATAGTTGGTCACGGTAAATATTAGACTAAAATTTAGCGATACTAATGCTAGGTTTCGTCGAAGGAAAATAGAATCGTTAGAAGCAAGCGCTGCCCGATTTTGGAATCATCACTTTAACAAGTGAGTGCATAGTTACTTTCAGCTTACACATAGATATGAAGTATTTTATATAAATTACGTGCTATGTGTGCATATTATCTGAATACTTGCTATCTATGTTGGATGAACGTTTTATACATGTTTTCAATGATTTAAACTGTATATGTATTTTATATCTACAAAAGGTGTTGGGTAAAACATGGGTAGATGTAATAGTTGCTGTGTGACAAGATAAAACGATGAGAGGCCTCGTTATAGATGTTATTGATGATCCAGTCATCTAGCAGAGTATAGATGACGACCACGGACTATTCTAGACAGTCCAGTGGAACACTAGCAGGCTCGCAACCTGTAGGTGTTTATTCGAACTGTGTGTTTATTTGAACTGTGTGCTCACCAGATGTACTCCATCCCCCACATGGTTGCCTTAAGGACATTTATTGCTGAGGAATCCCCTTAGCAGTAGTGTCCGTCCCGATGATAATCCTTAGGATAGGTCCCTTATGATAGATGCTTAGGGACGTAATGTGAGGATAACGGGAACGGGTAATCGGGTTTGTTTAATTTAATGAAGTTAATAAATTTATTTATTGTGGGTTGAAAACCCTATGTGCTCACCAGGCTCCCAAGCCTGACCCATTCAGTTTTATGGATTACAGGTAGTGGCGCTTGAGCATAGTTATGATGTTTGGACGAGGGATTACGGATATAGGCCTGTAGATATGAAATAATGTAGTAAGGCTTATATTGTACTGTTTATGCTTTTGATCTGTACGAACATGACATCCCAAGTCTTTTAATGAAATACATTTCTATGGAAATGCTTTTGATAAATCTTTATCATATTTTGTTTTGGGACAAATTCCGCAACACTTTTATTTAAAATGTTACTCTGATTTTTAAACAAAGCATAAACAAACCGGTCTTTTCTGGCCGTGATTTTGGGGATGTCACAGTTGGTATCAGAGCATTAGTTTAAGCGAACTAGGAATATGGATTTATTTCTAGACTTAAACTTAGAATGCTAAGCGATGATTGTGAGGTGTGAGCACTAGATTATTTTAGGAATTGTGCCTAAAATGCTTTTATGTGCTAAATGTTTGTGCCTGATATGCTGTTATTTGTTCAGATCTATGGTCTGTTGCCGACCGGATCTGGAAACCTTATGTGTTTAGGATTCTAAGCGTTTAACTACGATATTAGAACTAGCATATAAACGTTTCGGAGTGATAAGAATGATTTAAACGTCAATCCTAAGTAAAGGTCTAGATTCACCTTATTCGGTGTATAGATCAAGATGGCAAGAACCCGTAGCGGAAACGTGAATGCAAATGGGAACCGAGATCAACCCCCAGCAATTGAGCAAATATCGGTTGTGGTAGCCGCTGCTGAGCCAATAACGATGGCCGGAGTGCAAGCGATGATCCAAGCGATATTGGATCGTCAAATGGAGGAAACCAGACGTTTGCTCCAGAAAAATCGAGAGGAAGCGACTATTCAGATTGAACAGCCCGAGTTGAACGAAGGGCAGACTGAGGAAGGAAACTACAGTGGGACTGTTGGTCAAGTCAACCCACCAATAGTTCGACAAAACAACCAAGATGATGAAGTCGAGAGGAATGGATGCAAGTACAAGGATTTTCTGACTTGCAAGCCATCGACTTTCACTGGAAAGGAGGATCCGATCGGGGTCATGGATTGGATCTCGGAGATGGAATTAGCTTTCATGACGTGCGGTTGCAAGGGAAAACAACAGACCACATTTGCAGTGCGTCAGTTTCGAGGAGGCGTTGTATGATGATGGAATACCTTGGGAAAGACGTTGAGCCCCAATGAGCCCCTGCAACTGACATGGGCAGAATTTCTGGTGCAATTCAAACGTAGGTACTGCTCAGCCCAAAATCTACTCGAGCTAGAAAACTAATTCCTTACCTTAAAGAAAGGAAGCATGTCTGTTGATGAATACACCAACAACTTCACAGAGAAGATGGAGTTCGCCTTACGTCTTGTTTCGGATGAGCTGACGAAAATTGACAAGTACGCAAAAGGACTTCCATGGGAATATGCAGTGCCAGTGCGTCAGACACCTACTTTGGAGGCAGCTATCTGGGCTGCCAAGTCGGTTGAGGAGATGATCAAGGGAAGAGCCGCCAACAAGACTGAGGTTGGCGAAAAGAGGAAATTTGAGGGGTCTGCGAATCCCGATGAGAGAAGCAAATCCAGTACCAGGAAGTTTAGAGGGGGAGGGAGTGAAGAAAGATGGTGCGAGAAGTGCAAAAAGAAACACTCTGGAAAATACGATGAGGAAATAACTTGTTTCAAGTGTGGGAAGCATGGGCATTATGCCAACGAGTGTAAATTCAATAAAAGGATGTGTTACGAATGTAATGAAGAAGGGCACTTCAAGCAAGATTGCCCAAAGAGAGAGGGGGTACAAAGCCAAATGTGTCGCCAAAGCCAAAGGCGAGAGCATTTCAAATGATCCTTGACGAAGCAGATGACAATGCGAGGATTCAGGAGTGACGGCTTGACATCCAAGGATCGAGTTATGAAGTAGCCATAGAATCGTATGATGTAGCCTGTTAGAGGCATAGTCTAGGGTGAACTTGAACACCTATGTAATAGTTTCGAGGAATAATAAAAAAAACCTTTGTTTTGATATTTGATGTGTTAAGATGTTATGTGATTTTCTTGTGTGGTGACTTGGAAAACTGCGGGACAATACTTGAGACGAGTATGAGTAGGTGTGAATGGTAGTAGAGGCCTATACTACCGGAAGCACAGGACTCACACTTGGATCAGGGAAAGGCACAAGGTTACCAAGAAGCTAGTAACTGATTCTGTTTTATTCAAGTATGTCATTACCATCATTTCGGTAATGACTAAAAAGATTGTTGAAATTCCGACCCTAGTGGTCATATCGAATTGAGTCCGACTACGATGAGTATGTTGCGTGGTTCAGGGAACCAAGTTCGATGTAGTGTCCGACTTAAACCAAACAATTGAAATCAAAGCGATCAATAGAAGTATCGCGTTCGTTGTTAAAAAAGCTGGTAGCTAGAAACGCTACATGCTAAAGTGTGATTATATCACATTAGAACATGAAGGAAGCCATAGTCTGTTTTAGAATTTAACTCTAAGAGAACTGAGTCTAAACGTGCATCACATGATGATAGGTCATAATTTGGAGTCTAGCCTGAGGTAGAGAGCAGGTGCACGATCGAGTACTGCTTACAGTCAATCAGTCTAAGAGATAGACTTGAAGGAATATAGAAGTTATAATTATTACCTAGGATAAAGAGATGACGTATGGAGTCATTATACGAGCCCTGTTTCGTTGATGATTCCGGGACGTAATCATCCTAAGGGGGAGATAATTGTAACGCCCGCAGATCCGGGCTAGTCAATTTAGAGGCAATAGGGGTCGAAAACGACTTTTCGACAAAAAGATTATTTAGAGTAAATAATCTTAACCAAGTTGTAGAATATGTCACAAAGTTTCCATACATATAAGGAACGCCGAAATCCGAGTTATAACGAAGAAGTTATGACTTGTCAAAGTTTTGCGACAGAACCGACACGATGCCGGGAAGCGTAAATAGTGAATTTACGATAGAGCGAGATTTAGCCTTAGCGGTCTAAACGAAAGTCATAGAATATGTTAAACTAAGAACATCGATAAAAAGAACGCCCAAATCTGACTTCGTATGAAGAAGTTATGATTTTTCGATGTTTCAGATTAGCGGTGTACAGCCCGAAATTCGAATTTTAGATCGATTGATTTTTAGCCGACACAACCTAAACGAGAATCGAAGATCTCGTTATTATTAGCGTAACGATTAAAAGACAGACAAAAATGGACATCGGATGAAGAAGTTATGAGATTTTAAAGGACCGATCCTGTCCCGGCCTGTTAAAAATATAACTTTAAAAATAAATTCAAAATTAGCCGACAGAGTCTAAACGAAAGTTGTAGGGTACGTTCCCGCTTACGCGTGGATATAAAGAACATCAAAAACGGAGTTCGTATGAACGAGTTATAAAATATAATAGCATATTTACGTATTAAAATAAAATATAAATCATATATACGTATACATATATATACATATGTATATATCATTAGAAAGGTATCGACGATGCGGTCATTATAAGACTAATTTTGAGTTCTTTCGACATTAGTTTAGTACAAATATCATTAAATCCATTTAAAATAGTATTATAGAGAGGTATTTAGTTGTTTATATAACTAAAAGGTCATTAAGTAATTATGGAGGGTAGTTTTTGAAAATTCAATTAGTATAAATAAGAGCCTTGGGCTCTCATATTTCTTGCATCATTCTCTTGATTCAAGAGTCTCTCTCCTTATCCCCTGAGCATTTCGGTCCCTCGTGATTCGACTTCTCTTTCTGTAGTTTAGTATAGTAAGGTGAGCGATGAAGCGCTGCACAAATCTTTCTTAGAAAGATTCAGCGACGAAGTTCTGCCCCTGCAGAGCCCGACTCCTAGCTAAAACCCCCTTGTAAGTAGGTTATGCTTACCTTATTTTAATATAGCTTATATTTAAAATTAGTATTGTTATTATGAACTTATAATAAATATTTGAGCTATTATTATAACTTATATAAGTGTCGTTATAATATTTTTTTAACTACTCGCGGTACGGGGAATATGGTTTAAAGGGCCGCATAGGGTTGTTGGATTTCAGAAGTGCTATATGCCAAAATGGTCCTGCCCTCCGGTGTTTTATGTCTGGCCCCTGTCTGTACATAGTGGTTGGAAAATATTGTTTAACGCTTATATAATAATAATAATAATACTAAGACTAATAGTTGGTCACGGTAAATATTAGACTAAAATTTAGCGATAATAATGCTAGGTTTCGTCGAAGGAAAATAGAATCGTTAGAAGCAAGCGCTGCCCGATTTTGGAATCATCACTTTAACAAGTGAGTGCATAGTTACTTTCAGCTTACACATAGATATGAAGTATTTTATATAAATTACGTGCTATGTGTGCATATTATCTGAATACTTGCTATCTATGTTGGATGAACGTTTTATACATGTTTTCAATGATTTAAACTGTATATGTATTTTATATCTACAAAAGGTGTTGGGTAAAACATGGGTAGATGTAATAGTTGTTGTGTGACAAGATAAAACGATGAGAGGCCTCGTTATAGATGTTATTGATGATCCAGTCATCTAGCAGAGTATAGATGACGACCACGGACTATTCTAGACAGTCCAGTGGAACACTAGCAGGCTCGCAACCTGTAGGTGTTTATTTGAACTGTGTGCTCACCAGATGTACTCCATCCCCCACATGGTTGCCTTAAGGACATTTATTGCTGAGGAATCCCCTTAGCAGTAGTGTCCGTCCCGATGATAATCCTTAGGATAGGTCCCTTATGATAGATGCTTAGGGACGTAATGTGTGGATAACGGGAACGGGTAATCGGGTTTGTTTAATTTAATGAAGTTAATAAACTTATTTATTGTGGGTTGAAAACCCTATGTGCTCACCAGGCTCCCAAGCCTGACCCACTCAGTTTTATGGATTACAGGTAGTGGCGCTTGAGCATAGTTATGATGTTTGGACGAGGGATTACGGATATAGGCCTGTAGATATGAAATAATGTAGTAAGGCTTATATTGTACTGTTTATGCTTTTGATCTGTACGAACATGACATCCCAAGTCTTTTAATGAAATACATTTCTATGGAAATGCTTTTGATAAATCTTTATCATATTTTGTTTTGGGACAAATTCCGCAACACTTTTATTTAAAATGTTACTCTGATTTTTAAACAAAGCATAAACAAACCGGTCTTTTCTGGCCGTGATTTTGGGAATGTCACATTACATGTTAATATATAATCATGAAACATTTTTCGATGTTTTCAAATATAAATTTGAGATACAAATCAGTAGAACCATCTAAAACCTTAGTGATAATAAATGATGAATTAAACCTTACTAGATATGGTTTACTTTCTAATCGATAGAAATTATTTTTCTATATTCTTTTTAGGATTATACATTAATCATTATCACTTGTACTTTGAATACAAACACCGAATAATGAGTAGATAAGAAACTTTATAAGATTTAGTATGGAAAGGCTTCATCGTTATCTTACTTAATGTTTTGTGGATTTAAAGCATATGTTAAAGCATCTGAACCCCAAATCTACTAATTACATATTTGTATAATAATCTAAAAGGTTTCTTAAATTATTCATATAAATCTACCAAGAATAATTTATCTTATTCATATGAAATTTGAGTTATCACAAAGCAAGCTTTTAATGACAACCTAAGTGGGAGGCACAAAGAACTTGAAGCATCTCAAGAACCTTAGCCTGATGTAGAAACAGTTGACACTAGTTTTCAACAAGGAATTGTTAAACATGAATAACAACTATCCATACATGTTACTAATATATTTGGTATAAATCATCTTTAGCATAAGAAATATGGAATCTCTTATTGATGAATTTTTTTCTTGATGGTTTCTGGCAAATCCATCAACTACCAAAGTGTTATATCAGGTCTTGAACTTGATAAATGACTTAGAGTCATGAACACTGAGATGTAATCCATGTATAATAATCAAGTATAGATTTGATTAATCTTCCTTCCTAGAGCAAGGCTAGAAGAAGTAAGTAATTATTTTAAAAAGAATCCAAACACAAAGATCTATGCATATTTTTCAAGATTTGTTATTAAAGGCTTTAATCACACTCATGTCAATGACTATGATCAAACCTTTCCTCGAGTAGCTATGATTAGATCAAAAAGGATATTATTTCCCAAAACTACATACTCATAATATGATATATGGAAAATAGATTTAAAAAACGATTTTCTTAATAGACACCTTCTTGAAGATGTCCAAATAGCTAATGTCACACCCCGCTAAAGCGGAAACACAGGACGCGACAGTACAACGGGTCTCATAGAAAAAGTTAAAAGACAACACCAAGCATAATATTAAAACCCTTTTTAGTTTACAGTAAGTTTGAATAACTTTTAAAAGTAATTACAACGTATTAAAATAGAACAACACATGCAAATGCTTCTACAAGTGTTGTGTCTCAACATGCCTCTTACTAGGCGATTCTTGAAAAAGCGTGTAAAACGAGTGCCAACGATAAAAATAGTTAGTGAGTTCACAAGTGTTGCTAGAAGGTTCCATAAATAAAAGTACATTGCTAAAATGAGTAAATAAGTTTGCGTAAACAAAGTTCTTTTTCATCATGATAAATAAAGTATGTTGCCAAAATGAGATGCAAACTTCATATTCTCATGGGAAATAAAGTTTGTTGCTAAAATGAGTAAACAAGTTTTGTTGCTAAAATGAGTATACAAGTTTCATTTCTAAAATGAGTAAAAAAGTTTCATTGCTATAATGAGTAAATAAATTTGTATGTATGTAATAATATATGTATGTGCGTAACAATCAACAATGAGTTCACAACCAAGACTATGACTGATGCCCTATCAAAATCTATGCTCATCATTCCATAGATGAACATGGTAAAATGCACTCAAGCAATTGGGCGAGTGAGGAGTTGTCAATTCCTAATAGTGCTATCCATAATGACCATTGGCTCAAAGAGTTAATGGTTGGAGTAAAGTGTAAGAGACTCAAGAAAATAAGGCCTCATGTTTCAAGGTGCATACAAATACATAGCAAAATATCGCAAAATATAGCAATCAAGTTTGATACAATTCAATATGGATACATCAAACATAAATAGTTAGGACATGCTTTTCCACCCCAAAACATTTAAAAACCAAAAATAAAGAGAGGCGTGAATACTCACAATAATTTCAAATGATGCAAATGATGCCTTGAACAAATTTTCACTTGTACCACTACCGATTCCTACAATGATGTTACACACTAATGAGTCTCTAATCGAAATCTAATACTAGTATACTTAACTTCTACAATAGAATTATGCCAATAATGTGTCAAAATTTTGATATTGATAAGTTACAAACATTTTTCCTGTGAAAATTAGATTTTCATGAATCAATTGTTATATAACAATTTAAGTGGAAAATTCTCATTGTTGAAATGTTAAATTTTAACATTTTAGGAGGTGTTTTAATGATTAAATATTTAAAAACTCAATCAATTTAGTTCTAAAATTTACCAAATTTTTTATTTTAATTCTAACTGAAGTCAAAGATCCCAAGATAAATTTTCTTGAATTTTGGATTTGTCTAACTATTTTTCACCATTTTAATTTCTTGAATAATCATAAAATCATGGAAAATAGTAAATGATCATGAAAAATTCTTAGACTTTTTGTATAACTGTTCCACAACATTCCTAAATTGGGAAATTTATTAAATGCTACTTTTGATTAATAGAACCTATCTTTTGCAATTTAATTATGTTTTACATCAAGGAATTCTAATTAAATAGAAAATAGTAATAAAAATAACAAAAAATTTTATTTATATTTCAATTGTAGTCAAAGATCTCCAAAAAAATGTTTCATGAATTTTAGATATGTATAGCCATTTTCCCTACATTTAATTCTTTATATCAGTATAAATTCAGGAAAAATAACAATAAGTTAATAAAATTTCCCAAAATTTTTTCACCACTGCTATGAAACACATATAATCTAGGAAAAATATAAAAATTGATATTTAAATAGTTTAACATGATTTTTATGATTTTTTTGTATTTATTCTATCAAAATAGAGATAAATAGAAAATGTTTCAAGAATTCCCCAAAGTTTTTTCAGTAATGTTATTAGACATATAAAAACTGGAAAAATATAAAAGTTGATTTTCAAATGGTGTAGCTATTTTCCATAGTTTTATTCACTTAAACAAGCATTAATTTGTGAATAATTATTAAACAATTAATTAAAATTACAAAACATTTTCTACAATTCATACACAGTGTAATTTAGCAGGGAAAAATATCAAATGTGATTTTCATATAATGGAGTCTGGGTTTTGGATTTATGTGTATTTAATCTTAGGAAAATAGAACAAAAATAGCATACATAATATAAAAATCATTCAACTTTTTATATAGCATCCTAATATAATATAAGATGTTTTGGTAAATTTTCATGAATTTTGGATGAGGAAAACTATTTTTCTCGATTTTAGTCCATTATATACCCAAAAATCGTGGAAAAATATAAATACATTATGAAAAATCCCCAAAATATGAGTCTGAGTATTCCACGCAGTGTAGGAGCTGCGAAAAATCATAAATGGTCTTTTCCATTTTCTTTCGTGGTTTTATGATTTATTGGGACCAAACAAAAGAAAATTTAAAAAGCCTATCAAACTGTAACAAAAATCGATGAAACTTAATGAGAAGTCTTTATTTACTTCAAGGGTCATCCATGAATTTATCTAGGATTTATGGACCTCATAAAGTATTTTATATGATTTATGGCATTGTTTCCTTGTAACAATTACAATAAATTAAAGAATGAAAACAACTTTTGGGATTTTCCAGATCTTCTTATTTTCTAATAGGGATTCTGGGATAAAAATTTTGAACAAAAAAGGATATTAAAATTTTTTTGTGAACAAAATCCTTTACATGCACTATTAACAATGTATTTTGATCATCAAGCCTTTAAGCTTGATGTTTATCACATACATCATGGTTTGAAGACCATGCATGGACATATTTTGTTCATAGTGATGTTTTAAAAGGAAAAATTGGATACATGTGGTGGATAAACATTTAAAACTAGTAAAATCCATATTTTAGGGTTTGACATAGGTTTTGGTCCCTGTATTTCACTATCGAACAACATGCATATTTTTATTGGGTGAAATCTTACCACAATCATCATAAAACCTGAACACCATTTTTAAAGAAAGTGTAAGAAAACTTGTAAAACTTTAAAGAAAAGTGAAAGAGAGAGGAAGAGAACCTCCAAGAACCTAGAACACCATTTTTACCCTGACTCCGATTTTGAGCTTCAAGAACATCCAAGAACACCATAAATTTCATGGGTTTAGGGCAGATTATAGATGATTTTCGGATGGGTTTGAGAGAGGAAGAGAGAAATGGAGTGGTTGAGTGTGAGAGAGAAATAGTGAAAGAAAAGTGATGAGTATAGGGTTGTGTAAAATGATTAAATGTTTTGGGAAGATAATTTTTGAAGGAGGAGAGAGGGTGGCCGAAATTTTCAAGGGAGATGGGCTTCCTCTCTCTTCCAATTTTATAAATTTCAATTCTTTTATAAAAATACCAAACTTTTATAAAATATGCACCTTAATATAGTTTTTACTCATGAAAGCTTGATTTATGGCTTAGAAAATAAGGTTAAATATTAATGACTTAAATTTTATTTATCCTTGATTATATTTTACTAAATTTAGTTATTTTAAATTGATACTATAAATTCCATACCAAATTTTATGGATTTTTAGGTGTTAAAGTTTATAAATTTGAGTTTTTAGGGCTTTTAGGGTCTTGAGATTTAATAAATCTTTGGATATCAAAATAAATTGAATCTTTGAGACTTTGAATTATTTTTGGGTTTCCTAACTCTTATTCAAGTAAGAAATAATATTTGTAATTTATTTTTATCGATTTATTGGCATTTCCATCTAGTGATTCCAAGATTCAAGCGAAATTGAAGAATTAAGTATACTATTTATAGTTTCAACTTTGACTTAAGTTCCTATGAGACTTAGACCTAATTTCTACTTCTAGGTCAAGTGCATAAAGTGTCTACATGATTCATGCAAAGATGTTCGAGTCAAAGAATGACCCGAATATGGATAGTCACTACAGTTAAGTAGTTGTAGAATTCACATACCATTGTGAAATCTAAGTACACTATCCTTCGATTCTACTTGTTTCCAAGTTTCTCATAGGTTATAACTTAGCTTCTAGTTACAAAGTCTGGTATGTGTCATGCATATATGTGCAACTAAGTTTATTCAAATCTAGAAGTGTCTCAAATTTTGACGGTTGTCACAGCTAAGCCTGGAGGTTTTCTTAATACATGTTATCTTAATAAAATGCATAAGGATTAAGATCCATTTGTGGATATAAAGCAAACATATCAAGGTTGGAAACCTCATTTTAATATATAAATACAAGGCGTGCTTTTATGTCAAAATGAAGATAGCATCTGTGTTTACTAAGAACTGGTGGGAGGATAGTGATATTCCTAATCTTATATGAATGAGACATACTTAATCATGATAAATCACATTCCGACTATGAAAGATTGTTTTGCCTTGACTCGTAAAGTGTTTCTAAGATGAAAGACTTAGGAAATATAAGATAGATTCTTGGAATGTAAAATTTGTAGAGATAGATAAAGATGAATGTTAAGGTTTTATATTCTTATGCATATGTTGAAAATATCTTGAAAGAGATCAAGATAGAAGATTCCTTCGGAGGACCCATGACATTGTCACATAGCACCATTTTGAGCTTGTCTCGATAGGACCTGACATATAGGTTGAGCTAGACAAAATGATTTATATTCAGTTTGCTTGGCAAATGAATCCATCATTTATGCCATGTTTTTCACAACAATGGGTATAAAATAATGTGAGGAACATATCATAAGATATTAATTGGATACATGGTTAAGTCATTGGATGGCCATGAGTACATTCTAAGAGTAATTAAGAAGAACTAAGAGAATGTATATGAGTTATCCGTTCAGAAGAAGATCTTCATGGATTCATTACTTGGCAAATGAATCCATCATTTATGCCATATTTATTCCTACCCTGTCTTCTGGAAATCAAGTCCTAGTGTTGAGGTAAATCTCTAATTTGTGTCTCGTCCTTAAGTTTCTTATAGAGACTCTTATAAACCATGGATTTTGTTTCCCTTTTCGTTCTCCTCCACGTTCTCATAAAACCCCCTCCATTATCTTTTCCCTGGTCACGAAGAGTTTTCGATTTTCCTGTCCTTTCTCTTCCTCTTTCTCTCATCCTGTCAGTCAATATGAACCTATAGTGCATTGAAGATTTCATCTGGTCAATCACTATTGTATAATTTCATATTGTTGGTTTGTTGATTCAATTGATTAAATTGACTTTTTTTACCGTCATCTACCGATGTCTATCCTATCTGTTTTTTTAAAATGGCAGAAATATATAAACACAAAAAAAAACTAGCAAGAAGCTAGAAAGGAAGGTTCAAACAGCATTACAATAAGGTTAAAAAAGGACATCGGTAGATGACGGTAAAAAAAAGTCAATTTTATCAATTGAATCAACATACCAACAATATGAAATTATACATTAGTGATTGACCAGATGAAATCTTCAATGCACTAATGGTTCATTATCGACTGACAGAATGAGAGAATGAGGAAGAGAAAGGACAGAGAAAAATCGAAAACTCTTCATAACCAGGAAAAAAATAATGGAGGGGTTTTGTGAGAACGTGGAGGAGAACGAAAAGGGAAACATAATCCATGGTTTATAAGAGTCTCTATAAGAAACTTAAGAACCAGACACAAATTAGAGATTTACCTCAACACTAAGACTTGATTTCCAGAAGACAGGGTAAGAATAAGATTCTTCAGTGGTGTGCAAGAATCATGAGCGGTATTACGAGTGCTTGAGAATATAGATAGAGATGGTGTAATATGATGCTTAAAAGCAACCAATATAAAAAACAAGTTTCATTTGCCCAAGAAATATCATTTTCTAGAGAGAGAAAATGGAAGAGAAGAACTTGATAGCTTCTGGTTCTAGTTTTGTAACGTCCGCAGATCCGGGCTAGTCAATTTAGAGGCAATAGGGGTCGAAAACGACTTTTCGACAAAAAGATTATTTAGAGTAAATAATCTTAACCAAGTTGTAGAATATGTCACAAGGTTTCCGTACATATAAGGAAATCCGAAATCCGAGTTATAACGAAGAAGTTATGACCCGTCGAAGTTTTGCGACAGATCCGACACGATACCGGGAAGCGTAAATAGTGAATTTACGATAGAGCGAGATTTAGCCTTAGCGATCTAAACGAAAGTCATAGAATATGTTAAACTAAGAACATCGATAAAAAGAACGCCCAAATCTGACTTCGTATGAAGAAGTTATGATTTTTCGATGTTTCGGATTAGCGGTGTACAGCCCGAAATTCGAATTTTAGATCGATTGATTTTTAGCCGACACAACCTAAACGAGAATCGAAGATCTCGTTAGTAGTAGCGTAACGATAAAAAGACAGACAAAAATGGACATCGGATAAAGAAGTTATGAGATTTTAATGGACCAATCTTGTCCCAACCTGTTAAAAATATAACTTTAAAAATAAAGTCAAAATTAGCCGATGGAGTCTAAAGGAAAGTTGTAGAGTACGTCACCACCTACGCGTGGATATAAAGAACGTCAAAAACGGATTTCGTATGAACAAGTTACAAATTATAATAGCATATTTACGTATTAAAATAAAGTATAAATCATGTATACGTACACATATATATACATATGTATATATCATTAGAAAGGTATCGACGATGCGGTCATTATAAGACTAATTTTGAGTTCTTTCGACATTAGTTTAGTACAAATATCATTAAATCCATTTAAAATAGTATTATAGAGGGGTATTTAGTTGTTTATATAACTAAAAGGTCATTAAGTAATTATGGAGGGTAGTTTTTGAAAATTCAATTAGTATAAATAAGAGTCTTGGGCTCTCATATTTCTTACACCATTCTCTTGATTCAAGAGTCTTTCTCTCCTTATCCCCCGAGCATTTCGGTCCCTCGTGATTCGACTTCTCTTTCTGTAGTTTAGTATAGTAAGGTGAGCGATGAAGCGCTGCACAAATCTTTCTTAGAAAGATTCAGCGACGAAGTTCTGCCCCTGCAGAGCCCGACTCCTAGCTAAAACCCCCTTGTAAGTAGGTTATGCTTACCTTATTTTAATATAGCTTATATTTAAAATTAGTATTGTTATTATGAACTTATAATAAATATTTGAGCTATTATTATAACTTATATAAGTGTCGTTATAATATTTTTTAACTACTCGCAGTATGGGGAATCTGGTTTAAAGGGCCGCATAGGGTTGTTGGATTTCAGAAGTGCTATATGCCAAAATGGTCCTGCCCTCCGGTGTTTTATGTCTGGCCCCTGTCTGTACATAGTGGTTGGAAAATATTGTTTAACGCTTATATAATAATAATAATAATACTAAGACTAATAGTTGGTCACGGTAAATATTAGACTAAAATTTAGCGATACTAATGCTAGGTTTCGTCGAAGGAAAATAGAATCGTTAGAAGCAAGCGCTGCCCGATTTTGGAATCATCACTTTAACAAGTGAGTGCATAGTTACTTTCAGCTTACACATAGATATGAAGTATTTTATATAAATTACGTGCTATGTGTGCATATTATCTGAATACTTGCTATCTATGTTGGATGAACGTTTTATACATGTTTTCAATGATTTAAACTGTATATGTATTTTATATCTACAAAAGGTGTTGGGTAAAACATGGGTAGATGTAATAGTTGCTGTGTGACAAGATAAAACGATGAGAGGCCTCGTTATAGATGTTATTGATGATCCAGTCATCTAGCAGAGTATAGATGACGACCACGGACTATTCTAGACAATCCAGTGGAACACTAGCAGGCTCGCAACCTGTAGGTGTTTATTCGAACTGTGTGTTTATTTGAACTGTGTGCTCACCAGATGTACTCCATCCCCCACATGGTTGCCTTAAGGACATTTATTGCTGAGGAATCCCCTTAGCAGTAGTGTCCGTCCCGATGATAATCTTTAGGATAGGTCCCTTATGATAGATGCTTAGGGACGTGATGTGAGGATAACGGGAACGGGTAATCGGGTTTGTTTAATTTAATGAAGTTAATAAACTTATTTATTGTGGATTGAAAACCCTATGTGCTCACCAGGATCCCAAGCCTGACCCACTCAGTTTTATGTATTACAGGTAGTGGCGCTTGAGCATAGTTATGATGTTTGGATGAGGGATTACGGATATAGGCCTGTAGATATGAAATAATGTAGTAAGGCTTATATTGTACTGTTTATGCTTTTGATCTGTACGAACATGACATCCCAAGTCTTTTAATGAAATACATTTCTATGGAAATGCTTTTGATAAATCTTTAACATATTTTGTTTTGGGACAAATTCCGCAACACTTTTATTTAAAATGTTACTCTGATTTTTAAACAAAGCATAAACAAACCGGTCTTTTCTGGCCGTGATTTTGGGGATGTCACAAGTTTATTGATCACTTTTACTTGGAACGCCATATTGACGACCTCAAAGACTTGATTCTCAAAAGACTTTATGAAAGAATCAAAAACCTAATTACTAGTGACCTAGGAGAAAGAGGCAGAGAAGGATTGGGGTGCAGAGGTTTAGGGAGCTGGAACAATTAGGAGAGGCGCTGATGGGTGAGACGGTAAGAGATATGCTCTTCTCTTCTTGACAGAAAATGAAAAGTGGGAAATACCTAGAAGAAGAGATGGAGCCGGTGTGTATCATGTGTGTGAAAGTATACAAGTGTCCTAAAAAATGATTGTAATATACATATATATATATAGAGAGAGAGAGAAATAGAGAGCGAGAGAGATAGAGATGGAGGCGATGTGTATCATGGTTCGGGCCGCACTTGAAGCAACCCAAACCACCCACCCTTCATGGTCCCTCGTGTCTTGACGCACTTCCCACAGCGGCCCCGACCCTGTTGGCCTCTTGATCTCGAATCTTGAACCTTAGGCCTCTTGCTCGAAACCCCTGAAACCTGAGCCTAATCCAAATTCCTCTTCCTCTACATCTCAATTTCAATTTTGCTCTCTCAGTCTCTCGCTATCATATCCTAAAATGTCTTGTAGCTGGATCGGCTCACAAACTGTCGAATATCGCTCCTCAACATCTTCTGATAACTCGACTTCTTCATCTCCTGTCTGCCACATACTGTGGAACCAAAAGTGCCATCTCTCGAAACATCATGGTGATTTAAACCACCATCTCAGTAGTCTTAGGAGATCCTGGAACTCTCGCCCCAACTGTTGCACCTCAATCACTGGTGTAAACTCATCCCTGAACCTAGTCACAAAATCATCCCATGACATGGAATCAACAGCCTCATCACCAATGGAGTGCCCAACTGATGGGATTTTGAGCATTCTAACACTTCCTAAGTGTACATGCAACCCTAATAACCTTGGATCTATGTTTGTCTAATTATCGTGCAAAGTTGAATTCCAAGGTTATATTCCTATCTAGCATACATGGGGAACATTTTTTAACTTGAATGAAAGATAGAATAACTTACCTTGTTGTTGCTTATGTTCCTTGAAACCTTATGAGCCTAGCACCCCAAGTGTGATGCCTCAAATGCTTCACACAACACCAAATGCTCTTGGAAAGACTTTTGAGAGAATACACACTTCTTGAAATCGGCCTAGCCCTCTTGTTTCATATGTGTAGCCGATTTTGGTGGAGAATGGGATTCTTATATAGTGTTGACACATCTAGGGTTACACCATGTAAACCCTAATGTGTCATGACTCTTCATTTGCATGACCCATGGGTTTGTAACTCCCATGGAGCATCCTATGGGTGGAACCCAACTTGATAATCCATGGAGCCTCTTAGCCCACTATACAAGATATGAATGATTTACATAATCAACCCATATACTTAATAAGTTATCTTTTAATCACTTAATTAATTCTAAATTAATTCTTGATCAAACTAATTAAATAATATTATTAATATATTAGAACTTATAATATATTAATAATCTCCAAGTGTTATTTCTCTCATTTAGTCTATCCAATTGCATGGTGCCATGCAACCCAAATGGACCATGTCGGGTCAAGTCAAGTACTGACCAGAAATAGTTATGGACTTAGACACCTTATCCAACAGTCTCCCACTTGGATAAGTCTAATAACTATAACTCCAGTACTTTAGGAACCGACCGGCAATCGTAGCTCTTTCAAGGTCTCTCGGAACTGAGAAGATGTTGATACGCCATTTAAGATAAGTGATCATATAATCCTCTGTTCTAGATATCAGCTGGACAAATACATGGAACAATGTCTTACTTATTGTCCAGTAGTTTGTTTCCCGATTTCCGATTTGTTTGACAAAGAACTTAATTGAACACATCAACTTAGTTCTGACCGGGCCCGGTACATAGGTCAAAACAAAATCATCGAGGGGCCCAGATATCAGCTTCTAATCCAAGAAGGAACAGATAAACTTCGACTCATATGTTTGTTCTACCACTCATTGAATTATACACAAAAACACGTTTTATAACATCGAGTTACCAATGCGTTTTCGTACAATCAATGCATAACCAACTTGTAAGTAACAAATCATATCTCTAGGTTTGAAGACTTATATGATATTACCATCTCACGATCACTCGAGGTAAATTCCATGAAGTGATTCCAGTGAGCGTGGGTTGAGTCCAATGCTCAGAACTTATGAGCACTCATGATTGTTGTAGCCTTGTCCAACACCGTAGACCTCTGCAACCAATCACGACAGTCTTGATTCATACATACTTCCGACATATGACCGACTGTGGAGGTTTGAATAATATGTTATACCAAACAAAATTATTCTGGAAGTCAAAACATGCAAAAGAAATATAGTAAACGATCGACAAGAGATAGCAACACTTTACTCATAAATAAAACACCTTTTATTCATCATCTAATGTCAATTACACTTTACAAATTTCGATGTTATCTAACTACAAAATCTAATATCATCCTTCAGCCCTATGCTCCGAGCATGTTGGAGATGCTTAACCCGAGTCAGTCCCTTCGTGAGGGGATCTGCTGGGTTCTCATCCGATGATACCCTCTTTGCCACGAGGAGTCCTTCTTCTATCCGATGTCAGATAAAATGGTATTTTCTGTCGATGTGTCTGGATCTCCCGTGATCCCTTGGTTCCTTGGCTAAGGCAACAGCGCTTTCACTATCACAGAAAATTTCCATTGGCTCTTTAATAGCTGGTACAACTCCAAGGTCTCCAATGAAGTTCTTCAGCCATATTGCCTCCTTTGTTGCCTCGTTAGCTGCAATATACTCTGATTCACAAGTTGAATCAGCCACTGTCTCTTGCTTGGAACTCTTCCAAGAAATTGCTCCTCCATTTAGGGTAAAGACCCAGCCCGACTAAGAGCGGAAATTATCCCTATTAGTCTGGAAGCTAGCATCACTATACCCTACAACTCTCAAGTCATCACTCCCACCGAGGGTAAGGACCCAGTCCTTAGTCCTCCGTAGGTACTTGAGGATATTCTTTACCGCAGTCCAGTGTGCCTTGCCAGGATTCCCCTGATACCTGCTAACCATGCTCAGGGCAAAGGCTACATCAGGTCGAGTACACGTCATTGCATACATGATCGATCCTACAGCCGAAGCATAAGGTATTCGACTCATTTCTTCTATCTCAGCCTCAGTGCTAGGGCTTTGTGTCTTATTCAATCTGGCGTTACTCTGGATGGGTAACTCTCCTTTCTTGGAGTCCTGCATGCTGAATCTCTTCAGCACCTTATCCAAGTAGGTACTCTGACTAAGTCCAATTAGTCTTTTACTCCGATCTCTCAAGATTCTTATCCCTAGAATATAGGCAGCTTCTCCTAGGTCCTTCATAGAGAAACACTTCCCAAGCCAGGACTTAACTTCCTGCAGAGTTGGGATGTCATTTCCTATGAGTAGTATGTCATCCACATACAATACCAAAAAGCTAACTATACTCCCACTAGCCTTGACATACACGCAAGACTCATCTTCACTCCTAGAAAAGCCAAATTCCTTGACCTTTTCATCAAAGCAAAGATTCCATCTGCGAGGTGCTTGCTTCAATCCATAAATGGATTTCTCAAGCTTACACACTCTATTAGGGTACTCATCGCTAACAAAACCTTCTGGCTGACTCATGTTAACATCTTCAGCTAACTTTCTATTCAGGAAAGCGGTTTTGACATCCATTTGCCATATTTCATAGTCATGAAATGCAGCTATGGCTAACAGAAACCTAATAGACTTAATCTTGGCTACTGGAGAAAAGATCTCATCATAGTCCACTCCAGGAATTTAAGAGAAGCCCTTTGCAACTAGTCGAGCCTTATAAGTGTATACTTTACCATCCATGTCGGTCTTCTTCTTGAAGATCCATTTGCACCCTACTGTCTTACGACATGGTACATTCTCAACCAAGTTGATAGTTAGTTTTGTTTACTTCTTTTTATAGTTTATTTTAGCATATTTCATTCTTAATTTAGATAATTTCCATGCATATTTTCCCTTTTGTTATTTCATGACTACTTCGGGTACTTTCGAATCTTGTGAGCATAATTGCAGGTTTTTGGGTCTAGCGGAGCGGGAGTGTTCGGGACGTATGGGAAGCGATGAGATTTGGTAGACAAAAAGGATGTTAGGCTTGGTGATTGTGGAGATGATGCATGGGGCGTGCTTGATGATTATTTGAAGGCTTGGAGAGAAATAAACATTTAAATTTGCAAGATGCGGGAGTGTATTCAAGCATGCATAGATTATTAATCGGGCGAGTTTACGAGCTATGAATCATTTGGAGAAGCCAAATTGGGCTTAAATTGAAGAAAACTTGAAGAAAAATGGGCTAGGAGCTGATTGGGCTCGCACTGGGCCAAGTGGGCTAAGTTATGGAGGCCCAAAACCTCAAAGATGCTACATTCAGGGACCACCCGCGCAACCCACCCGCGCAACAGCACGCGGGTCGCGCAACCTCCTGCAGGGGCAGTTTCGGAAATTCTTCTTTTGAGCTATTTGAGGAAGGTTGGTGCCCATCTTTTGGAGACTCTTGGACATCCGATTTTTGGAGATTCTCTCTGGAGTTTTGAAGACTTTTGAAGGCCAAGAACACTTGAAGAACATCATATTTTTACCTCTTGATTCTTGCTTAATGTTTGGTACAATCTTCTCTAACTTTGTTTCTTTGGGTTTAGCCATGCTTGGCTAAACTAATCTTGGTTGACTTTTGGTTAATCCTTTGAACTTTTGTTGAATGTTGAAGAATCCATGAACATGTTCTTAAATCTTTATGGGAATGTTTTGTGTTTTAACATCTTATCACTACTTGTATGTTTTAGTTCATGAGTTTAAATGTGTTTGTGGTGATTAGTTGGCTAATTTCTTGATTAAGTAAAGGATCCTCAAATTAGCAAGCAACAAATGATTTTTGTGTTGTTTTTGCTTCACACAATCATAAAAACATTTCCTCCAACATTGTGGTGAAAGCATTTGACCCCTCTTGGATTTGGTGACTTTTTGGTTCTTAATGCTAATTGACTTTCACTAATTACATGCTATTTGGAATTAGTGACTTTGACTAAGGAAATTGTTATGAGCTTCTCTAGCCATTTCAACAATTAAGAAAAGTCTAGGTAATCTCAAGCTCCTTGGATTACTATAGCCAAATTAAGGATTTAAATCAAAGTATTGCACCATTGGATTCTAATGATATGTTCATCAAAAGTCAAAGTGAGGAAACTTTAAGTCAACCATCTCTCCCTTATTGATTTTACATCAAACTCTTATTTTTGTTGCATTTGTCTATTTAAATCATAGTTAATTCTAGTTTGTTTCAAGTATTTCAAAACACCAAAACCCCCAATTTTATTTTTATTGTCATTTTACAAGTATTTTTACAAAGAGATATTTCATAGAGTTATAAATTGAACCAATCTCCGTGGATTCGATCCCTTTACCACTATACACTATTTTAATGTGTAATATGCAGGGTTATTATTTGTGTTGGCCTCGACAACCACCACAAGTTCCAAACTTGATTGTCATACATGGACTGTATTTCGCTGTCCATTGCCTCTTTCCACTTGGCTGACTCAGGGCCTTCCATGGCTTCCGCGTAACTGTTAGGTTCATCCAGACCTATCGGTGTCTCATCACTGATAAGTGTATCACCTTCTGCAGTATATGGAATCCATAGTAATGCTCAGGAGCATTCCTAACCCTTGTGGACCGCCTCAGAGGTACAGACTTGTCAATTGGCTCAACAGGAGTTTCCTCCTCAAGTTGAGAGCTAGGGTTTGAAGTTCCTTCACCGCTTGACTCTTGAATTTATTCAAGATCAACTTGCCTCCCACTGTTTCCTTGGCTTATGAACTCTCTCTCTCTCTAAAGAAAGCCTTCCTCGCTACAAAGACCACATTTTCACTAGGTCTGTAGAAGTGGTAACCAAAGGATTGTTGTGGGTAGCCAATGAAAATACACCTCTCGCTTCGAGGTTCGAACTTATCATGAGTCTCGCGTCTCACGAAAGCCTCGCAACCCCAAATCTTGATGTGGTCTAGTTTAGGTACTTTACCAGTCCACATCTCGTGAGGAGTTTTGGCAACTTTCTTTGTAGGGACTAGATTAAGGATATGGACGGAAGTCTCTAAGGCATACCCCCAAAATGATATTGGTAGCGAAGCTCGACTCATCATGGAACGAACCATATCCAACTAGGTTCGATTACGCCTCTCAGCCACACCATTCAACTGTGGTGTCCTGGGAGGTGTCAATTGTGAGACAATCCTACATTCCCTTAGATAGTCAAAGAACTCTGAACTAAGATACTCACCACCACGATCGGATCGAAGCATCTTAATGTTCCTGCCCAATTGATTCTTGACTTCCTGTTTAAATTCCTTAAACCTTTCGAAAGTCTCTGACTTATGCTTGATCAAGTAGACATATCCATATCTACTGTAATCATCAGTAAAAGTCAAATAATAATGATTAGCATCCCTTGTGGCATGTTTGAATGGTCCACACACATCCGTGTGTACAAGGTCCAACAAACCTTCACCCCTCTCACACGAGCCTGTGAAGGGTGACTTTGTCATTTTTCCAAGTAAGCATGATTCGCAACTATCATCTGACTTTAGGTCAAACGACTCCAAGACTCCATCCTTTTGGAGTTGGCCTATGCGTTTCTTGCTTATATGTCCAAGACGACAATGCCATAATGATTCTTTATCCAAGTTATTATTGTTAATAGAATCAATACACATCACATTATTTCCTAAGTTATCAACAACAGACACAGATTCATACACACCATCACAAGGTAATGCTTTAAAATAAAGAACATTATTAAAGAAAGCATCAATAGAACCAACTTCATTATTAAATGAAAAGGTAAACCCTTGTTTGTACAATGCATGAAAGGAAATAATGTTTCTTGCCATTTCTGGCAAATAACAACATTTATTCAAATCTAAATTTAACCCACTACTTAGCGACAAAGTATAAACTCCAATCTTGGTGACATGTGTAACTTTCCTATTCCCCATGATTAAGTTTATTATTCCTTGCTCCACATTCTCACTTCTTCTTAGTCCTTGCAAGTCACAACAAATATGAATACCACAACCGGTATCAAGGACCCAAAATTTAGAATAGGGTGAGTTATTAGAAATGATAGTGTAAATACCTGCATGGTTGGGTTTAACTTTCCCATCCTTCACATCTTGCTGATATTTTGGGCAGTTCCGCTTCCAATGTGATTTTTCATGGCAATAGAAGCATTCAGCCTCTTTTGGGTCAGAAGAAAGAGTGACGAAACCTTTCTTGGTTCCACTTGAAGAAGAGCCATCAAGGGTCCGAGCCTTGGTACCCTTTGAAGAGCTCTTTCTCTTCTTCCCTCGACTTTTCCCGATTGCCAAAACCGGAGTGGAGTTTGGAGTAGGAGTGTTAACAACCGACTTCCCCTTAAGACCTGTTTCAGCGGTCTTGAGAAGTCCCTGAAGTTTGCTGAGTGTGACCTCTTCCTTATTCATGTGATATGTCATGCGGAATTGATCATAGCACGATGGTAAGGAGTGCAAAATGATATCTATTGCAAGCTCCTCAGGGAAGTTCACATTAAGCTTCAGCAATCGATCCACATACCTTTGCATTTTCTGCATGTGGCTCGTGACGGATTCCCCGTCCTTCATCATGGTTGTTATCATGGAGCAGATGATTTCATACCTCTCTTATCGTGCACTTTGATGGTATCTTTCCATCAGATCTTGGTGCATTTCATAAGGGTAGAAATCCTCATAGGACTTTTGAAGTTCCGCTGTCATCGTGGCCATCATGATGCATGCTACTTTGGTAGCATCCCTTTCATGTGCCTGAAAGTCAGCGATCTCCTGGGGAGTTGCAGTGGTCTCATCAATCTCCTTAAGCTCCTTGTCAAGGACATATTCTTTGTCCTCGTAGCGGGTAATCATCCTAATGTTTCTGATCCACTCATTGAAGTTGGATCCATCAAAAGTGACTTTCCCACACAAGTTCATAAGGGTAAAGGAGCCATTAGGATTAGAGCCAGGAGCAGCATTGTTTGAAGACATCTGAAGGAAGAAGACAAGATTAGTTTAGATATTAAGAGAGTCCTTAATAAAACACCCAGATGTAATATTAAGGCTAGGATCCAATCAGAATATATTATAACTTAGAAGAGGTATGTCGTAATCCAAGCTATAACATATTTGAAAGGTAGGTGAAAGACGATTCACCAATTTCCACCACGAAAACCGAAATATTAAATATTAGGTTTTGATTGGTTCTTAGAAAATTCCTAGATTCTTTCAGATTCAATGAAATTTTCAAAGTCATGTTTCAATCTCGAGTGTGCCCTCCAAGTTTTGTGACTGGGATACCGAGGATCACAAAACGAGGTGTGAAGTAACCATGCAAATCACTTGGTACCCTTAAAGTTTATCACTCAATCGATGTGCCAGTAAACCACACACGCTCCACCGATACTATAATAAACCTTAAGTCACCCTTTACCTACCTTGTTAAGTCCAAGTTAGTGTGCCGGTTAACCACACACGCTCCACCAACGACTTAAACAAAGTGTAAAGTGTAATTTCATGGATTAGCACCTTATTCACATTTTTCCTAAAGTAACTAAGATTGGGAGTTTAATAAAACATTTAGTTACTTTATAATATTCATCATACTTTTAATGAGAATTTATAAGTCCTTGTCCTACCTGTTCGGCTAACAACCCTCCACCAGTCAAGCGAGCGGTGGGTGAGAGTGGACACCCATTAAGTTGTCATTTTATAGGCAACAACCTTATACCCACCTTATAGACCGACTTCGTGAATGAGGCGTACTAGCGGTAAGACGACTTTAATCTTATACATATATATATATATATATATATATATATATATATATATATATATATATATATATATATTATTAACTTATAATATTATAAGTATAAGGGTTGAATTTTAACTTTTAAAATTCTAAGGGTTGGAACTAAAGTTTTAATCAAGACTTTACTTGTTCCAAAACTTGAGGGCAAGTTTTGTAAACTTTCAAAACTTTTCATTTCTTGTAACTTATGAGTTTAATAGAGTAATAAAAATGAAGACTCTTCATTTTTCTAACTCTTGTGTTCTTTTAATGGTTTTAAATCAAGTGACTTTTGGTTTTCCATAACTTGAGGACAAGTTATGGACTCCATTAAAACACATTACGATCAAGAATTAAACTACCACATAGGTTACAAATAATTCCTATGATCATCTAAACATCATAAGATCAAGAACATGAACATGAACACTATCATGAATCAAAATTAAACTTAAAACTTTGTAACTTTGATAACTAGTTGTTGTAAATGGATTAGGAAGGACATTACTCCATCTAAAATCAGTTTTCAAGTACCAAAACAGTTTAGGGTAATGTTTCTGGTCCATTTCCAGCAACTAAAGTCGAAAATTTGCACTCTGTGGCTCCTACTCGCCGAGTGCATGAACCTACTCGGCGAGTAGGTTGAAATACAAGTCAACTCGGCGAGTCTCCCCATGGACTCGGCGAGTTCATTAGGCAGACAGCAAGCTTTTAGACTTTTTTCAACTTTTACGCACAAATAACAAACAAACAAGCCTAGGCTCTGATACCACTTATGGGATTTTGAGCATTCTAACACTTCCTAAGTGTACATGCAATCCTAATAACCTTGGATCTATGTTTGTCTAATTATCATGCAAAGTTGAATTCCAAGGTTATATTCCTATCTAGCATACATGGGGAACATTTTTTTTTAACTTGAATGAAAGATAGAATAACTTACCTTGTTGTTGCTTATGTTCCTTGAAACCTTGTGAGCCTAGCACCCCAAGTGTGATGCCTCAAATGCTTCACACAACACCAAATGCTCTTGGAAAGACTTTTGAGAGAATACACACTTCTTGAAATCGGCCTAGCCCTCTTGTTTCATATGTGTAGCCGATTTTGGTGGAGAATGGGATTCTTATATAGTGTTGACACATCTAGGGTTACACCATGTAAACCCTAATGTGTCATGACTCTTCATTTCCATGACCCATGGGTTTGTAACTCCCATGGAGCATCGTATGGGTGGAACCCAACTTGATAAGATATGAATGATTTACATAATCAACCCATATACTTAATTAGTTATTTTTTGATCACTTAATTAATTCTAAATTAATTCTTGATCAAACTAATTAATAATATTATTAATATATTAGAACTTATAATATATTAATAATCTCCAAGTGTTATTTCTCTCATTTAGTCTATCCAATTGCATGGTGCCATGCAACCCAAATGGACCATGCCGGGTCGGGTCAAGTACTGACCAGAAATAGTTATGGACTTAGACACCTTATCCAACACCAACCTCCTCCCACCAGTCTCGTGCCTTGTTCTTCAAAAGACATGATGCAAGTCTGAACTTTGCCCCTGGAGGAAACTACTAGTGCGGAAAGCGTTAGCAACATCTGTTAACCATCGTCTACTCGTTATCAGGTCCTTCTCTTCATAGTAGTCCGGAGCCCCACACGCCCGGAATTCCCTGAAAGTCAGTGAATGCGCCCCAACCAAGGCCACCATCTCAAAACGAAATGAGCTTAACCGCTCATCCAAAATCTCCAGAATGTCCTCCTTGACCGTACCAAAGACCACATGAGTCTACTCAACAATGCATCACGCAATCTCTGACGAAATGAACTCCCTCGTTTGGTCATCCAACTGCCCAACTCCAGAACCTGAGCCCGAGCCCTCCTAACATCAGAAATGGCAACTGGCCTGCCTCGCAGAGTTACCATACTAAAAATAGACCATATAAACCATCTGAATACGAATCAAAATATATCGAGGGATCACAAACTCTACAAGTTTCCTAGTTACATCGTAACTCTCCTTGACTCGAGTATGGATCCTCTGCTTCTAGTAGTATGGGCCCATACTACCTTCCACATCTATCCATGCTTTCCTTAAGGATTGCCTTGAATCCACCAAGTCACTTTATATCCGTACATTTAACCCTCAGCAAGATAAGGCTCCCAGCACTACATCTCTTCCTAGGTTTTCCTAGGGAAAACTCCACACTACTCTTCGCCATCAGCTGCAGAAGGAACTCCCGCTAACTTCCTCTAACTAGCTCATGAATACAATTACATATCACCAGAACTAGATAATTCTTTGAATGAGAGGTCTCATGCTACAACGGTCAGACTCAAACAAGAACTACGAAATAGAGTTAAAACCTAATCATCTAAAATTATCTAGTCTCAATAATATGTAACTTAACATATTCCCTTACTAGTTAGCTGAAACTAGTGAGAACTCCTAAAAAGCACAAACCAAGCAGCATTCGAGCATCAAGTAATCAGAACCAAGCATAAACTAATCAGTCCATCCTATCACTGACTGATCAGTACTAGCATGATAGTCTACAAGCTCATTCAATAGGCAATCAAAGGCATCTCTCCTACCATTCTATCATGCAAATGTTGAGAAAATCCTTAGCCCTAACTAGCATGCGATTCACAGATTCACAAATCAAATCATATATGAAAACATGTATGGGTATTGTAGGAAAACTTACTTGAGCTCAGTCGATTGCATGCACCACACTCTGTTTTTTGTATTAGAAAACCCTTTTCTTAAAAAACACTTCTTTTTGAAAAACCTTACCGGATCCTAAGTTTGAGTTCAGAAATACCCGAGAATATGTCTGAATCCCTCAAACCAAGGCTCTGATACCAACTTGTAACTTCCCAAAAATAAGACCCAAAAATTTCATTTTTAATTTCATAAAAATAGTAATCCAAGACATTGTCATACAACCCAAAAGACCCAAGCATGTCACTACATCATATCATATTAGAGTAAATCTCAAAATATGGAAAAAGGTGGTGTGTGGTCTGCAATCATCTTGGGCTCTTCCTTTTCGATCCTGAAGTACCTGAAACATACACTTAAAATTGTAAGTCCAAAGCTTAGTGTGTTCCCCAAAATACCCCATACCATATACAAATAAACACATATTGGGCCACCGCCCCACATCGGGCCTCGCCCGACATCGAGTTCCACCCGACCTCAAGCCCCGCTCGGATTACAGATCTGACATTCATTAGTCCCCGCTCGATACACATAATAAACATATAAATATACTCCCTCCGTCCCAAAATTATAGTCCATCTTTCTTTTTTGGTTTGTCCCAAAATAAAAATCCACTTCTAAAAATAAATAACATTTTTACCAAAATACCCCTCATTATTTTTTAACCAACTAAGCATTTAATGGAACATTAAATGCAAAGTAAGGACAAAACTGTCATTTTATTGTATAAAGTTAGTAGTAATTAATGCTTCCTTAATCTGTGTGTTTTTTTGTCCGTGGACAATAATTTTGGGACGGAGGGAGTATAATCATGCTAACACATGCGATAATCACAAAAACAATAGCATATAATACAATCATTGGGCACCTCCCGACATCGAGCCTTGCACGATATACATACCAACATACAAGAGTCACGCAGACATTAAGCATCCTATCATAATAATCATAGGCTGGTATTGGTGCCTTCGACCTGTTAAAGACAATGAGGAAACTCACCTCAAACTGCTGAATCTCACAGATAAATCTCTTACTGTTTGCCCGCTAAACCCCCACGCTATAATCACAAAATAACATCCAATGAATAATTGGATCCTGACTCTCACTAAGAGTCCAAACTAGGGTAAAATACTTTTTTACCCTTTCCATAACTTGGCCTAAGGACAAGGCCCAAACCAACCCAAGAGGCCTAAAATCCAAAATAATCACCCAAAGCCCAAATATGGCTCAAATTTCCAAATTGGTCCCAAATCCCTTCATGGGCCTTCAACCAACAGAGTCCAACTAAATAGTATCAACCCAAAAATAGAATTCTGATTAACCAATAAGGCCCAAGACTACTAAGGTCCAACATGGGCCCAATACTGAGAAGCCCATAAATCTGAAGCCCCATGTTGAGTACTGTGACATCCCCAAAATCTCGGCCAGAAAAGACCAGTTTCATTTATGTTTTTTAAACATTTTCAGAGTAAATCCTTTTGATTTTTAAAAGAGATGCGGAATTTGTTCCCAAAAACAATACATGATAGAATAGATTTTTATCAAAACATTTCATAAAGAAATATGATTTCATTTCATAATCAAAAATCGGGATGTCATGTCCCGATACAGATCATAAAGCATAAACGATAACATTACAAGTCATTCAACAAATATATACATATACAGACTTATAAACAAAACAACTTGATGATTCATCCATCTTATGCCCTTGCGCCACTTCCTGTAATACAAATAAACTGAGTGGGTCAGGCTTGGGAGCCTGGTGAGCATATAGGATTTTCAACCCTCAATAAATAATTATATTAATTTCAACAATCAACAATAACTCGATTACCCATTCCCGTTATCCTCACTTTACATCCCTAAAACAACATCTATTATAAGGAACTTAATTTAGGATTTTCATCGGGACGGACATTATTGCAAAGGGGCTTCCTTAGCAATAAATATCCTAAAGGCAACCATGTGGGGGATAGAGTACACCGGTGAACACATCGTTCACAACACCTACAGGTTATGAGTCTGCTAGTGTTCCACATGACTGTCTAGAATAGTCCGTGGTCGTCATCCATACTCTGCTGAATGACTAGAATAACACCAACAACATCGAGGTGTCTCATCTGTTTATTACACACCAACTATCTACCCATGTTCTACCCAACATATTAGTAGATAAAAATAAACATTTTTATACAAAGTTTAAAACGTGTATAGCATGCTCGATCAATACATTTTTCCACATAACAGATGAGGCACACACACACATAACACATATTTCATAGAGAATAAATCAGATCTATGAGATAGAAGAAAGTGAATATACATTCACACATATAATCAACAAAGTATACACGTAACACGTATTTCGTATAAAATACTTCATAATAATGTGTTAGAAGAAAATGACTACACACTCACTTGATCAGAAGATGATCGGGCAGCACTACGGCTTGCAGAAGTAGTGTTTCTCTGTAGATCCAGAAGATCTTCACAAAAATCAGGCTCCTCGCGAGCAGGGCTTCGGCTCGGAAATCTCACTTCTCGGGATCCTCGGGGCTTTGGATCTTGCTTCGGGGCTCGGGAATGATACCGGGGCTTCGGGATATGATTGGCACGCAAATCGAGGCAAAAACTAGAGAGAAGAAAGAGTTTGAACAAGAGAAAATGGCTGATCTCGGTTTCTATTTATAGGCTACTGGGTCTGGGATTACGTTGGGCGTAATTTCCATGTACATTGGGCGTACTCAGTACGCTGGGCGAAATTAAGTTACGCTGGGCGTACTTTGACGTCACTGCATGCGTCAATTGGTGGCACTTGAGTATTGGTCAGACAAGTTGCATCCCTCTGAGTACGATGGGCGTACTCAAATTACGCTCGGCGTAATTTGACTCGTCAAACTTCTAAATTGCGTAACTTTCGCATACGAGCTCCGTTTTCGACGTTCTTTATATCCACGCGTAGGTCAGACCATACTTTGCAACTTTCATTTAGACTCAGTCGGCTAATTTTGACTTTTATTTTTATTATTTATTTTTAGAAGGCCGGGACAGAAAAACTTCGTTATAAATTCATAACTTCTTCGTCCGACGTCCGTTATCGCCTAACTTTTCATCGTTTTGCTACTAACAACAAGATCTTCGATTCTCGTTTAGATTGTTTCGGCTAAAAACCGCTCGATCTCAAATCGAGTATTCGGGCTGCATACTGCCAAGTCGAAACTTTAGAAAATCATAACTTCCTCATACGAAGTCAAATTTGGGTGTTCTATATATATTCGGAAACCTCGTTTCAGCCACTACAACTTTATGCAAAAATATCGAGTTTATTTTACACTTAAATTTTGAAGCTCATTTTATTCTTAATTCATTAAATTATAATAATTAAGAAAATACACACATAATTCACATAATTCACATAACTCACAAATAATATATTTTTATTATTTCAAATTGGTTTACAAAGGTTAACCTAGACTATTACATCAACATTAATGACAAGCCCAGAAACACAGGCGTTACAAGTACATAGGGCGTACTTAGCTTGTACGCTTAACGTACTCGCTTTGGGGCTTGTATGTGCAACGTACCAGCTTGTACGCCCAACATACTCCCCAGCTTGGCCACTTTCCATCATTAATCTCTTAATCGGTTAAGACTTCAACCCAACACTTATATCTGACTTCCTTAAGGTAGGCTATCACGTAAAGTTGGCAACTTTATGTGCATGCAGCCTTAATGGGGTTCTATAGCTCAAAAGAACTTAACAAAGGGTCTTAACACATGTATAAGTCCATAAACACCTCAAAGATTGCATTTTTATGGATAAAGGGACCAAAAGAACCCTAGATCTACCATCAATCACTTCTGGAGTGAATCAAGAGGCTCAACAATCATTCTGTGGACTCAAAAAGCACAAAATGGCACCAAAACTAGATCTAACATCATATATTAGCAAGATGGAAGCTTTTTACCTCACAAGGATAGCAAATGATGAACAAATCTCAGATCATCAAGCCCCAAGCACAACTCTAAATGGTTCATTCTTCTTCTCCTTTACAAAGCACCAACAATCACTCTTTATGGCTCAAATCTCTCAAGAACTCACTAGGGTTTCGATTTCTGGACAAGAGGGGATGAAGGTTGTCTAAACATGACCAAATAAGGTTATCATATGGCTTAAATAGGGTGCATTACCCTAAAAATTAGGGTTTCAT
Organism: Lactuca serriola; assembly: GCF_051521515.1. Taxonomy (NCBI): domain Eukaryota; kingdom Viridiplantae; phylum Streptophyta; class Magnoliopsida; order Asterales; family Asteraceae; genus Lactuca; species Lactuca serriola. The sequence continues at coordinate 23,022,710 of NC_136408.1, forward strand.
TAACCACACGTACGCCATGCGTACATAATGTACGCCCAGTGTACGTGGACCAGAGGCGCGATCACTCTGGGCTAGTAAGCTAAGTGTACCGCCCCGTACGCCCTGCATACTAGCTCGAAGGCCAAAAAAGAAATATATTCACACTTAGGGTTAAGAAGAGACATACCCGAAAACGAATGTTACAATTAACCCTACCTGCCTATGATTAAAGAAGATAAGAGGGCTGGAGCTTGCCCCTTCGTCGACCAACACCATCAGCCACCATTGCCACCGAACACCATCAACCCCTCCTGCAGTGACCATTCACCCTCTTTTTTCTTATCGAGGTGCATCTCAAAAAACTTATCTATCCTAATCTGCAGCGATTCCTCCGTTCCCCCTTATTCTTGTACTGGTAATCCATCCATCATTAGCTCCACAACCCCCATTGAAGACCCCAACGGAAAACCCTATACTGCTATCCTCTACCAGTACTCCGCCACCAACCGCTAACGCTTCCGCCTTGTCTGCAACAATCTCCCTCTCCCTGTTTTTCTTTACCATTTTCTAGCAACTTCATATGGCATCTATAAAGAAAGGTTTTCATTGAAAGATTAATAGGGGCAGTAGGAGTGGAGCAATGGAGATTAAATGCAAAAAATATAGGGTCGGTGCCTTGTCGGTGATGGTGACGCTGAGTGGCACAGGTGGCCGGAAAAGTCCATCTCACATCTCCATTGAAATAGATATAAGTTAAATTATGTATCCAAAGATCACAATCGTCAGGTAACTGTTATTATATGTTTTTCTTGAATACTTAATCACGCGTTCGAGATTCATTATGGCTTCACTTTTTTTGATCCTAGTCTTCTATTTTTGTTTAATTATAGTCAATAATGGATTCACCTATAACTTTGCAATGGTGAACTCCGGAACAATAAATGAACACTACGAAATTAGAATCAATACAGGACAACATAATGGAATTCTCAAACAATTTCATAAGTGAATCTAATAATTCTTCGTTCAATGATTCACTTGCTCAACCTGAATTTTACCAGTACATCAGCAAATCAGATGGTGAAGTCATCCAACTTTAGGTACATAGAATTATAGAATACTTCCAGATAGCATATAAAACAGTTATTTTATCATGTTCACATTGTATCTTGTAGCATTTTTCTTCTTTGATATTTGAAAAGGATATTGTTGAAATTTGATCTCTCATCTTCCTCATTAATATCAAGCACCAAAGGAATAGTCATCAAGTAGTAGCAGTAGCAACATCACACTGGTATCTAATATGATGAGGGTAATTCTGCCAGCAAGGAATCTCGAATTCCAATTCGGTTAGAATTAAATCTTGAGTTCCAATGCTTAAGTTCCAATTCAACCTAAGCATTGAATTTTATATGAGCTATCATGTCTAAAACTTGTAGTTTTTCTGCACTCACTCATTGGTTTGTGCATTTTCCTTCAATTTTTACATATGGGTTTTGGTGCAATTCACAACTCCTCGTATTTGTACCAAGGACTTTATTTTTTACTTTTCATTTGGTAATGTATTTTTCGATTCTAAACTAAATTTGGATTTGGTTTCGTAGAAGCAGCCCTAAAACCAAACCTCGTGCTGAGAGTGATGGGCTTAAAACGTCTAGTAATTGTACTATTTGAAGAGCTATTTATTGGTACACTTCCATAATCTCCATCCATCCAAAAAATTCAAGTTTGATTGGAATACAGAATTGAAAATAATGCTTGACAAATGGAATGTTGAACTGAAACGATGCTTGAAGAATGGATCATTATGTAAGAATATTTATGAATTCGTATTTAAGTTCAGATGTGTATGAATATATCAGAATGTTGTTATTCTTCTTTAATATTATAATAGAATAACATTTTGACAAAAAAAATATCATAGAACATCATTTTAAAAAAAATAATATTTTTCAAACTAAAATTGAATTAATTAAAAGAATCATAATTCAAAACTATGATAATCAAAAGTCCCTAAAAATCCGAAAATTCTCTTTTTTAAATTTGTGTTTCCTAATTAAAAGTAATGAAAGTGTATATTTTTACCCTCTTTTAATTAAATGATTTTATTCTATTTTTTAATTTAAAAGTATGGATAAATGTATTTTTTTAAATAACTAAAATGATTGACCTATAATCGTTCCTACATCCATACAATAATTAGTTAGAACACAATAACCTAAAAAGGTATATATATATATATATATATATATGGATTATAAATTCATTATGGAATGAAGTGTAAGTTTTGTTGGAATGAGGTCCAACCAAAACATAATTGGACAGTATACTAAATAATAATACACTGATACTTCAGAAGTTGAAATCATATATGATTGGATGAACTAGGTCATTAAAAAACTAGGTTGATTCCTTTCATCCAAGGATAACCTAGAAATATTTTATGACTTTAAGAGTGTACCTAATCAAGCTAAGATACTCTATGTCACATTAGAACACCAATCATATTCTCCATTATATTTAACTATACTTAGAGTAAAATCAAATATGGAGATGGTAGTATTATCAGAATTCACACAAATTAAATTTACTCAGACAAATTAATAAAGTCATTCTTTTAAGTTAAGTATGAATGGTCACGCTTTATCTATAAGACTTCATTATTCTAAAAATGAGATTTTGATTTGAATTTAGTATTTGGATACTGAAACATTAAGGCAACAACTATTATATTATTTTGATATATTGGGATATTATCATCATATCAATACTTGTTGTGTTCTATATTAACATGTCTAATAAATGAATAATCTCATTATTCTAAAAGTTCATAGTCGGTTATAAACGTGGGAGCAATTATGAAGTAAAACTAATATGAATTGGATTAATTGACTCTCACCAGATGAAAGTAGGCAAGTGATTGTAACCAAAATTCATATGTACTTTTCAGAGAACTCGTACCGAATAGAACCACATCAAGTTCACCTCATAGATTGCTTTTATGAGTGATACCTGATTAAAAGTTACTATATGTGTACCCTTACACCTGAGATATATAATGGGACTTAAGTGTAGGGAGTGACATAATCAACCAATAAAAACTGACGAGCTCTACCTGCTAGCTTTTACCTCCAGTCTTTTTTATTCCTAAGATAAACGGTAAATTAAATCGATAAGTTTTTATTCCAATCATGTATAGACTGCCAAAATGGAACTAAAAACATAATCACAAAATTTTAGTGTTGCTTTGTCGGTTGAACCATCTAACTTATAGAAACACGACAACTAATTCCTATTTCAGTATTCCATAAAAATCTAATAGAAAAAAGGTGTCATCCATGTGGAAAGAATTTGTAACAAGGAAGTGTTGATTTCAAATTTTTTTCACAATAACTTCCGAATCTATTATTCGAATAAATCAAACAAATAGGATAGACATCGGTAGATGACGGTAAAAAAAAGTCAATTCAATCAACAAACCAAAAATATGAAATTATAAATTAGTGATTGACCTGATTAAATATTCAATGCACTAATGGTTCATTATCGACTGACAAAATGAGAGAAAGAGGAAGAGAAAGGACAGAGAAAAATCAAAAACTCTTTGTAACTAGGGAAAAAAGAATAGATGGGTTTTTGTGAGAATGTGGAGAAGAATAAAAAAGGAAACGAAATCCATGGTTTATAAGAGTCTCTATCAGAAAATTAAGGATTGGACACAAATTAGATATTTACCTCAAAACCAAGACTTGATTTCCAGAAGACGGGGTAGGAATGAGATTCTTGAGTGGTGTGCAAGAATCACGAGCGGTGGTACAAGTACTTGAGAATATAGATAGAGATGGTGTAATATGATGCTTAAAATCAACCAATATAAAAATCGAGTTTCATTTGCCCAAGAAAGATCATTTTCTAGAGAGAGAAAATGGAAGAGAAGAACTTGATAGCTTCTGGTTCTAGTTTATTGATCATTTTTATTTGGAACGCCATATTGGTGACCTCGAAGACTCGATTTTCAAAAGGCTTTATTAAAGAATCAAAAACCTAATTACCAGTGACCAAGAGGAAAGAGCTAGAGAAGGATTGTGGTGCAGAGGTTGAGGGAGGTGGAACGAATGTGAGAGGTGCCGATGGGTGAGAGGGAAATAAAGATTTGCTCTTCTCTTATCCACAGAAAATGAAAAGTTGGAAATAACTGGTAGAAGAGATGGAGGCGGTGTGTATCATGTGTGTGAAAATGTACAGGTGTCCAAAAAAATGTTTGTTATATATATATATATATATATATATATATATATATATATATATATATATATATATATATATATATATATATGGATTATGACTTCATTATGGAATGAAGTGTAAGTTTTGTTGGAATGAGGTCCAACCAAAACATTATTGCATAGTCTACTAAATAATAATACACTGATACTCTGGAAGTTGAAATCAAATATGATTGGATGAACTAGGTTATTGAAAAACTAGGTTGAGTCCTTCCATACAGGGATAACCTAGAAATATTTTATGACTTTAAACGTATACTTAATCAAGCTAAGACACTCTATGTCACTTCAGAACACCAATCATATTCTCCAAGATATTTAACTCTACTTGAGTAAAGTCAAATATGGAGTCGATAGTATTTTCAGAATTCACATAAATTAAATTTAGTCAGACCCATTAATAAATTTCTTTTTTTTCAGTTAAGTATGAATGGTCACACTTCACCAATAAGACTTCATTATTCTAAAAATGAGATTTTGATTTGAAGTTAGTGTTTGGATATTAGAACACTAAGGCAACAAGTATTATATTGTTTTGATATATTTGATATTATCATCACATTAATACTTGTTGTGCTCTATATTAACGTGTTTAATCCATGAATAATCTCATTATTCTAAGAGTTCATAGTCGGTTATAAATGTGGGAGAAATTATGAAGTAATACTAATATGAATTGGATTGGTTGACTCTCACCAAATGAAAGTAGGCAAGTGGTTTTAACCAAATTTCATATGTACTTGTCAGAGAACTCATACTGAACATAACCATATCAAGGTCACCTTATAGATCGCTTTTATGAGTGATAATTGATTAAAAGTTATTATATGTTTACCCTTACACCTGAGATATATAGTAGGACTTAAGTGTAGGGAGTGTTATGATTTGATATGGTCAAACGGCGTTTATAAAAATCATTTTCAAGTATGGTGTGAAGTATACAAGAGGCTTATGTAGTCAAAGGGATAACTGATAAACTTACCTTATACATCAATTAGAGCTTTGAGTTCTGGGAATTGGATGTTGATGAATGACATTCTTCATCGTGTGTTACTGGGGGCAGTGAAATGTTGCTAGACGTTCAACACTGTCTATATCAATCTATCATAAGTTTTGTGCAAGTGGGAGATTGAAAGATCTTATATGCCCAAGAGTCATTATAGAATGATATTGCTAATGATATATGATCCTATAGGGTCACACCTTATAGCAAGTTACTACTAATTGATTTTTTATTAGAGTAATTTTGATTATTAGTAAATATAAACACTTTTATTTAATTGTATAAACATTATTTTATGAAAATAATATTTTCTAACACATAATGAATTATTGTTTATAGGAAATAATAATAAAAGAAAACAAAACTAGCTTAATATCATATGATATGAATATTACTATTGTGCACAACATTTTGGTCACTTTGAGTAACAACTTAGTTGTCATCCAACTAGCTAGTTATGGATATAGTAATGAGCAATTGAAACCATGTCTCATTGACCACAAAATGTTAGCTTCCTTAGGATGGTGATACGTTACTTTTGCATTGTTTATTACTTCACCCATGCATGTAAGAAAGGCTTTCACCTTTATGCTTTATTGTCTTGACGTTGTACATGCTTGGATGCACAAAAGAAAAGAGATTGAAAGCATGATGAGTTAGTTGTTTCACTTACATCTTCTCTTCTTCTTTTCTTACCAGTTGCCAAGAACAAGAGGTTATTTTTCCTTTTCCAAGTTTTGTTTTTTTGGTGCATGATCTTGGTTGATTAAGTTGCTTCTTCTTTAAGCATACTTTAGTATATGTCTTAGAGGCTTAAGAACAACTTAATACAAGTTAAGAATAACAGGGTTTTTTTTGGTGGGTACATTATGGGTTCACTACTGACCCTAAGTTATAACTTCTAATACATATGTTGCCCCAATAATCTTCTTTTTTGGAAATATTTTTGACTTTTATCTATAAGGCATGTGGACCAAATACACAATTATTTTCTTCTTATTCTTCATACTTAACTTGTAGCCTTTGAATGGCAGATCTTGAAAATTTGAGATGATACTCATCTGTCACAACATATTTTTTTTTTCAAAACACACTTTAGTTATATATGTAGGGCTCTCACATGTTTCTTTTTCAATTGGCTTCATGAGATTCCATTAAGTAATTGGATTAAGGATAATAAAGCCAATTCCAATTCCTTCTTCATCAGCATCAAGCATGTTTATCTCTCCATCTTTTATAATTGATGGGCCAACTGGTTTTTCCTCATGCCTAATAATATGAATACATGAAGTAGCCAACTTCTTATCGTCACATATATTGATAAAATCATCTTTTTGAGTGTAGTCCATACCCCTATAAAGTGTAACATCTAATGACAATTGACTTTCATCCTCACTATTGCCATTATCAATATAATTACACACATTACTTTATTGAAAAAAAACATAACAAATCTGTTGTTATGTAAGTAAACTGTAAAACATAATGGAAAAACCTAGAGTATGTTCGAGTCTGAAACCATTATATTGGACCTTACGATTCAGAATATAAAAAAACACTTGATTATGATGCCGAGAAAACAAAAAATAGAAAACCTAGGTGGATAACTTACTTGGCTGAGATGTTTAGATTTGGTTCAAAACCTTGGTTCGATTGTAGATACTTGATTCAAAAACAACTGGTACAATTTTAGAGAGTTATCGTGGATGAGACCAACTTTCAAAACTCTACTCCTTACCAATTTTGAATAAATCCACTATATTGGATTTGGTATAATTTTTTCAAATAACAAAGTCTAATTTACATCATTAAAAGAAGAGAAATTAAATATCCTTCTATTTTTTTTTCATACAAATCCTCCTACCCAATGATACAGTGACATGTGTAACATTTAATGTTTATTTAATGATATTTTAATATATTAATATGACACATGTCATCATTTAATTGAGTATGAAGATTTGTAGAAAGAAAAATAAAAGGATATTTAATTTCTCTTAAAATAATCATCTCATCAGTTTTACATGCTAAACCGACAATAACATGTAAGAATGATCACGATGGAAATTTTGTTTAACAAATTATTGAATTTTATCTTAAAATAAGTAAAAAAAAAATATTATAATAGAAAATTGTCCTTATTTTATGAAAAACAATATAATTATTTGATTTTTTTCCATAACCTTTAATTCAAATACAATTTTTTGGTATATGAATAACAAAATATTAATGATGTTTTTGTTGTTATTAAAAAGCACTTTTACGTTTTTAAGTTTTAACCAATTTTCCAAACATTAATCAAATTAAAAAATGTACTTTTGTTTTTTCGCCATTTTTTTTTGTTTTTCTTATAATTTACTTTAAATATTTAATTACTAATTATACTAATGTACTGCAGTGCATGTTAACAGAATGAAATCAAATAAAGTGTTGTTGTATTTATGGTTATATATTGGTTGATTAGAGAGTGAGAGGGAGGGGGTTAGGGTGTCCTTACTGCCAGTCTCCCTTTTGCTCTCTCTCTCTTTCTCTCTCTTACACACACTTGTGTGTGTAAATTGGCTCAAAGGCTTCGGTTTTCTGAATTTTCATCCAATTCTCGATTCTTTCACCTCACAAATCTTGACAGAAAATTGGCTCCTTGTGCTGATCAATCCTGTTGTTCTTTGCATTTCCCAATGGCGTTTGTTCTTCTACTCTGTAAGTTTTAGTTTTCTTCCGTCATGTTTTTGAGATTCTTCTCCCAATTACAAATTTTTGCCTTCTTAATTACCTAATTCATGTTACTGCTTGTTTTAGATAAGGTTTATCTGTTACGCGATGATTTCATTTTCGATGTTTCGACTTCTGTTGTTAGTTTCATCCCTCCGAGGCTCTGATCTGTAGATTTTAGCGTATGCTTGATTTATGTTATATCTGTGAGTTCGTCACAAGATCTGATATAATTTGATAACTTTTCGTATATCTAAACCGAATTAATCCAAATGCAGCAAGTTTTACGTCCTCTGTGATGATTTTATTCCAATTCTCGACATTTTAAGCCTAAAAATCAGAATTTGGGAGTAGATTTTGTCAAATCGAAACGGTTTTTAGAGATAATGTATGCTATTCACTTTCAATTTTATGATTATCCGTTACTATATATGCTGGCGAGAATTTGTGTGTTGTGTAAAACTTGACATGCGTATTCCGTTTCCCTTTTTGACCTTCACAAGCACCTCGTGTGTTCTTTTTTCTTCTTTATTTCTTTGAGTGTTTTTTGGGGCAATGTTCGTAGGGATTTTACTTGTGAGTGCTAGAAGTAGTTGTTGACACTCATTCATACGTTCTCTCTGTGCTTTTTCTGGTTCTCTGAATTTTTTAGGGGAAAGTGTCAAATGAGAAATCTGTGTATGAAATTGTTAGTAGTTGTAATCTCAAAGAAAAAAAATAAAGGTAAAAATAAAGATTTCGATCCTTGTGCATTTGTGATGAGGAAGATAGAAATAAACAATCTTTCTGAACAGCATTTAGTTATTATCATTGTGGTACCCTTTCCATTTGACAGAGCCTTTTCAAATTGCTTTCACTTGGTACAATAGTACATCTGCACTGATTCATTTTTTTTGGCTCATGTAACTATCAAAACAGAATCCATTTATTTTTTTATCTTCTTTAGAAACTCAGTCCTTCGGTTAACATAAGGAAATTCAGATATCCACAGTGTTAATTTATGATGTTAGAATTGTCAATTTGCCATATGTTATGCTCTTGTCTTGATGCACATGGGTAGTTTTTATAACACTCACCAACTATCCATCTTTGAATATAAGGTTAAAAACTTAAAATGTTCATAGACAACAACAAAACTTTTCTTATTAATTGACATGTAACAAGTACATATAACTTTTATAATATGTAATGACATAAGTCATAACTCATAACTTATAAGTTTCGATTCTATTCATGGGCTCCCACTCTCTTTGTGTGTGTATGCATTTTGCCACAAAAAAGTCAAAGTCAACTCAAAGATATTATTATGAATAAACTATGTTTCCAGCTACTAAATGGAACAATAAATTAAGTATAGCTGGCTTGAAAGATATTGTTTTTAGTTAGACTGTCAACCGATCCAAGGTGTTTGGTGGAACCTAAAAAAATAAATTCCCTTTTTATTTCTTATACTTTCTAAATTAAATGCAAACGACTAATTATATATATATATATTTTTTCCATGTAGGATGTTATTTAGAAGCTGCACCATGAAATTTGTAACAAAGAAAGGACTGAAATCCATCGTGCCACTTCGTTTAAAAGGAAAATCCGCCACCCGTTTTTGTTTTTTCCCAAAAATAAAAGCCGAATATGGGCCCGGAAACACACCCGTTTATCTCAATGTCTATGACCTCACACCCATGAATGGCTATGCTTATTGGGCTGGCTTTGGCATCTTTCACTCCGGTGTAGAAGGTATGCTTTTCTGTATTAAGCCGTTCTTTCTGTATTAAGTCATACAGATACTGATTAAGTCTGTTATGATGTAGTTCATGGAGTGGAATATGCATTTGGAGCTCATGATTATCCGACTAGTGGTGTGTTTGAGGTTGAGCCACGACAATGCCCGGGGTTTAAATTTAGGAGGTCGATATTAATCGGGACTACATGTTTGAACCCAAGCGAGGTTCGAGAGTTCATGGAGCATCATGCTGCAAACTACAATGGTGACACGTATCATCTAATTGTCAAAAACTGCAACCATTTTTGCAATGATATTTGCTACAAGTTGACTGGAAAGCAAATCCCTAAATGGGTTAATCGGCTCGCTAAATTGGGTATTATTTTCTTAAATCTTTACTTGTTTTATCATTGGATTAAGTCACGTCACCATTAAGTCCATTAAGGATTGTTTCTTTTTGACTTGATGGATATTAGACTTGATCAGGAGTTGTTTCTTTGACTTAATACATTCAGAATGTCTGAATATGGTAAGTCCAAAAAAATTGGCTGGATCTATTCAATAATCAATACTTGAAATTTACAATAATTGCACAAAACGTCTAGAAACCATTTAATAAAAATGAATTTATTAACATACCAAAATATTATATTAAAATATGATACAATTATGCTTCTCAAAATATAAAAAATTTCATTTTCTTCATTTAATGCGAAATAACATGGAAAGTATTTGTATATGTGTTGATTATTAAAAGTTGAAGGAGTCTATTTTCACATTTTACTAAATAATATATTGTATGTATAACTGTAAAGTCTTTTCGTTCGTCTTTTATGGATACTTTAATTTTTAAACAGAAATAGTAAAATGGTACTTTACTCATATTCAAATAGTTCATTGAACGGTTGTCATTTTATTTGAAGATACATGTTTACACATTGGGTATTAGTTGTTGTTATATATAGGTTACCAAATTAAGTGATATGTGTACAGGTTCAGCTTTTAGCTGTGTACTACCAGAAGCCCTAAAAGTGTCTACAGTGCAACACGATCCACGATGCTTAGCATACCAGGGTGAGGGTGAGGGTGAGAGTGAGATGCGAAGGCTAAGAAGCAGTAGTTTTAGTTGCCTAGCATCGGTTTCATCAAGGCAGAGACACTTGTCCACATCTTCTTTGCTTTTGCAGTCGCCTTTGAAAGGGTGCTTGCCACCTTGGGAATTGAGACGTTCTACCAACAACTCGTGTGCACAATGACAATTAGATTTGGTTTTTTTTCTTCTAAAAAAAAGGCGGTTTGATCGTTAATTAGTTGTGTATTTGTAATCAAACTACCTATATAAGTTTTAGGAGAACCAATGTGTTTATTGATTGCACTAGTAGAGAAGAACCAATGTGCTTATATGATGACAGGGTCCCAATCTAACATACGTCGAACACACTATAATAAATATGAATCTCTACAGATAACATAATACAATACAACTAATGTTTTACTTAAGAGATACGTATTCCAAAAAAAAAAAAAAATTAGTCCGAAAGTTTCACTAATTTTGTTTTAAATAAATAAAAATGTATGTATGAGTCTGAATCTACCGTTGAAAAAACAAACCTGCATGAACACAAAAGAGATGGTTCAGATTAATTGAGGTATATCTAGGTTTCCATTAACACGATGATCTGATGAGATTTGGGTTGTGTTGTATAATAAGTAATATATAGTTTAAATAATGGTGAAACAACACACACACTTTATTGATAGATTTTGATTTTGTTAAGATTGATAACGTACATTACACGCGGGAAACATGTAATATTTAGTGATTGTTGTGTATTTTCAAACTGTACAACTTAAACAAAAGGAACTAAGTTATGGTGGGTGGGAGGCTGTGTACTGAATCAATCAATCAATCAATCGTCTTTCTCATGCAAAACAGTTAGCCTACCATTGAGAGCCGCATGATATACTCGTTTCTCTGCCAAACCAATATCTGACATTATTAAGTTACCCTGCACAACCAACATAGTCTTAATAATTATTACAAATTATAAAATGAAAATGAAAGCATATGTGTATATTATATATTATACCTCACGAGCCATCAATCTGCGAACATTTTCGGCGTATAATTTAGGATTGTCCTTCTCTTCTTGTGAGGGGTAATAAACTGGCAACCGTGTTACCGACATCTTATTTACAAATTGACATAACAGCAAAATCACATGCCGCACCTGAAAATTGGACAACAAACTGAAATTCCAATTCCTTCCAAAACATTTTGCGGACCAAAATGTCCTTTTAGAAGACAGATCAGCATTTAAATTTTAAACACTCACCCCAGATATGGAATCCCAGGCAGGGCTAAATCTTTCATAAGGATATTTCAAAATAACAGGAAGAACAGGAGCTTTTGCCAAAAATGCACCGGTTTTAAATGGAAGTATATAATCCCCATTTGTAGTTGTTCCTTCTGTATAAACAAAAACAAAGATAATTAAACTAAATTAGATACAGGTGGGTGGGATCAAAAATTAATAATTTTGCAGCTAACATGTGAATAAAAAAAACCCTACATTTCAGAAATACAAAAGAAATTATACACCTCAACACAAGTATTTTTAGCATTTAAAGAAGAAGGATTTTACTTGATAGAAATTTGTATATAAAATAATAACCTGGAAAAAGCATCATCATGGGTGCAGATTTATTTTCGTGGGCTTCCTGAATTCTCTCGTTCACCACAGCTGCAAGCAACAAAGTTAAAAAAATGAAACAGAAATTACATTTAAGAAAAAATGTAGAAAAAGAGAACACACACACACACACACACATATATATATATATATATATATATATATATATATATATATATATATATATATATATATATATATATATTATAGAGCATCATGAAATATATTTTGATCATTGATACAATCCCAAGAAATATACAATACAGTTGTCATCAAACATTTAAATATACCTGAAACGCCCTTTGTATTTGATGATTTTGACTCCCGCTGGACATATACACAACCAAGACACTGGCTGAAAAAACAAAAAATTGTAATTATAAAGCAATGGATAACAAATGTATAAACTATAAAAGAATAATACAAGAAGATAGAAAACAAGACTTCAAAAGTGTCTTTCTGATCTATGAATGTAGATTTTGCTGAATTTTATCTTCAGCATTGAAGGGATGTTTTTTTAACAGATAACAAATGAAAATATGGATGTGATTCAAACCAACCTTATAAGGCCAACCAGAGGAAGCTTGCCCACTGATCTCTTCAGCAATGATAAGAAACAAACCAAACAATTCAGTTTATATTACCACAAACTTAAATGGAAATAACTTTTTGGGTCTAAAAAATCAAAAAGTAGACAAACCTTGGCAACAAAACTTGGAAATGAGGAAGACATATGGTACAAAATATCCAAATGTGAAACATGGTTTGATATGATTACTCCAGGTCGTTCATCTTCTTCCTCAGATTGCTCATTCAAATCCACCTGACCATTGAAAGTAATCAAGGTAATCAAATGCTGGTTTGAACTTTGAACTACAAATACTACTGGTTTTGCAAAAGAAATAATAATATCATGTTTACACTATAACTGTTAGATACTGTCAGTAAGCACATACAATAAAGAATCTTGACACATAAAGTGCCCTTGCTAATGATGTTCCTAATACAGGAATGAATGATAGAAATCATGAACTCGAAAAGCCACTTTTGATAGGGACTTCTATGACTCAATTTACATATCCCTAAATTACCTTAAGAAGCAATTAACAAAGATAGTAAACTGGAAGCACATGGTTTACTGCATACTATATACATACACCAGAAATTAAGCTACCTCATTGTCGATACTTCCATTGATTTTTGGATTCCTGCAAGTCTCCTGAATCCAATAAAATCCGAATGCGAAAAGCATAATCCTAGAAAGAACCCTTCCAGACCAATAGAGAACAGTTCTCCTCCACCCACCCATGTGAGCGTAATCCTCCTGTTCGTCTTCCCGATTTGGTGCCATAAACAGAGTACACATCCTACAGATCAAGTAATACAGCACAACCACCGTCGTCGCCAACACCACCCGCAGAGGGAGGAGCGTAACGAGCGCAATTCCTAACAAAACCTTCTCCGGCCAGGGTAGCTCTCCACACCCCATGGTGCCATACACATCGTGTCGGACATACGCGGCGTATTTCTTCTCGAGCTCTTCGATGCTGGGGCGGGGTGTGGAGGAGTCAGATTTGTCGTCATCGGTTGTGGTGGTGGTGGTGGTGGCGGCGGTGGGGCTGAGGAGGGGGAGATCGTCATTATCAGAAGCGTCTTCGAGATTGGGTTGAGAAGTGGGAGATTGGGGTTTTGAAGATAAGTCTTTGAGCTGTGAATCCATTTAAGATGCGAGGGCTGATCTTGCTGGATTTGATGTTGATTGTTTGTATTTCATAGAAATGCGGAAGAGTGACAGTAGACGTGAAGATCGATGGTGGTGCCGGATGTAGGTGGTGGAGCTGGTTAGATATAACCCAAATACGAGAAGAGAAGTCCCCACCGCGATCACAAGAACTGAAGAAAGAGACTCCCAATCTCAATCTCAATCTCAATTATTATCTTAAATCTATTTAAAACTAAAAACAGAATACCATTCTCAAGCTTTTTATTATTTTTATTTATGGAAAAAGCGAAAATTAGTATTTTTTTATTATTATTTTTTTTAAAGATCAAGTGTGGATCAAGAATATGATTCTGTTATATTATCTACAAATACAATATATATATATATATATATATATATATATATATATATATATATATATATATATATATATATATATATATATTTAGTTTTAATTTATAAATCATTTAGTTTAACTAATGTTTACTTATTTGTAAAATAAAAAAAAATAAACATAATAATCATGTTAAACTTAATAAAGCTTTTAGATAAAGTTGTAACAAAGATATATACATTTTAGTTATTATCAAAAAATAAAAAAGTTATATCGATAAAAATCATGAAATTCTAAAACGAAGTAAATCATGCAATTTATTTATATAATAAAATGGATGATATGTAATTTTTTTATTGCATTATATGGTGGAATGGAATTAAATAATGGATATCAGCAATACAATAAAATTTTAAAATTATCTAATTAAAATTATTAGATAAATTGAAGACTTTTTTGTTCCGTATATATCGGATATCGGATATTACCCAATACTTAATTATATTCTTAAGTTTTGATTTTATAAAATCGAAGAAAAACTAATAATCCTATAACTTCGTCCTTAAGAACGATTTGATAACTATAAGAAAAATTCTGTCGATATTATAAAACTTTTTCTTCCTTTATCACTAAAATCATATGGAAATTCTGGATGAACATAAAAACATTTTCGACCACTTTCTTTCGTTTCCCATGTTTTCATTCCTTGAAAAGTAATTAGAGTACCCCTTTTCTTTTCTTTTCTTTTTTTCTTCAAAATATTTGAGAATAAAATTTTCGTTCTAAGAATTCGAAGGATGGTAGTAACAATGGTTCTAGAAGAAAATACTTGGGCATGGCATTTGAATTTAGTTATTTAACTTACTATGGTTTCACATGGGGAAGGTAATCATGAATGGATCTTACATTGGTTGTGTAAAGCTGATCCCAAAGCCCTATAATGGTGGTATAGGATCAAAGTCCTATAATGGTGGTATTGAGTTAGCCGGGTCACACCATCCCAAAGTCCCATGAAATAGCAGGTTGCTTACGTCATAAAAACTATATTCAGATTTTATCTATTGACTCTCCGCTATGAGTCTTAGCATAGCTTTCTATGATTCATATATGTACCTAGAATACATGACATTTAAATGAACGAAGTATGTAAGACAATCATTGTCTCGTGAGCTACATTTGTTTAGACACATAATTATTAGCAAAATCATTTGATAAAACTGTAATTTGACATTTATAAACGAGACCATGTTATGCAAGTCCTCACTCAATGCAAATCTTTTTGGGCCTTCCCGAGCCTCGGCTACTTGTTGAATCTAATGTACATAAGGGTTGCCCCAAATTGAGCGGGTCAAATAAAGTGACAATGATATACACCCCTAATTGGGTTGGTTAAATAAAGTGACAAATAATTACCGGAGAACAATCATCCGATCAATGCCCTGCAATTGGTCCCCATGCAGACCTTAGGTCTATCCGACACTTTCTCATTAATATGTAATTCGTTCATATGATGCATGACCACCATTTTCCTGACTCAATCTCACACAAATGATTGTTGTTATGCTCAAGCACTTTCAATAATAACATTGCATAGTAATATATTCAAACATATTGTGACTGTAAAATACAATTCTTTAATACTCTTTCAATAATTCATGTAACAAATCGTATCTAGATAACCATTACTCATGAAAGAGTTTATTTGTTCGATAACATTTGTCTTTCAAAACCTTTAGCTTACCCATTAGAAAAAGAGTTCATTTACTTGCTTGCTAGGATTTATTACCTTTTCAACAAAAAAAAAAAATCAAATCACTTTCAAGCATCTCACTAAAAACTTTACTAATATGCCATGTACCTAGAGAAATTTCACATGTACTCACATGACTCGTTAGTAAAGACTAATTTTCGTTCTGACATCTAGCTTGGTGCTATCTCTTAGCTCAATCACTTGTCCAAACCTAATTGGATAAACACTAAGCTCCCTAAGACTATTACTAAACGGCTTAATGTCGTTAAGCCGATAGTCCAATATTGCAAACCGGACAATCCTGTAAACTTGGGTTTAAAACTCTCATTATCCAAAGCGAGAGTTCCACCATGGAAACCCTCTATCAATCCCAGTTCATACCAATATCGTGTTACGAATTTCAAATATTATATCGGGTTTCAACCCTTTACGACCCGACTTACTTAACTACAGTTACGTATTAACAAATCAAGAGGATACCTTAACTTAAATGACATTCATACCCTTGCTAAACAACCTCACGACCTTTGTCTCTAAGTTGTAATCGTCGTCCACCAACTTTTATCTTAACTCTTGTATACTTACGTTAAAACGTACATCCAAAGGCTACAAGATGTTGCTTAAGTGCTCGCAACACTCATTTCTAAGCTATATCCATAATCGTCCAGCACATCTACATGAATCCAAATTTTTTGGTAACAAATCAATTGCTTTTCAAATTTTGAAAAAACAATAATTATATCCTAATTTATTTCCGACATCTTTGTTATATATCAATTCAAAAATTCAATTAAGTATGTCATGTTTTTAAATCATGATTACTTACGATTGATGATCAGATGAATTTTTTTACTGTTATTATTTTTTTTGTTTATATAAAAATATTAATTATACCGACCATGGTTTCATGGTTTTTAACACAATATCTATGTAAACAATATTCTAAAGTTATTAATATGATCGGTGAAAAATAAAATTTTATAATTAGTTATATATATATATATATATATATATATATATATATATGGGATGAGCAGTTTGTCCCAAATCCCGATCCCGTATTGGTACCGTACCGGAACTGATACCGAACCGTACCGAATTTGAAAATATGGGACGGTACTCGGTGCTCCAAATACATGAAATTCGGGATTCGGTACCACCGATACCGGTACTAGTATCGAAAACCGGTGCAATTTCCGGTACCGGTGTCGGTGATGTTAATTCGGTTCGGTACTCGGGATTGACTTTCGATAAAATTCGGTTTTCGGGAAATCGGGAACGGCACAGGTCGGTACCGGTTCCATCACATGCTTAGGTTATTTTGTTTTTATTAAGTATTATGTGACAGAATGCACAGATCTGGACCAACGGGTGAAATTAATCAATGGACATAATTTGAGAGTGTATGATATTACAATGGGATAACATGTACCATATAATCACACATTTTTTAGCAAAATGGTATTTTGGACAATTAACTACATTTATAAAAGGAAAATTTCAGATTTTTAGGGATGATTAATTCTCCTAATTTAAAAAAATCTGAATTTTTTAATTAATTCAATTTCAATTTTTACCGATTTTATTCTGTCAGAATATTTTTTGTTAGAATAATGATCTTTTAGAATTTTATTCTAATAGAATATTATTGAAGAAAAACAAAATTATTGAATCAGATGTTGAAAAATAACAAACATTTCAATATATTCTTATACATCCGAACTTAAATACAAATTCATACATATTCTTACATACTAAAATCCTTATACATTTTAATATAATTATACATATTCTAAAAGAATATCAACAAAAATGATTAAAGTTCTTAAAAAATAACAACATTCTTAAATTGTGAGTATGATCAAACTTTATTCATTCTTCAAGTTATTCCTATTAGGTCTTCAATGCCTTCTTCCAGCCATTCCTATCAAAAATACAAAAAAAAAAAAAAAAAAAAAACAATAATTGTTAAAAACATGTTACTTGCAACTAACTATCACTTAATATATTCTGGTTGAATACATAAAATATGACAGAATACATCGATTTTATTATGGTAGAATACATTCTGATAGAATACATAAAATACATATAAAAGTATTGTATTTACTGCTAATATAATTTTAGATTTCAAATATACAATAACGAGGGTATGAATATTGGATATTTTCCACATATTGCTTATTTAATCAAGTGATTATAAATGCTTTTGAGAAGAGTTTTCTCATTCATACAATGTTTAAGTTCTAAATTGTCTCAAATTTGTGAAAATCTCTTATAAACTGTTAATCAAATCTTCATCCTAAATTGATTAAAAAATCAAATACCAATAGCAAAGATTGATGTTACTCAGGTAATTAACAAATAAGGAGTTAATAACAACAACAAAAAAAAAACATATCAAAAGGTTTAATGAAGAAAATAAAAGAAATACTCTTTCAGGCAATTAACAAATAAACATACCACATGTTAGAAGCAAGTAACACAAACAACCAAGTTAGAATTACTTTTGTGTTCTTGAAGAATTTGAACATCAAAATGTCCTTGAGGCATTTCTACAAACACCTGGCGTGCAACACATAAATCAAATTTTCTTTCAGGCCATTGCTACAACAAAGCTGCCAAATTCTCTTTGAGGCATTTCTACAAAAATCCATCGATTGTTAATCAAATGAACACCTATGTAGTTCTGCCAAATCAAACAAGAACAAAAAGAAAAGAAGGAGCCTTTACCTATTGATTGAATCATTGTTGCCCAGCTTCCTCCATCACCGATTCCACCCACCTGCCGATTGCCACCACCCTATACGACTTATTGTCGCCTTACAACTCCCAATTTGCAACCACCCTTGTGCCCTCACGATTTCTGAACCACCAGACCACCATTCGACTTCCATCAATCGCTTGATGCCTTCTCGATCTGATGAAGACGACGATGAGGACCGAAGTCCCTTTCTCAGCCCTCCTTGCGAATCTGTTGACCCTCACTAGTGCCCTTGATTTTTGACTGCTCCCATTCTATCGTTCCTTATTCCCGATCTGTTGAAGAAGACGCGTCACCAAAAAAAAAAGGGTCGATGATTTGCATTAGGGTTGTGGATATGATGGTTTGAAATAAGTCAAATAATAGTAGACGTGATTTAAGGGATATACCAAATATATAAGAATTTATTTTTAGTTTATAAAAATAAAATGACTCATCTACCCTTTTTTTACATTAATGATTTATTTTTTTCTTGAATTCTCATTGGTGCATTTAGGCACACAATAGTTGCTAAAAACATTTGAACCTAGTTTTATATATATATATATATATATATATATATATATATATATATATATATATATATATATATATATATATATATATATATATATGGATAATTTCATTCATATCCAAAAATCAAAATTTCATATGTTTTACTAAAATACCCTTCTCAAATTAATAGTTAGGAATAAGCCATTTTAATTAGGATATCAAGTTTTTATAATTCAATTATATTTCTCCTCTTCTTCTCCAGCATGTCGTTATTCTCCTCTTCTTTTGCAATCTTCATGAGTTCATAATTGAATTATTCCTCTTGATTTTCGGTGATTGGTTGGTTTCTCTTGAATTATTCACTAGTAATTTCAACATTGAATGTAACTGTGAATGTTATTTAAGAGGAAAATCAATATTATCGTTAATTTTTGTATCATTATTTAGAACCCTTAATACGAGAATCTAGTAGCTATTTAAGAAGAATTGGACGTTCAAGATTCTTCAGTATACAATCCTTGTTCCTTTCTATTACATGCAAACTTTAATGCCACAATTTGAAACAATTCCTAACTTTAATACTTAACAGGAACTTTAATGTAATAATTTGAAACGATTCCTTCAAATTTAATGCCTTAATCTAATGAATAAGAGATATAGCAATGAAGAAAAGAAGCACAAGGTTTAGTCGACACTTTCATACCTGCGATAAGGAAGAATTAGCGGCATTAAGCTTTGAAAATTTTAATTACGGTTAAAAATTTGGGAAGGGTATTTTAGTACAAACATACGGGATTTTAATTTTTGGATAAGTTTTTTAATATTTGATTAATTTAAACCTACATAAATTATCATTTTGGATATAGGTGTGAGTTATATAGTTTGAGAAGGATATATATGTAATTATAAAATTTATAAGGATATAGAAGTAATATTTAAACTTTTTAAGGATATAAATGAAATTTTCTCATATATATATATATATATATATATATATATATATATATATATATATATATATATATATATATATATATATATATATATATAATTGTTTTTATCTTTATTTTAATAGAATTAATATAGATCATAATAAATTTATTTTTATTTTTTTAAATCAATTATCCAAATTATATAAACTCATATTATTATTATTATTATTATTATTATTATTATTATTTATTTATTTTTTGCTTTATTTAGTTATCTTTGTTTTTGTGGTTTAAAAATCTTTTAATATTTTGACGTTTTATTTAAATATTTTTTAATGTTTTTTTTGACATTTTGTTCGTTTAAATTATGTAATGATTTTTTGACCTTTTTTCGAATAAACAAATTAAAACCATAACCCAAACATGTACAAAAATTATCGTCCGTTTAGTTAAACGAACGAACATGAACAATGGTCTCGTTCGTTCATTTATGTTTGTGAACGTTCGTTTATGATGTCCGTTTACGTTCATTTATGTTCGTTCGTTTAATTTATTTACATTCATTTATATTCAATTTTTTTATTATATTAACATATTATATGTTCGTTTATGTTCATATACGTTTAATTTGTGTTTGTTTATCTTTTTCCGTTTATATTCGTTTAGTATGTTCACGAGCATAAACGAACGAACATTAACAAGATAAAATATTTGTTAAACGAACGAACACGAAAAAAAATATCGTTCGTTTATCCGTTTGTGCTCATTTGTTTGTTCGGCTAACTTAAACGAATGAACACAAAGATAAACAAACACCGTTTGTTCGTTTGTTCGTTCGTATTCGTTTATTTGATAAACAAACAGGTGGTGTTTGTGTATCTTCGTGTTCGTTCATTTAAGTTAGGTGAACAAACAAACAAAACGAATAGATAAACGAATGGGATTTTATTTTTCATATTCGGTCGTTTAACAAATTATTTTGTTCATGTTTGTTTGTTTATGTTCATAAACATAAACGAACAAACATAAACGGAAAAAGATAAATAAAGACAATTGAACTATATGAACATAAACGAACATATAATATGGTAATATAATAATAAAAAAATTGAACATAAATGAATATAAATAAATTAAATGAATGAACATAAATAAACGTAAACGGACATTAAAACAAACGTTCACGAACATAAATGAATGAACGATATCATTGTTCATGTTCGTTCGTTTAACTAAATAAACGATAATTTTCGTTCATGTTCAGGTTATTGTTTTAATTTGTTTATTAGAAAAAAAAAAAGTCAAAAAAACCAGTATATAATTTAAACGACTAAAACGTCAAAAAAAAAAAAAAAAAAAAAAAAAAAAAAAAAAAAAAAAAACATTAAAAAATATATTTAAGTATAACGTCAAAAATCTTAAAAGATTTTTAAACCACATAAAATAGATAAATAATAATAATAATAATAATAATAATAATAGTAACAATATGATTTTATATAATTAAGATAATTGATTTAGAAAATAAAAATAAATTTATAAATAATCTATATTAATTCTATTAAAATAAAGATAAAAAAGAATTATATTATATTATATATATATATATATATATATATATATATATAATATATATATATATATATATATATATATATATATATATATATTGACCTATAGTTAATTTTCACAAACCATAAGGAGGTAACCTATCAAATTTTAAACTCATGGACCAAAACTGATAATTCAACCAAATCATAAGGAGCATTTTTTTTTAATTTACTCTAATTTAAATAATCATAAATTCTCAAACACTTAAATTGTTGATTTTTATGTTGAGTACTAATTCTAATAATGTTGTCACCACTATCACCATTTATGGTGTCAATGGAGACAATGAGTCAATGATCAGTAGGGGTGGGGAATTTCAATGTTAATGTAGTTTAGGTGGGGAGAGAGATGACATGATGTTTCATTGTGTCTCTACTGATCTGAAAAAATGGATTTTTAATCAGTTTGAGTTTTGAAGAGTTTGGAGTTTCTTCCCATACTTCATTACTTCTATAAAGGACTAAAATGATATTTTTCTCAAATTTCTCATTTATTTTCCTTCCTCATTCACGTTGGCCAACTACAAACAAGTCTATGATCATGCAATTACAACCACTCTTGCCCCTCACAATCACACAATCACCACCTTTATGTGTTGTCCACAAAAACAACATATCAACCTACCTTATTTCATCAATATTGCATCATCATTATTTATGCTTTTATCATCCATCAATGGTATCACATCATCATTTACCTCCTTGTAGTAATCCCAACTATTTTTTTAGGACTGCATATATTTCATATATAACAACTAGCAAGATGTTTGAAAAACAAAAGTTACAAGAAGTAAATAGCAATAATTTGGTTTTGAAGCCAACAAAAACAATTAATTTTCAGTTTAGAACTCCTTTTGGAGAACCAAAAGAAAACTTGAGAAACTATGAAATTCATACATTAGACAATTATATCATGCAATCCCTGAAGATCTCTAGCCTATCACTAGCATGCATTTCTATCAAAATCATCAATAACAAATAACAGTGTGGGAACTTAGGGTATACTTTCTTGCTCTGACTTATCATACACATCTCGTCCTTCCTTGATTACTTTTGAAAACAATTTTCGAAAATCATTTAGAAAACTTTTGTAGATCCTTAGTTTGAGTCTGGATTAGCACGAATGCTCATCCAATTCTCTCAAACCAAGGCTCTAATATCAACTTGTAACATCCTAAAATCACAATAAAAGTTTTCATTTTCAAATCAAAAGAAACCATTGTTTTCAAACAAAACTCATAACAAAACCAAGTATAAAGTACAAATATCCCAATATCAGTGTATCATAAATCTCCAATAATATGTCATAGAAGGATGTGTACAATCACGTCTTTGCCTTGCCACGATCATCTGAAGTACTTGAAACAATAAATTGAATTTGTAAGCCAAAGCTTAGTGAGTTCCCCCAAAGTACAATACACAACATATATAGCATATACAATCATGCATGCTAAGTCGAATCATTCATCGGACTGGAATACCTTCAGGTCCACAACCATCGGGCTGGATTACCCCGGCCCAATCAGTCATCGGACTGGTATACCCTCGGGTCCACTGTCATCGGGCTAGATTACCCTCGGTCTGTTAGCTCACACACATAGAAGTAAAGCATCAACCACAAGCCATATTATGTCTACATATGCAACAAATAAACATATAAACAATCAACAGGCAACATACAGATCTACAAATCACTACCGCATAACACATCCTATCTACCATGATATAAATCTAACAGATCACTATAGCATAACAACATCATATATACAAGGATACAGATATAACATATCACTACATCATAATAACATCCTATATATACCAAGATACATAACCTAGTGGGCCGACATTAGTGCCTTCGACCCATAAGTATAGGAACCTACTCAGAATATTAGCTTTATCAGTCACTTTATGGGATGTAGGAGGGTGCAAAACTTCCAGATCCAAGGTTGCTCCAAGCTTCCAAGATATTCTCCTTTCCTTCTCCTTCCTCTATGAACACCAAAACACTCACTAATGGCTCAAGGATGCTAAAAAATGGATTAGGATTAGCTAGGTCGAATATGGAAGTGGAGGGTGTAGAATGAAGAGGTTCCAAAGAGTTAAGGATGTTTAAATAAGGTCCAAACCCTAAAAATTAGGGGTTGACCCCTGCCCACGTACACCCAGCGTACACATGCAACCTTCATTTTTCATTTAAATGTCAATTGGGACCAAATTTGCAAACAATTCTCATACCAATGGTCAAAATGTAAAATACATGGAAATCGAGATGTTACATGATCGGTAGGGGGTAGAGGCTCGAATCGTCGATCGGTGGGGGGATATGGTCAAATCGTTGATCGTCGCTGAAAGAGAGAAGAAATGGGGTTGGAGGCTCTGAAAATTGGAACGATAGGGCATGGGCACTTTTGGAAACGTTAATCCCTTTCTCATTCAGTCGATATCTCTCATCTTTTCCACTCAGGTTTAGTTTGCCGAGTAAGACACCAAAAATCAGTGTAACAAACAACTTTAACGAGTCAGCAAAAAACGATTGACCCGACTCGGTTAGAAGTATATCAAACAGGGCCTTAGTGTATTTTGTATTATCATTATTTTTTCATTATAATTAAAGTTTTAGCTACCTTTGGTGTAACTTTTATATATATATATACACACACACACACAGAGAGAGAGAGAGAGAGAAGTTTTTTTGATAACCTATATTTAAGCAAGAACTTGAGAATTTGTCCATCGAGCCAACAGAATTGGGACTAAACTTAAATTTTGAATTATTTTTCGTACCAAGTGTAAAAAACAAGATTTCGTATCATGTCGTGTATAAAATTTGATACGAAATTGATAGGATTTCAAATCTTCTTGTCGTGTTTTGTCATGTTATGTATAATTAAGTATTAATTTAATAAATTAATTGTTATTTTATGTTATCTTTGTTGTGTCGTGTCGTGTTTGTCATTTTTTATTTGGTTCGTTTTTGTGTTAGTTAAAAAAAACGACATCGTGTCATGTTTGTGTTACATAAAACTTTATCATGTCCTCTCATACAAAAACACGACACGATTGCCCGATTTACCACCCTATACATCCTTATTTTTGTATGTGTACATTTATTTTTTTTACTTTTTTTTTTCAAGTTTTTGGATTGTGATGTCCTAGACGATGGTGTCTAGATGCTTGTAGTGGTATTTTTGGATTAAAAGAATTGTTCGGAAAATTAGTTCGCAAGTGTTCATGCAAATAAAGACCAAAAAAATGGTTTTCAAAAAGGAAAATGATTTAGTAGGGTAACTATGTTTCTAAATTATTCAAAAAAATATCATTCATGTTTGGTATGTTCTAAAATATCATCTAAATAAAGTTTTTAAATACCAGCAAACTACACAATTTGTTCAAATATTACCTTAAGTAAAGGACATTTGTAGATGATAAGATATTACCGAAAAAAAAAAAATTAATCGAAGGAAGAAAACAAAGGAAAATGAATGGATGATGTTTTTTGAATGATTTTGACTCTTAAGTCATTTTTTCATGTTTTTTTCCCCAGAAATATCGGTTACCATAGGAGGATGTTTGAATAAAATATGTAGTTTGTTGATTTTTTTTATATAAAAACGTTATTTAGATAATGTTTTTTGAATATACAAAACTTTGAATGATATTTTTTAATGATTTTAAAAATAGTTACCTTCTAGGTCATTTGCCATTTTCAAAACAGATTACTTTATAACTAAAATCACCTAATCTTCTAGGAAAAACTCTAGAGCTTCTCGAAGTAACACAATCCATATCACTCCTGGTGTAAGTACCTGACTGAATCATAAACATGGGTTTCTATTTACTAATATGATGAAAACAAATATAAAAAACCAAGATCGAATCATAATATTTCCATTCATTTAAATGGACTTGGAAAAGAATCGATAATATACCAACTTCTAAATCCTGAAGAAATGAACATTCCACTATATTTGAGCGTTCCCACTTCCAAGGGTGAGCTCAAGATCATCAAAACCGACTTCATGAAACCTCTCGCCTTTCCATGCCTTCACCCCTTTACCCTTTTCAGCGATCGCATCATTCATAGCAGCCACTTGAGCCATTGATTTCACAAGATTGGACGTTGGAGAGTTTGGGTTCACCATCATCGGAATACAATCCTGGAACCTCAACCTCTGAAACGAACCGCCGGTGGACCAATCAGGCTCCTCACACTCCGGTATGGTGGCGGGCCTGAACCGCCGGTGGCTGGTTGGACTTGTGGGTACTGAAGAAGCGAAACATGGTAGATCAAAAGCTTCCCAATTGAGATTGTTTTTCTTCGGAACTTTTGGGGATGAGAGTGGTGGGGTCACCGGAGCGCTGTTTGAGATCCGGAGAGGTGGGAGTGATGACGGAATTGAGTTGCTTAGAAAAGCAAAAGGTTTATTTAATGGCGGATCTGTAGAATCGAGATGCGATGGGCTGGGGAAGGAAGAAGATGAGAGGCTGCATTGGTATGAAGGGAACGACGATGACGGTGGACTTGGTTTCCGAGAAGAACACGGAGTCGTGTTTGTTGATGAGCCACCGTGTTCGAAGGCGGAGGGTGGCGGCTTGCATCCCTGTAATTTTGGATAAAAATCTGCATCATAAATTTGTAATAAAGAACTCTACCTTGCTGTTCCATAAAGATTTTGAACAACAAATGGGCAAATCCACAATCGGAGAAAGAAATCCCGAATTTGAATTACACCCACTTATACGCTCAAATTAAAACCAGGGAAGTTAAATTAATGATACTGGAAATTCGATTACAGAGACGGAATACCAGTTCATAAACATCTCGATCTAATTAATCGTCATAAATGCAGACAGATTATACCTTACGAAAAGTGGTGCCATCAGGAAGAACAACCCAACCAGCTTCTTTACAAAGAGCTTTTAAGACCTCGTTGTTATCACAATGTTTAGGCAAACTATAATTTCCTTGTGCCCTCAACCCATTGTATATGTTTGCCGCAATTGCCCTCCGCCGTCTCTCTCTCCTCCGGTTATTCTCTTTCTCTCTCCATGACGGCTTCCTCCTCCCTCCTCCACCCCCACCGCCGCCGCTGCTACCTTCCTCCGTAACCGCAGATGACGATCCTCCTTCCCACATCATTTTTCTTTAAACAAAACCCACCTCTCAGATTCTCTTATGTGGGATTTTGTGTTTCAACTGATGAGAATGGCGTTGTGAAATGTGTGAAATTTCACACACCCACGATGAATTCACCAGTCCCCCACCTTCTGTGTGTATGTGTGTGTCTTTTGACGTAAAAGCGATCAAAGTCTGAAAGTGGGCAATAATCATGTGTCAAGGAACACGAGGAACTTGATGGTATGGGGCAATGAGATTCTCAGCGGTCGTTTGATGGATCTATTGAATGGTTAAGATTGAAGTTAAAAAGCGGAAATTTATTGGACTATCATGTGGGTGCACACATATGAACAAATTAAAAGCAATGATTGTTCGGATAACATGGACGGAAGTCGGAAGATGTATATTTGCAACTTACATTCTTTGTTTGGTTACTTTTACTGTAACTCAACAATGTTTTGTATATCGTTTTAAATAGTCCCTTGTGATTCTTTTTTTTTTTTTTTTTTTTATGTTTAAAGGATACGAACTTGTGTCTTACCTGTTAATTCCGTACCTTTACCTATTTTTGAAGGTTACATTGTCTTTATCACCTGCCAACTAAGCAGGTGAGTCAACAATGACTCATTAGTGAGTCGATTCATCGTTGTCACGTAAATAAAATCAACTAAGGAGGAAAAGGATTGCACCTGCCAAAAATCGGAAGTAAAATCGATTGGGGAGGAAAAGGATTGATCCTCGTCGTTCCAAGGGGAAAGAACGATCGCATATGTGCGATCGATTGAAAAAGCGGGAAATCAGGGTCTAGAAATCGATTAGTCAAAGGGGAACGATCGTTGATTGGCGAGAAGGAAGCACGTAGGTGCATAGTCTGCTACTCCGGATGCCTTGGCTGATCGTATGGTACACTGGGAAGATTCGTCCCTCTCTCACTGCAAATCACCATTGTTAAAGAAGCATCTCCCAAAACATCACAGGAATGGTCTCGATCAATGAAAACAAACACCCTCTCTTCCAGCTTCATTGTCGAACCAGAAAAAAGAAACGAGGAGCTACCGACCACCATGGCAGCCCCTCCCTTGGTGAACTCAAACAATCACCGAACACTAATTCCTTTGTGAGCTGCTCTTACTGCTTGGATTTCATCTGTAATTGTGGCTGCCGACGATGGAGTCAGGGAAGACCAAGTGGATCATCAGAAAAACGGGTTCTTTTTCCGCTCTCACTCTCCTCACGGTCGATTAAGAACCACCGACCCATCGAGTTGCTGATTTCGTTTGTATTATTTCTTTCCCTGATATGCCTTCTGTTTCCCCTCTTACTCTTCAGTTTGTTCAAGCACAAGAGATGCTTCCCTCTCCGATTTCCCCTCCTATTTGCTCGATCGAACACCAAATAACCCACCCCAATCGTTGTTACTGATGCTCTGAATTCCTTCCAAATTATTGCTACCAGAGATGAGAAGGAAACCTCGAAGAATCTCCCCGGAAAACGACCTCGCCATCCCCTTCAGTCGAACCCAAAACAGTGGTACATTTTTTTAACTTTAAACCTGCTGACTAAGAAGGGGTTCACCGGGTGACCCCTTCATTTTTTAAAAAGGACTTTTTAAACCCTAAAAACATGAATTCGTACCCTTTAAATGCAAAAAAAAAAGTCATGAGGGACCATTTAAAAAAATATACGAAACATTGTTGGGCTACGTTGACAATAAACCTTTTTTATTTAAAGGCTATAGTTATTTATTAGTCGAAACTGTATCTCCTAAAAAAATATTGTTTGGGAAAAACTAATTGATTGAGTTTAATGTATCATAGCTCAGCTCACAAATGATCAAACAAGCATAGGCTCAATATATCGCAAACTTCATACAAGATAAAAGACACTTTTCAAAACCCTTAGCCAATATTGTGTTAGAAAACAATTTTATTTTAAAGATAGAGTTCATGATTTAACATAACTAGGAAAGTATCACCCCCGCGATGCGGGGGTTAGTTGTTGTTACTTATGTGTTTTGATGTTCTCATATGAATGTGTTTAACCATGTTTCATCTGATATTAGTCAATCGTCCTGATTTTTTTTTTTTGTAAATTTTTTATGTTTTTTTATGTTATCATATTTATCTTTTTCTAAAAAATGGGTATTTTATTAATAAAATGTAATGCATATGAGCGTTTATGATTAAATATCAATTTTATAAAGTTTTTATAGTTTTTATGAGAATATTAATATTTTCCATTTTGTGACATTATCATATACAAAACCATAAGATTTATATATAATGATTTAGAAAGAAAATACATAATTATAATTATCTCATTTTAATAATATTAACCACTTGCCCATCATCAAATGTGTTTCAAGTATAGAAAAGATATCAAACTATAATTTCAACAAAAAGAGGTGAATTTATAATTACGAATGATAATCAAAAGAAGCCCTAAATTATTCGTCTTTAAGGAGACACCCAAATGAAAAGAGGATCAAATTTGTAGAAGAAATCTGACTTTCAATCAAATGGGAGTAATTACTATAAAAACATTATTTCTGAAACATAATTAATCAAAATTCATAATTCAAATCTACAAATTCGACATGGCAAACTAACACTCGAATTAAAACAACATATAACTCTACTCAAGAGTTTATTACGTATGACGACAATATATATAGATACCTTTCACCAATCTATTTGCCATATATAATTCAAAATTGCATAAACAATTATGTCGATGGTAAGAGAGAAAGGCTATAAGAGGCTGTCAGGTAAGAACATACATTAATTATAGAAGAATTGCATCATTATATCGGTTATGAAATAATAATAAGACAAAATGAACAGGTGAAAAAATGTCTTATCTCTCCTTTCTGAATCAAAAGTGAGCTAAAGAGTTGGATGACACAGGAATGGAAGTATCAGATTATGATAAATTGAGTTGTCAGTGATACCACATCATTCATTTACCTGGAAAAAAAAAACCAGCATAAACTGCATGAGAACAGAGGATTTTTTTTTCAAATATGTATGTATAAAAGAAACAAAAGTTTGAAGAAAATGTCATTTATCACTGCTGATATTTCAATTCATTTAATATTGTATAAATAAGATTACAAAACAGGTCATGTGCATAAATGTTTTATAGAAATAGTCCATACTTAATTAAAAAAAACGGTCCATATGGAACAAAAACACCATGAATTTTCCCTGGATCTGGCATTTAATCAAACATAGGAAACAAATAAATCGAAAAAATACTAACAATTAAATGGTATACAGTCAAACAGAGAACAATTTATGAGCACTTATATTTTTTTTTGCATGTAAACACTGGGATCTTAGAAATGATGAAATGGGATTTTGCTACCTGTTATAATATATGTGAAAATGAGAAATCAATAGCGTTTTAGCCTTTAGGTGGTGAATAAATGAAAATAAATAGTAAGCAATAGAGAATTAGTTTTCAAAGATTAATTTGTCATTACCTACATATAAGTAGATTTTGTTGCTCTTCTAAAAAAGCATCAGATTTTTTGAAAATATAGACCTATTGTATGAAACTATTTAATAAAGTTTGTTGTTTGTAAGGTTTTAATGGAATTAGATTCAAAAATCATAATTTCTTCTGTATTAGTTGGAATACATGCATAACCACCAACATGAAGACACACACACACACACACACACACACACACACACATATATATATATATATATATATATATATATATATATACTAGCCGTCTACCCGCGCAATGCGGCGGACGGCCATAAGGATGGGGAGGGAGTTTGTATAGTTTTTTTGGTAAGATCAGCAACTTTTACAAAGAGAATTTTCTAAACGTCATCAAACAAATTAGTGAAATTAAGACCAACAAAATTAATCTACTCAAAAAATGAACATTAAGTTTAATCTATTAATAGGCATGATACTTAGAATGTTAAAACCCCCCTAATGTGTATTAACACCCATAAATTGTTGGTGAACGGCATTTTTAAATGTAAGTGTATACAATAATTTTTTTTTTTGATATCTACGCATAGTTATACATAACTTAGTTATACATAACTGGTTCTGATGCAGAGTTATATAAAATAAAAAAGAATTTTAGCAAACAAATATTATTTGATTTTATCCCTTCAAAATTCCAAAAATAATCCCCTAGCTAGGCACGATGAATAAGCATATAAATAGCAAAAAACCATAACCACATGCTTTTATCCCTTCCATACTTACAGTAGCTCATGCTCAATAAGAAACAAAAACAACACAATTAGACAGAAAACAAGTATTCTTGAAATTAAATGATTTTGAACTAATAGACTACCAATGAGAAAAGTATGATTTCGTATTAGGAAATGACCGTCAATGATATTATTTGTCAACCATTTAACTTTTGTGTATTTTCCAAAGAAAACATTATGGTATCGATTTACACATAGATTATGATATTATAAGAATTTGACTTTCATGTATGCTTGCGAGACCAGGTAAATCCAATGTGATTATGCTCTTGCATTTCACAAGATGCAATAGATTTTATAGTTTATAAAATTTTAATATATTGCTTTTTCGGATCCAAAAATTGACATCGATTATCAGGTTTTTACATCCAAAATGAAGTCAAACATTCAGCCCATATAAAAAACTATAAGATATAGCTTGCTAGAACTATATAGGCTCGAATTGACTTGATCTTCATGTTGTATGGAGGAGTATAGCTGCTACCAAATTCCTGTTGGGTGATCTTGAACGATAAAGGAGCGGATGACTGTCTTTGCCATCAATAACCATCATCAAAGGAACCTATATGTCTACCTTCAGGGAAGCTGATCAATATCCCTTCATTCTTCAAAAAGTCTCTCTTGCTAACAACGATGACCCTGCCATGAGCAATTAAGGAATAAAATACTTTTGAAAAACAAGGCAGTTAGGTAAGATATTTTTGAACAATAATTCAATTCAAGCAAAAGCCAAACCCATAACAATCATTGGTTACATATTTTTGAAGCATGTTATTTATTGAATTTCAACAAACCTTTTGTGGAGGTCGGATCTGCCAAAAAATCATATCAAAAAAGAAACTCATCAGGAGGAAAATCACGATAAATCACATATGGTCAAATATGTTAAAAGATAATATAGTTGATTACTTGTCCAAAAAAATGCAAAATAATCGAGAATTCAAAATCAAGAAGATACCTTCAGGTTTTCTTCACAATTTTCTTTTCTTCAAGTTTGGTGCCAACGTTTCTTTTCTTTCCTCTTTGTGCATTTATACTCAAATCATTGCTTGCATAAAAAATAAAAAAATCTATAAAAAAACAACTTGTAAAAATAAACACAATTGAGAGAGAGAGAGAGAGAGAGAGAGAGAGACATAGGTGGTGTGAAAATGGTGGTATAGATCGAGATCCATGACTTACAACCTGTAAAAAGAAAAACAAGTCATGATTAGAGAGGTGGCTTCATGAAAAAGAAAAGGACCGACGGTTTATGGTGCACATTTAGGTTTCTTTAACATTTGTTGAAACTACACATGAGATAAAGATTGATTTAGTCTACTAAAACTAAGGATTCAGGTCATATAATAACTCCATCTGAAACCGAATTAATTTGGTGAACTATAGTGAATATTTGGTCAATTTTGCCAGATTTTTAGGAGGATTCAAAGTTCAAACGTATATATTATCTCCATGGGTTAACTAAAGATTTTAATATTATTTTATTGATGTTTGGTTGTACTTTAAGCTTTAATACTTGGACGTCTTAAAAAAATATTATTATTATATTGAATCTATTTATAGAAATAGTGAGATTTCTTTTATAAGATAGTAAAGATATATATATATATATATATATATATATATATATATATATATATATATATATATATATATATATATATATATATATATATATATATATATATATATATATATATATATAAACCAATCCACTTTAACAAAAGGGTATTTTAGTCTTTCTTGTAAGATAGATAGAAAGAGATTGACCGTAAAATGGATAAGATATCTTTTGGATGTGGTGATCTGACTAAAATTTGTATACTCCGACAAATTTTCACATTTCTTTGATTGATTAACCACGAACTTGACAATTTAACAAACATCCCTCGAGACCTAAGGTTTTATGACAATATACTTTTCTTTGTTAAAAGTGTGAACATATGAAAATACTTTCACAAAGACTTGGGGGCTGTTTCGTCTTTACTTAATAGGTTAACCTAAAAAAAAGAACATAACTTAACACATTCAGACACTATGCATTTACTAATTTTCCTGACTTATAGTGCAATGTATGGGTAAAATGGTCATTTAATCTCATTAAGACAGTTTATCGGTCAAGAAAAAAATGGACCTTATATGTATACAACATTTTATCCACACATATATCACTACCCATTTGGCGATCTATTTTAGGCTTACCTTTCTAGAAGTTATATTAGAACTTCAAAACCATCGTCCGCATCAAGGGGAGTAAGTTCAAAAACACCTTGACTAATGATAGCAGCCATTTTGACTCCAAATTTGGACATTTTTCCAAAAAATATAAATCAATGAGGTTGTTATAGTATTCAATACGTCGTGGATTCGGTTTGCCTGTTCCATCTGTTATAACATGAAAATACATGTTAGTTTATTTGCGACTTTCAAAGAAATCAACAGTATACCATATTATCATAGATTCATTAAGGTGGTTAGTAAATTTACTTATGAATATTCTTCACCGTGATATTCAAAATATATAAACATCATATATCAGAAAAAACTCATTGAGGCATTTTGTCAAACACCTTGTATGCACTGAGCATCTTTATAAAGAAAATACCATATTACCAAGTAGAAAAACCATTTTGTTTTCATATGATGTTTCTAGATTTAGTCATGATCATTTCATTCCAAAGTTTTCATGTACAAATCATATGCTTATATAAGTTTTTATATAGAATTAAATATTCATTAAAAAAATTACCAACTTTTTCCATCTTCACAATATAAAAAAAGGAAAAAAAGAAGAAACATATGCTCACCTTATGTGTATTAGTGACAACATAGGATTCGATGAAGAAAAGTGTAATCAAAACTGATCATCTGCACTAAAAATGTAATTTGCTCATGGTAATAACTTAAAGAAATTTAACCTTATGAGTTGTTTCAAGACTCAAACCAATAA
This sequence comes from Lactuca serriola, assembly GCF_051521515.1. NCBI lineage: Eukaryota > Viridiplantae > Streptophyta > Magnoliopsida > Asterales > Asteraceae > Lactuca > Lactuca serriola. Next base: position 23,057,027 of record NC_136408.1, read on the forward strand.
AAGACAGTAGTAGTACCTTAAATGGCTGCCAATTTAAAAGTAATTGACATTTCAAGGGAAAACGTCTAATTAACTCCATTTTTTGAGTGGATGAAAGAAAATAACTACATCAAATAACCCAATACAAGTAAGAGTGAATAACGTTTTAACCATTTTATTCATATGAAATTTTAGTCCAGGTTAAATAGATGTGATATTATAAGAACGATATTATTATGAACGTGATAATATAAAAGTAGAACACTTCTAGTCTTCATATTACCTCTTACTACCAAAATAATCATTGTACCTAAAAAAATATCATACAAATAAGGAAGTTATTTGTAAAAGAGGACATACCTTGCCAAATATACAGACAATTCATAAACAACAAGTAATATGTCCAAGTAATTTACTGATAGATTGCACTTTGGCGACCAAAACTGAAATCAACATGAACGTGGTCAAAATAAAGCAATGAAAGCTAAGCAATGTATGATTTTGTTTTTTTTTTAATTTCATGCAAATTGTAACATCCCCATTTTCACGGCCAGAAAAGACCGATTTTTGTTTATGCTTTGTTTGAAAATCAGAGTAACATTTTAAATAAAAGTGTTGCGGAATTTGTCCCAAAACAAAATATGATAAAGATTTATCAAAAGCATTTCCAAGGAAATGTATTTCATTAAAAGACTTGGGATGTCATGTTTGATACAGATCAAAAGCATAAACAGTACAATATAAGCCTTACTACATTATTTCGTATCTACAGGCCTATATCTGTAATCCCTCATCCCAAAACATCACATCTATGCTCATGCGCCACTACCTGTAATACAAGAAACTGAGTGGGTCAGGCTGGGGAATCTGGTGAGCACATAGGGTTTTCAACCCACAATAAATAAGTTTATTAATTTCATCAATCAACAATAACCCGATTACCCGTTCCCGTTATCCTCACTTTACGTCCCTAAACACCTATCATAAGGGACCTAGCCTAAGGATCATCATCGGGATGGACACTACTGCTAGGGGGATTCCTTAGCAATAAATGTCCTAAAGGCAACCATGTGGGGGATGGAGTACACCGGTGAACATATCATTCACAAACACCTACAGGTTGCGAGTCTGCTAGTGTTCCACTGGACTGTCTAGAAGAGTCCGTGGTCATCATCCATACTCCGCTAGATGACAGAATCAACAACATCAACATCGAGGCCTTTCATCATTTTATCACACATCACCTATTACATCTACCCATGTTTTACCCCAACATTTTTGTAGACATATACAGTTTAAATCATTGAAAACATGTATAACAATGTTCATCCGGCATAGATAGCAGGTATTCAGATAATATGCACACATAGCACGTAATTTATATAAAATACTTCATATCTATGTGTAAGCTGAAAGTAACTATGCACTCACCTGAAAGGTGGTGACTCAGCACTCGGACAGCGCTTCGATACTCTCAAAACAATTTTTCTTCAATAAAACCTAGTACCAATACCACTAGGGTTTAGTCTAACGATAACCGCGACAAATTAATTAGTCTGACTGTTATCATTATTATATAAGCGTTAATAACACTCAATATAACTCATAATAATAGCCCAAATAATTATTTCAAGGACCTAATAACATTCCTATAATTATTTGAAAGCTATATTAAAAATTGTGTAAGCGTAGCTCACTTACAACAAATTTTAACAAAAACCGGAACTTTATTTGGAGCAGCGTTTCGAAACCGAAAGGCTCTTTTTCTCGGGACTCCGGGAGCCTCGGGGCTTCCCTCGGGAGCTAGGGGGTTTATCTAGGGTTTAGGGGTGGTTTGGGGTCTTAGAGAGAGAAAGAAACTAGAGAGAGAATGGAATTTGGAGTGAAAAATGAGTGAAAAGCTTGGACCCTTCGCATGCCTTTTATAGGCGCCTGATCTCGGAATTACGCTGGGCGTACTCCTTGGATAAGACTTCCAGCTGGCTTCGCACGTGGACCGACCTCGGAGTGGATAAGAAGCGAAGGTACGCGGGGCGTATAGACTTTGGACGTTGGGCGTAATGCGAGGCAACGTGTCATCATCCAAAGCGAGGACCGTGGGCCGCAAGCGACGACTGTGATCTTGCCACGTCATCGATCAATGCATCAGCTTCGCAAATTCACTTCCCAACTTCTAAAAATCATAACTTTCACATACGAGCTCCGTTTTCGAAGTTCTTTATATCCACGCGAAGGTGAGAACGTACTCTACAACTTTCGTTTAGATTCTGTCGGCTAATTTTGACTCGATTTTAAATTTTATATTATTAACAGGCCGGGACAGGATTGGTCCGTTAATTCCTCATATCATCTTCATCCGACGTCCGTTTTCGCCCATCTTTTTCCCGTTACGCTACTCTTAACGAGATCTTCGATTCTCGTTTAGGTCGTGTCGGCTAAAAATCACTCGATCTAATATTCGAATTTCGGGCTGTTCACTGCTAATCCGAAACTTCGAAAAATCATAACTTCTTCATACGAAGTCAGATTTGGGCGTTCTTTTCATTGATGTTCTTAATTTAACATATTCTACGAATTTCGTTTAGATCTATAAGGCTAAATCTCGCTCTATCAGAAATTCACTATTTACGCTTCCCGGTATCGTGTCGGTTCTGTCGCGAAATTTCGACGGGTCATAACTTCTTCGTTATAACTCGGATTTCAGTGTTCTTTATATCCCCGGAATCCTTGTTTCGACCACTACAACATTATATAAAGATATCGGGCTTATCTCACACTTTAATTTTGGCGCTTATTTTTATTCTTTATTAATTATACATTTATAATTACATAAATAAACACATAAACACACATAATTCACATAATACGCAAATATTTCATCTTTATTACTTCAAAAAGAGTTACAATAGTTGACCTATATACTATTACATCGACAAATATGCTTAGCCCTGAAACCCAAGCGTTACACAAATAAAGATTAATCTTCCTATTCTAATAAAAAGAATAGTTTTATTCTCCTTTTGGCATGTGTCATTATATTAGGCCTCATAATTAATACATGTTTTTTTTTGCCATGTGTCACCTAATTTTGTCTCCTAATTAATGCATGTCACTTATCAACCTATTTATTCTCCATTTCAAATTCAAATTTCAAATTTTAAATTTTTCACTCTAATTATATTAAGTTAATAATATTAGAATAAAAATTAAAATAAAATTAATACAAATTATAAAGTGATATGATTTTACATATTTTTGTAAATCAATGATTATAATTTTATATAACTAAAAAAATTCTCTTAATTAATAATTTATTTAAAATAAGTGATTAATAATTTTGAGATTTTACTATTAAAATTTAATTAATTTTGTAACCATGGTTCCTACGGGTTATAAACTAGTGTATTAATAAACCAAATTTTTACGTACTTGCATTTCTTCTTCTTGCTGCCCAACTCCTTCCTTCTTTAAAGACAAAAGCAAATATTTAATAGTATTTATTAGCACTTATAGTTAATTGTTGGCAGTTAAAAATTTCAAACAGTGTCTATGAGGGTTACATTACATTGAATCGGTGTTATTGTATCTAACAGAAAGAGTGGGCTGTTGAAATCAAACGTCCTGTTTTTCCCGGATGCAATGGGGTCTATACCCTTCCTATAAAACAATAAGATTGAATTAAAACTTAAGTAAAATAAATAAATTAATAAAAGAATCAATATTAATATTACATTATCAGCAACATTGACATCAACTTTGCATTTGATGAGCAACTTAACCGTTTGCATGAGACTCACTTAAATAGCATAATGAAGTGGAATAGCACCATCCTATGACAAGGGCATTTTAGTAATTTTGAGAAAAAAATAAAAGAAAGGAATAATGACATGGAAAATGGAGTTTGAATGAGAAGGGTGGGTCTCACCAGGCATGAGGAGTTGCAAAAACACATACTCTTTTTTTTTAAAAAGTGATATATGAGGATTAGAGAACTCTTTTGGACAAATGCCAACCACTTTTTGTAATTGACTTTGACCCATATCATTTTTAGATAAGTTATTTTAAATTCCAGTAAATTGCTGATTTGGAACCATTATATATAAAAACAATACCTTATCAACAACATCAATCTCAAATCCATTTTGTAAAAGGTTATCCATGCATTTAATCTGCATCTGAATCTCAGAAGCAATGGGGTTAGTAAAACTGAAATACCAAGAATATTAACAATATTAACAGTATATTTGCTTACTAATAAATCATCAAGTTTCAGTCACATTAACAAAGAAAATCTTCATATAAGTATGACGTTTGTAAGTTGTAAGGAAGGCTAAGTTGTACCTTATATCATTTCATAAAGAAGTCTAACTAACCTTCACACATACATTATATTAAATAGTTGGTGTGTGTAAATTGGAAGTAAAAAGAAACACGAAACTAAACTGCAAACAAAGTTGGGCCAAACCGTAACCTTTTCTTGTCATCTCAGTGCGAAAAGATGTCAAAAACTTTTTGTCAATTGTATCTGCAACTTTCACCCATGTGAATCTATTGTTACTCCTAATCGAACATCTTCCTGTAATCGCAGTGCTTACCTGTACAAAAAATAAAATCAACAAAATAAGATCGTTGATCTTGAATGAAGAAAGACGAATGAAGTTGTCGATTTAGGAGGTTCGGGAGATGTTGAGAGCTGGAACGCAGGAACAGAGTGGTTTGCCACTTATTTCAATCGGTGGAACAGTTGGAGGCCAAACAACAGAAATTCTAGACACATATACCCACACATAGGAAAGGAAGCGGGGGTATAGTTGCTTTCCTCTGGAACCGACTTTCGGCGAGAGAGAAGAAAGTATGTATCAAATTGGGAATAAAAAGACGGTAGTCAATGGCGGTGGAAAATTTTATCACGCCAGTCAATGACGGTGGAGAATTTTATTGGAGGAAAGGAGCGGCAGCGGGTCACAAATGCAAAGAAACAAACATAGTGTCAAAAGTCTAAAAACAGAAATGTTAGGTGGCCAAAATGTTAAAGAGAGTAGGTAAAAATGGAAAACTTTAGTGGAAAATTTTCAAATGGGCAAACTATACTGTACTTAAGGCTCCCGGGAATTAAGTATATATATAATTACTCGCATTGCACTTAAGAGTAAAAGACAAGTAAAAAATATGCCAAACACAAAGTATGCATATGAATGTTTATCCGTGGGTGGAAACTCTCCACAATTGCATAGTCTATTCTTCCATGAACCCATCTAAGATATAGAAGGAATATAGGACACCTACATAACCATAATAAGAAATATACTTAATACTAATCACTAAGTGATATGCAAATTAGGTTACTACACTTAATTAATTATTCTTAAACATGTTTTACTTATCCCTAAGGCAATAATGGATGTGATTAGATGCCTTCTTAAGGCCCAAAGATCAAGTTATAAGGTCTTTTAGGTTTGGAACTTGTGGTAATTATCCAGATCTATTATCCATTCGAACTTGCGGTAAACATTAAAATTCCTCATGCTACATTGTTTCTTCCTAATAATGAAAGTTATAATTTGTTTAATTGAAATGAATGTAAATATCTCAACTTATTGGTTATTATTTTACAATTCTAGGAGGTGTAATGTTAAAGCAAACAATTGCAGACCCTAAAAGAGAATCATGGTAAGATTTTCTATCTTACAAGATTTAGTAAGTGCAAATAGGGTAATTGTTGTCATCTAGTTTGGAATGACGGTAATTTCTTGTCGCTCGCTCCACCCTAAGAAACTTAACCTAAGATACTAAAACACATACATAATGTATAACCACACATAAACTAAATGTTTTAGGCTATGTTTAGCATACTAGCTGAAAAGTTGGTTGTTAGCTGAAAAGCTAGTTGTTAAATAAAAAGCTAGCTGATAGCTGAAATAAAAAATAACGTTGGGTAAAACTAGCTGAAATATATAAAATTACATAAAAGGACATGTAAGAATATGTGTTTGTATAATTAATTAAGGGGTGTATTTGGAAAATTTAAAAAAAGCTCCTAAGAAGCTAGTCTAAGTAACTTTTCAAAAAGCTAGCTTATAAGCTACTTTTTGGCTTACCAAATACGACAACATAAAAAAACTCAAAAAATAAACTAGCTTATCAGCTAGCTGTGGCACACCAAACATAACCTTACTGTTAAATCTTACCTTGAAATGGAAGTGAAAACCTCTTAAAGCTGATGAATTTGACTCGTGAAAACTCCAAATTACTACTACTGTTTGCGGTCAACTTCCTGTTGTTTGTTTATTGACGGGTCCGATATGAAAATAGGGTAATCGTTTTGATAGGTATTAGCAAAGATGGCTAGTGTTTATGGAGAGAGCTTAATATTAAAATCGTCTGTCTTTGTAACATTTGGACTTAAAATGATTCCAACAATTTAGGAGAGGGACAATAAGGTTTTTTTTCTCTACTTATAATGATTTTAAATATAAAAAAATATAAAAAATATATTTAAAAATGTTTTTTAAAGGAAAATTTGATATTTTGAAAGCTTAATCAATGTAAGTATGAAATTTATAAATTTGATTGGAACAAATACGATATTTTGATATTTAATAAGGATATATATAAAATTCTTCTTAAAATAATTATCTTACTTTTGTAAGGACCGAAATGTAGTTTTTCAAAGTTTAGAGACAAAAGAAAACCTTTCGTTTAAATATTTGTCTAAACTAGCGGGATCATGACATGTATGTATCGGAGATGATTTTTAATCTTATTTTTTCATACCATTTATGTAATGCTGTCATATATATATTTATGTAATTTTTCTATTAGGCTATAGGAAGTGAGAGATGTTAAAGGATGTGCTAAGGTCCTAAGGATGCTACACTACTCACTACCTTGCAATAAAGAGAGTGCTAAGACGGAATTGTTATGGATGCAGCAAGAGGAGAGATGAGTGAAAAAATATGAAGAGTTGTTGTGATTGGTTGATTTGTATTTTTTTATATATTTTAATTTTTTTCTCCAAAATTAAACCTATTAAATTGTTACACTTCCATTCCCTACATTTTTTGTGTCACTATTCTCTCCAGCCTTATATCGACAACATTATTGTTAGGTTGTTTTACACCAAAGACCATTTATGTAATTTTGCTATTACACAGGGACAAATTCTAATAACTTTGTTTTATACATGGGCCATTCCCGTAGTTTTATTTTACACAAGAACAATTTTTGTAATTTCACTATTAGACATGGTCTATTTCTATAATTTTGTCATACTTAAGGACCATTATATATATTTTTTACAACATGGACCATTTATATAATTTTCTCATACCCAAATTTCTCCTTTACCTTGAACAATCTAATCATTTCCCCTATAATAAACACAAAATAACTAAATAAAATACATTAAAATTTAGAATCTAACGTTTTTGATATGTAAATACACCAAGAATCAAGAGTTTGGCCACAGAAAAGAACATGAATATTAGTCAATCAGTAAAACCAAAGTTTCTAGAGTATACATGTAATACAACAAGCGTACTATCATAATAAGTAGGGCACATAAATGAGTTACAATTTTTTCAAGAGCAAAGACTGATTCACAAAAGCATCACTTACCAGCTAAACAAGTAAAATTAAAACGACTTCTGCAGAAAGAAAGTCAAAGAAATTTTGTTAAAAAAACAAAATGCATGAATTTTAGGATAAAATTAGTGAAAGTGTTGACAACGAATTTACGTGTAATTGTTGTTGTATGATGCATAAGAACACATAGAAGATAAGCTGTTCAAGGGAAATCGGTAGAGTGTTTGAGATCGATGGCATATGTAGAAGAGAGTTATTAAAGCGAATCTAAAAGAGAAAGTTGAAAAGTTTGCTTTCTGAAAAAGTTGTATCAAAACATATTTAGGGTGTGGATCTAGAAAAGAGTAATAAAAAGAAGTTATAATATCAATCATCAATTTATTGTATAAAATATCTGTTCTGACTTTTTATAAATAAAAGTTTGTTACAGTTGTTAAACTCCAGTTCCTGAGTTTATATAAATGGTAGATGAGCTGGAAAAGGGTATATAAAAAAGGTGATATATATGCAAGGGCGCTTTGATAATTTGTTTCAGGCCGAAAAAAGAATCAAACGCCGTTGCCGGGGATCGAACCCGGGTCACCCGCGTGACAGGCGGGAATACTTACCACTATACTACAACGACCTATTTGTTAATCGTCTATAGTTATCGATAATTATTTATTACCTAACATATTATTAAGACTATTAACTAAACACCACCCAAACTAACTTTTACGATCCTAATTTATAATTATTAATTTTGCATCATATCCAACCAAGCATCTCTTTAGTGTTAAATTAGTTGCGAATGATCAGATTGGTTTTTATATATCTCCTAAATTAGGTAATAATTATTTATTACCTAACATATTAACAAACATTTTATACAATTGATCAGTATTTTATTTTCCTTATAATATTAAGTCAAACGTTATGCATTCTGAAGTAATAAATTGAGTATTATGAGTAGGGATGTAAGCGAGCTTTGATTTATTTAATTATACACATAAATATCATGGTTGGTTAAAAGATATGTGGTTTTTATATATTTTCTTAAACGTTACTCCAAATTACAATTATACCAAAATTGTTTATTAATTCCAGTGTACCTTTTCGGAACGATCTCAAATCTGGTTGAGGTAGATAAGTTTAGACACTGAATGCTCATATTAGAGCATCAATATACCTAAATACTTAACAAGTTTTTTTTATTTTTATTTTATTAATATTTTATAAAACTTACTTATGCATGTTACTAGCATAAATATATAGAATGAATGTAAAACTATCTTCATCACCAACTTAATCCAATACAATCTTCTATTTAAAATGACTTGTAATTTCCATGTAAGCTAAAAAATGAATTGATAAATCAATGACATTTCTTTTAAAGCCACTTAGGCTAGGTCACTATGAACCGCATTAGTGTTTCATTCTTGAATTCCATTTAATATTATGGAGAATTTCATATATGCCTTTGCTTAACATCTAAACATCGTATATGTCCGACCTAAATTTTAAATATCGTATTTACCTTTCTCAATGTTTTTTAATATGATATATAGCCAATTGTATTTTTTAGATAATTTTTATTGATTTAAAATTCTTTCTTATAATCTTAAATCATTATAATTAAAAATACATTTGCTTACTACTTCAGATCATGTTGCCCAGTCGATCACACCTTGTTACGATCAACCTGTTGATACTTCCAATCGCTGCTTCTACCCCTGTGTCGCACACGCTCACACATCAGGTAAATAAAATATGACTATTCCTAATTTCCCTTTCTTCAATTTCGTGTGATATTCTTTGATTTGTTCATGTTAATGTGTTGTTGACGTCAAAGCATTGTACATTCGATTACATCACCAATATAAGCTTGAATTTTTAGTAACAAAACCAACCAAAGCTCCATAACATCAAAAGTAAAACATAACAGCAATGAATTGAAACTGTTGAAGGGTAATCTAGGCAGTAAGTTTCTTGCATTAATTCATATTGATCCAACAGAAACAAACATTAGAATTGAACTTTCACAAGCAAACCCGATTATACATCTACTCTCAAGAATAGCCAGTACCAAAACCAAAACATTTTGAAGATGAGAACTAAAATTCCAAATCGATTTACCCCAAAAAATCCAAACAATTTACCCCAAAAATCAGAATCGATTAACCCCAAATATCACTTTCAGATGAACAATTTCAAACAAGCAAAATCGATTTACCCCTCAATCAATGCTATGAACGAAGAACATTTGCACCAGAATGAAGAGTGTGTGCGTCGGATGTGTGTAGAAGGCGTCAACCAGATCAGAAGGGGGAATATGAGGCTGCATGTAAGTTTTAAGAGGTTGCGATTGGGAAGAAGCCACGTGCGAGTGTGTGCGACACCGAGGGGAGAAGCAGCGATCGGAATTCAGAAGTATCAAAGGAGCATGGTCGATTGTGATGGACTGGGCAACGTGATCTGAGGTAGTAAGCACCAAGGGCAATATTGTCCATTCAAAATGTCTTTTTAATTCTAATTATTTAAGATTATAAAAAAGAATTATAAATCAATAAAAATTATCAAAAAAATACATTTGGGTATATATGATATTAAAAAACATTGAAAAGGGTAAATACAATATTTAAAGTTTAGGTCGGGCATATACGTTATTTAGATGTTTAGCAAGGATATATATGAAATTCTGCCTTAATATTATCTTAATCAACAATTCAAATTTTTGAAAAAACTTCTTGGTAGATTTGGCAAAAGTAGTCTTGCGGTCTCATTGCCTACTAAAAACCGCATCAGGATGACCAAGAATCATGTAGGCACATACTATATTCTCACTTGGTACCTTGATAAACTGCAAAGACAAATGATACCCCGATGATATATTTGGAGAGTGTTTGATTGGTTTGATAAATCAAAACCTTGAGTAAACAACAACAATGGAGGCTAGTAAAAAATTTCAGTCAAATTTAGATTATATTCAATCAAAGCCTTGAAAAATAAACAACCAGGTATTGCAGGATATTGAATGAATAATGTAAGGGAATATACAAAGAGAATGAATATTGTTGAAAGTAATAAAGGTTCAATCTCATATTTATTAACTTAAAATGTCAGGTTTTGATAATAAGGGGTGGAAGTTGGTCAAGATATATTTTGTTGGGTGTTAAGTGAAATTGCAGGGAAAACACGCGAGTCAGAAGATGGATCGGTTTTACGGGTTTGCTCCATATCCAAGTATCCGTAGTATATATGCTAAGGGAGAGTCCTATTCATCAGATCTTATCACTTCCAGATCCAGAGATAGGGTTTCTTGTTTAGGGTTTTCATCTAATACTCTCGTTTCTTTCTGATATTGTTTTGTTCATCTGTTATGTTGATGAGTTATTGTTCTATTGTGTTAAGTATAGTGTTTCAGATGAATAGATTTGTATTGACTGTTTAGATTAGGGTTGAGTGATAAATCGAGAGAGTAGAATAGGTTCTTTGTAGTGAGGTTTCGTTTGTAAGTTTGTGAAAACCTTCTGTTTCTTAATCCTTAAATGATATAAGAAATGAAGATGTTGGGAAATCTATATTGTCTATTTTCAACAAATATGAATATGGGATAATGACATATATGATTCTTGATTGATAAATGCAAACTGATTACATGGAATGACACTCCTATTTATACTATTTAGGAGCATAACGGACAAATGAGACAACAAGGACAAATACAGACTACATAGCAACCGCCTGACAATGCGTCGCTGTTGATCTTGTCTCCAACAACTATTACATAGAACAAGAAAAATAAAACAAGACAAAATAGTACAAGTCTTCATTTCACCTGACATTCTCATTCCTTCGGAATACTCAACACCTCGGACACACTTGAACTCTGGATACATATCAATCTCGGATAGTTTAAGGGCCACTTTATTGAACTTACAACAACCTTAAAGGTGAAGCTACATGTTTAAGAAGGTGATCAGTGTCATATTGTCCTCTTGACCATGGAAATTAATGCTAGATGATGTGTCGTTTATGGTTTTGTAACTAATCTCCATCCTAAAAAGTAAAGATTTTGTAGTCTGAAGTGTAGAGGGTGTTTCAATAAGAAGTGGAATTTCAAAGATGTGTACAATGTAATTATGCAACAACATATACCTATCTTTAGCATTTATATTTGTTTTTTATTCAACTGTAACAACCCTCTCCGACACGTATCACAATATTTTCCGCTTTGGGTTCCCGATACGAAAACTTCCCAGGGGGTCACCCATCTAGGAATTGTTCTCGCCCGGTCATGCTTAACCACATAGTTCTTATGAGATATGCTGTGACATCCCTAATTTCATGGTAAAAAAGGACCGATTTGTTTATGCTTTGTTTTTAAAATCAGAGTAATCGTTTAAAGAAAACTGTTGCGGAATTTGTTCCCAAAACAAAATATGATAAAATTTTATCAAAGCATTGCTTAAAGAAAAGTATTTTCATTATATAACAAAATCTCGGGATGTCATGTTCCGATACAGACACATAAGCATAAACAGAACTTACATTTATTTACACTAATGATTTACATATCCTTTAATCCCTCAGTGAAATATGTCTTCGTATTGATACCCGTGATACAAAGATAACCGAGTGGGTCAGGCTTGGTGTCACACCTCAAAACCATAGAACGGCGGAAACGTTCTGGGGCGGAGGACGTAATGTACAGTATCACAACAGTGAATAGTAGTAAACAAGTAACAACATCATCCATTGTATTAATAGTATAATTGTAATACAAGAGTGTTCTTTCATTGCAACAAGACACCAAAATATGTAATCAAAATAAAGACGAGTCTTGTCTGTGCTTCGTCTTCTCAAAACCTGGTCATCATACCTGTCTACTGGTGACCTGAGAATGCAAGTTATTTTGAAAGAGTTTACCAGCTTTAAAGCTGGTGAGATCATAAGTATTTTAGTGTCTGGATTTGTAAGAATGTATTTGTAAGTATGTGAAGTATAAGTATGTAAAAGTTTTGAAACTCCTAGAAAACCCTATGTTTCCTACTAAAAGTAGCCTTCTACCAAGGCATCTAGTATATGTGTGTGTCTCTTGTAAGAGTATGTATTTTTCAAAATTTGACTATCATTTATCAAAAATATAGTTTTCGCATTTCTGTATATTGTGTGAAACTCACAAGGTGAATGCACTAGGAAAATGATATAGTAATGTAGTATTGTAATAAGTAACTAGCACTGTACTAACTACCTTAAACTAATTATAATTTAAAGTACCATGTGATTGGCATGTATCCTGCTACCGACTATAGTACACGACAATGTAAGATGTCGAAGGAAAATGACATTTGGCACCCATAGACTTGTAAGTCTTACTGTAGCTAGCAGCGAGGTGTAGGATAATCAATCCAGTATAGTTATACGCAAACTCATACGCTCCCCAATTAAGGAGATTCTGGATACATGAACGGCCATGGCAAGTAGTGCCATGCTCCGGAACGTGGCTCACATAACTGCAAAATTGTATATGTAATGAATGTTGTAGCACCTGATTCCTGGTACGTAAATCTTATTTGAGTATTTCTCTTCTTTTAGCCTTGGACTCGGCGAGTCACAGGTCCGACTCGCCGATTAGATGCGGGACCCGGGACACGTTTAAGTCGTCGACTCGGCGAGTCCATATCCTGGACTCGGCGAGTCACAGCTGTTGGATGAAACCCTAAGTTTCAGGGGTTTGCACCCTATTTAAGCAACACCTCCGCCCCAGGCCAGCCCCCATCCTCTCCCCAGAGCTCCCAACCCTTGTTTATGCTTGTTCTTTGAAGAGTTGAAGCTTTGTTGTGGGCTTTTGAAGGTTTTGAAGAAGAAAGGAAGTAGATCCAGAAGAAGGGAAGCCATCCGGGCATTATTGTGTTCTTCCAGCAGTTCCTTTGAGGTATAGCCCGTTTCCCCTATGATTATATGCTTAGTACTTCATTTAGGTCTTTCTTGGACAATCCCCAAGCTTATATGTGCATTATATGTCGTAATAAGATGTTTGGCCTCTGGATCTAGGCAAGATTGAGCTCCAGGAGCTCAGATCTGTTAGCTTTATGGCCCCATCTTGCTTGTTCACCCTAGATCTACCCTTTTGAGGCATTTTGAGCCCTAAAATCCATATTGGTGAATATCCACACGTAAAGTTGGAAACTTTACGTGTGATTCGTGTCCTAGAAGTCCAGATCTGTGAATGGCATGGACTGGAATCGAGCAAATCTGGGTATTTAGTGGGTGCATGGCAACGACTCGGCGAGTCGTTCATGTGACTCGGCGAGTCTGTTCGCGAGTCTCCGAGTTTGTCCCCTTTTCGTAGTGTCGAGTGAGCAGTGAGTCACGGGGTGTGACTCAGTGAGACGGAAGCTGAACTCATCTATGGAGGTACTCGGCGAGTCAATGCCCTGACTCAGCGAGTTCAAGGCAATCTCCTTAGATCAAGAACAGACTCGGCGAGTTGTTCATACAACTCGGCGAGTCGCAGCATAAGTGTTCTTCAGATGAAGATGGACTCGACGAGTTGTTCATACAACTCGGCGAGTCTTAGCATAAGTGTTCATCGGATGAAGATGAACTCGACGAGTTGTTCATACGACTCGGCGAGTATGATGAAGGACTTGAATATCAGTTTAGAAGGAGAACTCGTCGAGTCGTCGCCTAACTCGACGAGTAGGAACGGGATCCAGGACAATCATTTGGGTGGTGACTCGGCGAGTTGGAAAGCCAACTCGGCGAGTCGGGTCAACTGAAAGTTGACTCTGACTTTGACTTAGGGCATGGTCAGGGGTAAAATGGTCACTTTACCCAAAGGTCAGTGAGTAGTGTTTGATTGAGTATGTTGTGGGAATTGCAGCCGGAGGATTTCCGGAGCAGCAGCAGCAGCAGTAGGCAGTCAGTTCCCGATCAGATCAGCAACTACTTCGAGGTGAGTTACCTTCCAGTAGCGGTGGGTCTACGGCCACAATGCTGGCCCACCAGTAGGAGTTGTATGTTAGATGATTGTCTTTGTGATATCATCTAGGTTTGCTACTACCTGATATGTTGTATGCTGGCATGATATGTATATGTGATAGTTGTAGAGTTCGGTTGTTAGGACCGAAGGGTAGGTCAAACACCCCAGATATGTTTGACAGTACGTGATGATATGTTTGCATGCTGGCTTGTTATGTTATATGGGATAAAGGTAGTAAGAGGGGACTAGTCCCCGAGGATCGTTTGTTAGGACCGATGGGTAGTCAGCACCCCAGAATGGCTTGACATGGGTAGTCAGCACCCTAGAATGGCTTGACATGGGTAGTCAGCACCCCAGAATGGCTTGACACGGGTAGGACGGCACCCCAGAACAGTCGTACCGGGTAGTCAGGCACCCCAAAATAGCCTGGCAGTTTGTATGTTATGTGTTTGTTTGGTATGTGGTACGATGGGGGAACTCACTAAGCTTTGTGCTTATGGTTTTTAGTTTTGGTTTCAGGTACCTCCTCAGCTAGGGGAAAGGAGCCGGCGCGGTAGCAGCATGTCACACACACACTCTCCGGTTTCCGCATTTACGAGCTTCACTGGGATTTGTACTCTGATATTTTGATTGAGTGTATGAATTGGCTTTTAGACATGGTTCACTTTGTGTTATGGTTTGATCAAACAATGTTTTTAGTTATCAATATTTTCTAAAGTAATGTTTTAAAACAAAATTTTTGGTCGTGAAAATTGGGTCGTTACAAATGTGCTAGCTGTAATGTATGTTCTCCCTTTGTCTAGCATGTATTGTAATGTACTGTGCGTGCTAGCTGTATTGTGTGTTCTCTTCCTATCTAACAAGTATTGACTCATGTATGAACTGACTCTTTGTATGATTCATTGTTCTAGTAATAGTATTAGTAACTTCCTAAACTACGCCTATCGTAGTTTACCAGTAATATGACTTGTATGTATGAACATGAATGTATACCCTTGCTACCCAAGGGTATTGAATTGACTGATAGAACTTTTATGCCTATATATGTATACATAATATATAACTAATATTTAGACGACCTTCGGAGGAATAACCGATGCCCTAAAGCCACATCCCAACGAGGAAAAGGAGATAAAGCGAGCTAGTCTTCCTAAGTCCTTTAAGCATTACTTATGTAACTATACATACGTAGGCATGCATTCGACAATATAAAAGTATAAAAAGAGTTTAAGTAAAAGTATTTGACAAGCAAAAGAGTTTGTAAAATAGTTTGTAGCAAAACAGTTTGATAACACAGTTTGAAAAGTAAGAAAACCACTTGTTTGATAGTTATTAATCACATGTGATCGATATAATAACTATAATTGTTCAACTTGTATCCCCCCCCCCATAAAAGTATTTAAAAACATTTAAAAGGTTAAATAAGGGGTATGAACTCACTTGTAGTGAGTGGTTTGGATGAACGGATTGTATAGAATTGCTAAGTGCCAAGTGAAGACTTGAGCACACACGCGGATCCTATTTAACATATAATGATACATATATGAATATAATTAGTGCTAATACAACTAGTTATTGAATTTAAACCACCTTAGGGGCTAGTAAACACTTATTTAGAAGTTTTACAACCATATATGATTGTATATAAGGGGTATTTGGCTATACAAGGGAGTGTATGGTCAAAATACACACTATTTGTGTGTGTGTGGCCAGGGTGTGCGGCCAGGGGGTGTGTGCGGCCGCACACTCCCTATGGAATGTGTCAAAACGTAATTTAAGGCTTTAGGACCCATCTAGGAAGGTTTCTTACTTCATGCTTTAGCCTTATATGAAGTTTATTACCGGTTTTGGACCTAAAAAGGGTGTGTGCGGCCAGCATGATGTGTGCGGCCGCACACCCTTTATGAACATGATAAAATCATGTTTTTCTAGCATATCATCAAGTGTTCTTAGCATATAACAAGTTATGATAAGTGTATACACGTTATAGAGGCTTGTAAGGGTGATTTAAGGTCCAAAACTAGTGTGTGTTCTTCGTGTTCTTCGTGTTCTTGACTAAAAATGGATGTTTTCAAGGATCAAACCAAAGGAAAAGGCTAGTTAAGGTCTTTTATTAGCTAAACTAAGAAGGAATCACTCACTCGATTGAAGATTGGAGTGAAACTTTGGATGATACTTGAGAGAAAACGTGTTCTAGCTTTGAAGAAGTGAAAAAGTGATAAAAAATGACAAGTGTAGTATATATATGGGAGAGTGTGCGGCTGGGGATGGGTGTGCGGCCGCACACACCTTGTTTGGTGTGTTTGGCCCGATTTTGTGATGCTACACACTTACTAACCCATTCTACGACTCATATCTTAATTATACTAAGTCTCAAGCACTCTTATAGACCCAAAACTTCATTATAAACCAGCAAAACGAGGCTAACTTAGATAAAAATGAAGAATGTATAAGTGAGAAATTTCGGGTTGTCACATTGGGAGCTTGGTGAGCATATAGGGTTTTCAACCCACAATAATACATTTATTATTCAATCATCAAACAATCAACCCAAATACCCATCCCCATATCTCCTTTATTTCTTAAGGGTTTACCCTAAGAACCAATTATCCTTCATTTATTCATTCCTAAGGATTTACCTAAGGAATTGGCACAAAGTCCATTGCTACCAAAGTTTATCTATCAAATACTAAATCCATAGCTATCAGGTGCTAACTCTATAGTCACCAAGGTTTACTCAACAGATACGAAGTCACATCATCACCAAGGTTTATCAAATAGGCACGAAGTCGCATCGTCACCAAAGCTTACTCAATAGGCACGAAGTCGCATCGTCACCAAGGCATACTTAATAGGCATGAAGTCACATCTGATGGGTTTTAGCCATATGAACATTCCTATGTGCACATGCAAACCCTAATGCTTGGATCTAGGTTTCTCTAATTAAACATGCTTTGAATCCAAGACTTCTAATGACTAATTAGGTATAATAACAATACAAAATCAGATCTAGAAGTTTACCTTTGAATCTCTTGTTTGATCTTGTTGTCTTGGAGCTCTAGAGTCACAATTGTCACTCCTCTAATGGCTTACAAACACCAACTAGCAAGGAGGATGATTTGAGATAGAGGAGAGGGATTAGAATTCAGCCAGGGTTTCTTTGCTTTAGCAGAGGTGCCGATTTCCCTTGCCCTAGGGGTCTATTTATACTTATAAGGCTCCTGGGTTTCACCCTTAAACCCTAGTTAGATAATCTTTCCGTAAAGCAATCCAAATCCTTACCAAAGATAAGCCTTGGACGAATTTGAGGCTATCCTAAGCCCTAGAATTCGTCCAACCTCTATCCCTTAAGGATTTACAGCCGAAAGTGCAACTATCAAACAATTGACAGTTTATACCCTCTTATTTAATTAATCTCTTTAAGTCACCAAATTAATACTAATTAATCTATGACTTATATTAATCAAATAACAATATTATTATTCCTTATATTATTCTCATAATATATTAATAATATCTATTCTCTCATAATAAATCATCCTGTCAAGTTGCTATGGTGAAGGCAACCCAAAAGGACCATGCACAATCGAGTCAAATATTTGCCTAATATAGTTGCAGCCTTAGACATTATTCCAACAACATCATCACCAAGGCTTACTCAATAGGCACGAAGTCGCATCGTCACCAACTATTACATCTACCCATGTTCTACCCAACATTTTTGTAGATATAAATACAAAGTTACAAACACAGTTTAAATCATTTAACAACAGTATAAAAACATCAATTCCAAGCCCATCTCAAATAGACAAATAATATATAACACATAGCACGTATTTCATAGCTAATACTTTATATTTATGTTTTAAAAAAAAGTAACTATACACTCACTTGATCAGAAGATGATCGGACAGCACTACAGCTTGTAGAAGCAGTATTTTTCGATGAAACCGGGAGATCTTCACAAAAACCGGGCTTCTTGCGGGCAGAGCTTCGGCTTGGAAATTTCACTTCTCGGGATCTTCGGGGCTTCGAGACTTGCTTCGCGGCTCGAAAATGATATCGGGGCTTCGGGGTATCTCTTGCACGAAAATCAATGCAAAACGGGATAGAGAGAAGAGAAATTAGCAAAGAAACTCGGCTGCCCTCGCAAGGTATTTATAGGGGCTGAAACTGGGATTACGCTGGGCGTAACTTGGATAAGTCCGATGACTCTCCCCCTTCGGATAATATCGGATTTTATATTTAAATTAAATATTTTAATTATCTAATAAACTTCAAAAATTTGTATCTTCTTCATACGAGCTCCGTTTTTGACGTTCTTTATATCCCTGTGCAGGTGAGACTACGCTCTACAACTTTTGTTTAGACTCCGTCGGCTAATTTTGACTTTATTTTTATTATTTATTTTTAGTAGATTGCTTCGACAAAAAATCACTCGATCTCAAGTTCGAGTTTCGGGCTGCATACTGCTAAACCGAAACTTAGAAAAATTATAACTTCCTCATACGAAGTCAGATTTGGGCGTTCTTTTTATGCACGCTCACGGTTTAACGAACTCTACGACTTTCGTTTAGATCGCTAAGGCTAAATATCGCTCTAACGTAAATTCACGATTTACGTCACGTTGTGTCGTACCGGTTCTGTCGCGAAACTTCGACAAGTCATAAATTCTTCATTATAACTCGGATTTCGGCGTTCTTTATATATATGGAATCCTTGTACATATACTACAACTTAGTTAAGATTACTCCTTCTAAATAATATTCCATTAAAAAGTTATTTTGACGCTTATCGTCTCTAAATTAACTAGCCCTGATCTACGGGCGTTACAATTATCTCCCCCTTAGGATGATTACGTCCCGGAATCATCAACGAAACATGGCTTGAACAATGATTCCGCACGTTAACTTTCCATCCTAATTAATAACCGTGATGCTCAATCTTTCATCTGCTCTTCATACTATGTTGGACTTTAAATCGTAACCTTCAAGTTACAAAATAAATCCTTATTGTGGACTCCTTCTTCTTAGGATAAATACATTCCTTTATCTATTGTAACAGACCGATGGGTTGTGTCCCGATGACCTCTCATCGTAGTCGGACTCAATTTAATATGACCACTAGGGTCGGAATAACCATCATCCTACTAGCCATTACCGAAACAAGGGTAATGACATACTTGAATAAAACGGAATCAATTACTAGCTTCCTGGTAACCTTGTGAATTTCCCTGATCCAAGTGCGAGTCTTGTGCTTCTGGTAGTATAGATATCTACTACCATTCACACCTACTCATACTTGTCCCAAGTATTGTCTCGCAGTCAACCAAGTCACCATACATAAATCACATAATCATTCAACACATCAGATAACAAAACCAGTGTTTATATTATTTCTTGAAACGATTACACGAGGGTTCAAGTTCACCCTATACGATGCCTCTAATAGGCTACACTTCTTGATACAGACTTTATATATTGACGTGAAGTCTTCATCTTTTAATCCTCCCATCGTTTTCTGCTTCGTCGAGGAGCATGTGGAACACCCTTGGCTGTGGCGGTGCGTTTTTCTTTGGGCAGTCTCTAGAAATATGCCCTTCTTCGTTACATTCGTAGCACACCTTCTTGTTAGTTGCACATTTGTTGGCGAAATGCCCTGTCTTCCCACATTTGTAGCAGGTCGTCTCCTCGCTACACTTCCCGATGTGTTTCTTTTTACACTTCTCACACCACTTAGCTTCATCTCTTTGTAACAGCCCGGAATTCCAGATATTGATATAATTATGATTTTGGGGTGTTTTAAGAGGGGACTCGGCGAGTTGGAGCTCAGACTCGCCGAGTAGGGTCGCAGATCTGGTCGCGGGTTCGCGACTGGACTCGACGAGTCCGGATATAGACTCGGCGAGTCCACGCTGTTTAGTGAAACCCTAACCGTTCGGGTTTGGGACGTATATGAGGGACTTTATGGCCGTCATTGTTCACTCTAGCCTTCTGAGAGAAACCCTAAATTGATTGTGAGCGTCTGGAACAAGGTTGAAGGCCATTGTTGATTTTAGAAGAGTTATTGTGCAAGGAAGAGAAGGCTTGATTAAGGGAGCAACAAAGGAAGTCACGTTCTGAGGATTGGGGACACAGAGAGCACATTATTCAGGTAAGAATTCGAGTTATACTCTGCTATGTTGATGTGTATATGGATTTAGGGTTTATGGAACCCTTTTGTGGCTAGATTGAATGTTACCCTAGTCCCCAAACGATTGTAACCCTGTATTAGGACCTTTGGAGGTCCAGAATGTCCCATGCCTGTGCATTTCGAAAATTGATGAAGGTTTTGGATTGGAATCCTTATGCCTTAGGTCAATATGTAAATTATAAGTCTTGGGGTGTACCATGAGCACCAAAATGAGGACCTTACGTGATGGACCAGTCTAGGAAGGCCAGGCCTATGAATGGTCGGAGCAGTTCTGCCATTAGAAAGCAGTTTGAGCGGTTGCATGGCATGGACTCGCCGAGTCCGATGAACAGACTTGGCGAGTAGCTTGAAGATTAACTGGGACTCGTCGAGTTGTTCTTCAGACTCGGCGAGTTGAGTCGGGGTGGCCCCGCGATTCTTCCAGGAGGAACTCGTCGAGTAAAAAGGGGATACTCGACGTGTAGAAAGGGAATCTTAAGGAATCGGTGAGTCAAGGGCGAGTGGACTCAGAGTCGTTGAACTCGGCAAGTCTTGGGGTGACTCGGCGAGTTAGGTCGCGGGTTAAGTGAAGTTCTGAGTATGGGGACTCGGCGAGTCATAGGGTTGACTCGGCGAGTAGGGTCAGTCAGGGGTTGACTTTGACCGTGTCTTTGACCAAGGATTGACCAGTGGTTCCAGGGGTATTTTGGTAATTGTTGTTTATTGTTTGAGTTCAGTGCATTGGTGACTGTCCAGAGGTGGAGATCGTATCAGTGATCGGAGCAGCTTGAGCTATCTGTTCAGTCGGCAGTTTCGAGGTGAGTTATCCTCACTATATCGCTAGGGTTTATGGCACCAAGGCCGACCTTTTTTATCGGATGGAAATCCGGGTAGTTGTCATTGTTATGATATAGGCCAGAAGGCATTACATGTTATGGGCCGGAAGGCTTTGCTATGTGGACCGGGAGGTCATGGCCTGGAAAGGCGTATGTATGCATTTAGTATGTTGACTGATTCATAGGGTAATGTTATGATAGTGACCGGCTAGACCGGTATCTTGTTAGAGTA
The DNA here is from genome assembly GCF_051521515.1 of Lactuca serriola. Classification (NCBI taxonomy): domain Eukaryota; kingdom Viridiplantae; phylum Streptophyta; class Magnoliopsida; order Asterales; family Asteraceae; genus Lactuca; species Lactuca serriola. The sequence continues at coordinate 23,078,796 of NC_136408.1, forward strand.
ATGCTATGATATGTAATCTGTTGATCGATTGTTGTCAATGAACTGCTATATGATTATTCGTTATGTTGTATATGCATTTTACGCTTATGGGCCGGAAGGCAATATATGTTATGGGCCGGAAGGCAATATGTTATGGGCCGGAAGACAATATGTTATGGGCCGGAAGGCGATTATATTGTGTGATGGACCGGAAGGTCGGCGTGGGTAGGACCGGAAGGTTTACCCAGCAGGGACGGAAGTCCCCTGAGACACATGGACCGGAAGGTCAGGGCCTGGAAAGGCGTATATGTGGTTGGTATTCTGGGGGTATCTCACTAAGCTTTCGGGCTTACAGTTGTGGTTTTATGTTTCAGGTTCTCAAGAGTATGTGGCAAGGCAAAGGCGTGATCGTACCGTTCCTCGCGTTGGTGTTTTATGATATGAACCTGGGAAATTACTCTGTTTAATAATGTATTGAAAACCTTTTTGTAACAACGCTAATAAAATGGGTGATTTTGAAAAGTTTTAATTGTTTTGAAATTTTGGATGTTACAAGTTGGTATCAGAGCCTTGGTTTGAGTGAATTGGGGGAAACATTCGTGTGACTCCAGTCTCAAATCGAGGAGGATTTTAAAAAGAGAAATTTAAAATGGTTTTCACATTTAGTAAAAGGAGGACGCGGAGGTACGATCAGCCGGAGCCAGTAAGTAACCCCAAGATACCATACATGATATTTGTTTATTTGAGCTTGATAGCACAGCATGCTAGAGTTAGGCTAGGGATCTTCAGGAATTCATGATAATGTTGCCTGATTTGTGATGCCTGTAGCCTAGGGTCCCTTATGGGATGTTCTTAGTGTTCCTCTAGTGGTGAGGGTTGATAGTTGTTATGCATGTTCCCTAGGGTATTATGGTAGTACTTCATACAAATATGGGTAGGTGTGGAAGGTAGTATGGGCCCGTACTACTGAAAGCACAAGACCCATACGCGTATCAGGGAAACCATGGTCTCTAGGGTAGGGTTGCGAGAGTTGGATCCCAGGATTGTGGGAAGTGTCTGAGATTGGTAGGGTGTCTTCAGTATGGAGATTTTGAGGCATGATGATAGTGGATCCGGATCAGGATCGGGAGCTGGAGAGCGAGTTCCGGGTGGATCGGTGCTGTCGGAGGTTATCAATCAGACGAGCACAAGCGAGTTGGATGCGAGGATTCGCAAGATCCTGCGCGATGGGGTTGCTGCATTGTTCCGGGCTGAGTTGCCGGAATTGTTTGGGTCGATCAAGACCGCCATGATTGAGTATTTTGATGAGCGATATGAGGCTCTCGCAGAGACGGTTGTCGCGGCGGCTACAGCGGCTGTAGCAGTGGCAAGGGGAGGAGCTAGTCGGGGTTTTCAGTATCGGGACTTCTATTATACGAAGCCTCCCACATTCGATGGAGTTTAGGACCCGATTGTTGCTATGAGATGGTTATCAGACGTGGAGGGGTGTTTCTCCACGAATTATGCCCTGCTGATCAGAGGGTGAGGTGTGCTCTGAACCTATTGAGGCTCGGAGCGAAGGATTGGTAGAGATTGACTACGGGGTCATTTTTCCGATGTGCAAAGAGCTGCGGTTTCATGGGATCAATTCAGAGAGATGTTCAGTACTCGCTATGTTCCGCGGGATGAAAAGGAGAGATTGGCTCGGGAATTCCTTGAGCTGAAGCAGGATTTGGAGTCGGTGACTGAGATCACCAGGATGTTTATTGAGAGGGCGATGTTTTGCCCTGAGTTCGTTTTGGAGCAGGCTCAGATGTCCCGATATCTGAGTATGCTCAAGGGGGATATCAGACAGTTCGTGTCTGCGCAGAGGTGTGAGACCTTGTTGGTGTTGCAGGAGGCCTCCATGCGGCGTGAGTTAGAGGTTGAGTTGCAGTTGCGTGAGCTGAGGCAGGCTCCGATGCAGTCGCAGCCAGCGCCGAAACGGTCCAGTACCGTTGATGTTAGAATGGGGGATCGGAGCGGCCACACTTGTGGGAAGTATGGGAGGGGTCACACCGGAGTTGCTGGTCCGGTGGTGCATGCCGCAAGTGCGGAAAAGAGGGGCACTATGCGCGGGATTGTCGGCAGTCGGTGCCGATTCGGGATTTGAGGATTTTTCATCATTGTCGGCAGGTTGGACATTTGAGGGTCAACTGTCCACAGCTTTCTGCAGGACCGGTGCAGGCTCTAGCACCGGCCACCTTGAGGAGTTCAGGAGGAGGACAGGATGGAGCGGAGCCCCAAGGGCTCAGAGTCGTGCTTATCAGCTTGCGGCAGAGGGAGACGGAGCGGTGCCGGAGGCAGCTGCGGGTATAATGCTTTCTTGATGTCCTGATTATCTTGCGTTGATTGTGGCGTATTGTTTGTGCTGGTATCTGGTGTGGATTTCGATGCGGTATTCGTTGTTTCGCGTGTTTGGCATGGTTATAGTTTGGTGTTTTGGTGCCGGTAGCCTTGTGCGGTTTTCGATGCGGTATTCATCCTTTTGCAGGTTGTGGGTTTGGTTATGGGTTATTGTTTGGGAATTCCGTTGGTTATCGTTCGTGAGGGTTGATAGTAGAGATGCGGCACTGGGTTGAATGTCGGGTAGCCTCTGCAGTTGTGGAGTGTATAATTGAAAGACCGGATTCTTTTGAGCGGATTGATCAGGGAAGAGATGTGTTTTGCTGAGGGTTGCTTATGCTTGTGGGAAGCAGTCAGTGTGTAAATGTTCTCTTTGGGCAGGATTGTTCTGAAAAGTCGTTAATGGCGATTGGTGGCTGTTAGTCAGTGCTTTAAGTGGGGAGAATTGGAGAATTCCCCGGGAGATCGATAAGTATGTGAGGGTGCTTAGCTGTTGGGATTCAGCAGTGTTTGTCAGCTCAGAGTATAGGCCGACGAGAGCGAGTGTCGGGTATGCGGGGCGGGATACAGACCTAGGGCATTTGATTGTGGAGGCCTGAGAGCAGGCCGGGATCAAGTTTGAGTAAGTAACCGGGGTTATGCGATCAGAGTATTTGTATGCTTGATGTACGTGATGGGTTGTACTGCATTAATCTCACGGGATTTATGTTGTGCATGTTTCTAGAGATGGAACCGGAAGGTTCCCAGAGTTAGAACCTGAGGGTTCGCAGAGTTTGGGTGTACGGACCCACAGAGATATAGCCTCGAGTGGCTAGTATGTGTTATGAGAGTCGGTCCATTCTTGCTGGAGACTCTGTTGGTATTGCTGGATCAGTTTGAGATTGCGGATTGTGTATGTTGCAGTGTGATTGCATTGGAAGGTCTGGCCCCGGGTTAGTGATCTTGTTTAGCTGAGGCAGTGATTTTGATGAGTGGAGAGAGTGCATGAGATTGAGAGCCCCTGCAATGAGAGCCAGAGTATGTGAATAGCGGTTGCGCAAAAAGGGTGGTGTCGCTTGGGGCGAGCACTGTGACACTGGTTGGAGTGGTATTATGGCCAAGAGGGTTCCTTGGAAAAAGGAAAAGAGAAAGGTGTGTAACTCCGAAGGGGAGTGCAAGTTCACGAAAGTGAAAGCTGCGGAGCAGAAGTTATGGTTAGAGTATTTCGAGTATGGCTTTGAGCATCGTGTTCGCGGCAGCGAAGTAGGAAACCATCCGGTTTGGGATGTCTGTCGAGGCAGAAGGGATGCAGGGGGAGAGAGAATCTTGAATTCTCGGTGTGATTCCGATCAGGGTATAGGGTGGATATTAGTGGTTCATCCTGGGAGATGTTCGAGGATATCAGCAGTGTGTCGGGTCTCCCAACCTGCGGGTGTTGGGGGCTAGTTCAGCAGGTGTATGTGATTGCAAGAGGAGAACTCGTGAGAGTTGCTCCGAGAGTGAGAATGGGTCCCTCAGTCGGTCCGGAATGGACAAAGTGGGCTTTGGATCGGGGATCCGGTGGTTCATGGTTTCCTAACCCTTATGGGTCGAGTGATTGTTGAGATTTAGAGCAGAGTTGCATCTTGGGTAATTCTCGGTTACAGAGAGCGATGGACAGTACAGAGAGCGGGCTTCAGTCGACAGAGCAGATTTAGCAGATGAGGCAAAGGTTATTGACCGCCCAGAGCCGACAGGAAAAGTTATACAGACAGATGATGGTCCGAGCTTGAGTTTCAGGTCGGCGACTTCGTACTCCTAAAGGCCTCTCCTTGGAGAGGAGTGATTCGATTCAAGAAGAGGGGCAAGTTGGGGCCCCGGTATATTGGGCCTTTTCATGTGATTGCGGGGGTAGGCCGGATGGTCTACCGTTTGGAGTTGCCCACGGATTTTAGACAAATCCACGACATTTTTCATGTGTCGCAATTGAGAAAGTATATAGCCGATGAGTCGGCAGTGGTCCCATTAGAAGACATTCAGGTGGATGCGAGCCTGAATTATGCCAAGAGACCAGTGGTCATCAGAAATCGGAAGATCGAGGTTTTGAGGTATAAGGAGATACCTCTGGTGTTAGTTCGGTGGCAGCACCGGAGGGGATCGGAAATGACCTGTGAGCTGGAACGTGAGATGTGGGAGCAGCATCCGGAGCTATGTTCAGAGTGAGACTTCGAGGGCGAAGTCTAGTCCTAGTGGGGGAGAGTTGTAACAGCCCGGAATTCCAGATATTGATATAATTATGATTTTGGGGTGTTTTAAGAGGGGACTCGGCGAGTTGGAGCTCAGACTCGCCGAGTAGGGTCGCAGATCTGGTCGCGGGTTTGCGACTGGACTCGACGAGTCCGGATATGGACTCGGCGAGTCCACGCTGTTTAGTGAAACCCTAACCGTTCGGGTTTGGGACGTATATGAGGGACTTTATGGCCGTCATTGTTCACTCTAGCCTTCTGAGAGAAACCCTAAATTGATTGTGAGCGTCTGGAACAAGGTTGAAGGCCATTGTTGATTTTAGAAGAGTTATTGTGCAAGGAAGAGAAGGCTTGATTAAGGGAGCAACAAAGGAAGTCACGTTCTGAGGATTGGGGACACAGAGAGCACATTATTCAGGTAAGAATTCAAGTTATACTCTGCTATGTTGATGTGTATATGGATTTAGGGTTTATGGAACCCTTTTGTGGCTAGATTGAATGTTACCCTAGTCCCCAAACGATTGTAACCCTGTATTAGGACCTTTGGAGGTCCAGAATGTCCCATGCCTGTGCATTTCGGAAATTGATGAAGGTTTTGGATTGGAATCCTTATGCCTTAGGTCAATATGTAAATTATAAGTCTTGGGGTGTACCATGAGCACCAAAATGAGGACCTTACGTGATGGACCAGTCTAGGAAGGCCAGGCCTATGAATGGTCGGAGCAGTTCTGCCATTAGAAAGCAGTTTGAGCGGTTGCATGGCATGGACTCGCCGAGTCCGATGAACAGACTTGGCGAGTAGCTTGAAGATTAACTGGGACTCGTCGAGTTGTTCTTCAGACTCAGCGAGTTGAGTCGGGGTGGCCCCGCGATTCTTCCAGGAGGAACTCGTCGAGTAAAAAGGGGATACTCGACGTGTAGAAAGGGAATCTTAAGGAATCGGTGAGTCAAGGGCGAGTGGACTCAGATTCGTTGAACTCGGCGAGTCTTGGGGTGACTCGGCGAGTTAGGTCGCAGGTTAAGTGAAGTTCTGAGTATGGGGACTCGGCGAGTCATAGGGTTGACTCGGCGAGTAGGGTCAGTCAGGGGTTGACTTTGACCTTGTCTTTGACCAAGGATTGACCAGTGGTTCCAGGGGTATTTTGGTAATTGTTGTTTATTGTTTGAGTTCAGTGCATTGGTGACTGTCCAGAGGTGGAGATCGTATCAGTGATCGGATCAGCTTGAGCTATCTGTTCAGTCGGCAGTTTCGAGGTGAGTTATCCTCACTATATCGCTAGGGTTTATGGCACCAAGGCCGACCCTTTTTATCGGATGGAAATCCGGGTAGTTGTCATTGTTATGATATAGGCCAGAAGGCATTACATGTTATGGGCCGGAAGGCTTTGCTATGTGGACCGGAAGGTCATGGCCTGGAAAGGCGTATGTATGCATTTAGTATGTTGACTGATTCATAGGGTAATGTTATGATAGTGACCGGCTAGACCGGTATCTTGTTAGAGTAACGCTATGATATGTAATCTGTTGATCGATTGTTGTCAATGAACTGCTATATGATTATTCGTTATGTTGTATATGCATTTTATGCTTATGGGCCGGAAGGCAATATATGTTATGGGCCGGAAGGCAATATGTTATGGGCCGGAAGGCGATTATATTGTGTGATGGACCGGAAGGTCGGCGTGGGTAGGACCGGAAGGTTTACCCAACAGGGACGGAAGTCCCCTGAGACACATGGACCGGAAGGTCAGGGCCTGGAAAGGCGTATATGTGGTTGGTATTCTGGGGGTATCTCACTAAGCTTTCGGGCTTACAGTTGTGGTTTTATGTTTCAGGTTCTCAAGAGTCTGTGGCAAGGCAAAGGCGTGATCGTACCGTTCCTCGCGTTGGTGTTTTATGATATGAACCTGGGAAATTACTCTGTTTAATAATGTATTGAAAACCTTTTTGTAACAACGTTAATAAAATGGGTGATTTTGAAAAGTTTTAATTGTTTTGAAATTTTGGATGTTACACTCTTCCTCCAGATTTCGAGAATTTGGTTTCTTTGTTGATAATTGAAGATCCTTCATGTTTCCTTTTCTCTCCAACTTTAGCTCTCTCCAGACCCTTTTCTTTTATTTGGGTCTCAACAGTTTTGGCTGCCAAGATGGCGGCTTTCAGAGTGGTTGCTTGCTTGACTATCGGACCAAAGTCCGCTAGTTATCCATTGGCAAACTTGTTGACCTTGGAAATTTCAGTTGGAATTAGGTATAGAATAAGCTTCATTTTCTCCGTAAAGCTTGTAGCATATTCAGTGACGCTTAATTTTCCCCTCTTCATATTCTGGAACTCATTGTTGATTTCCAGAAGATCCTACTCAGAGCAGTATTGCATTTTCAATTGCACCACGAACTCTTCCCAAGACATCTTGCTAGCTTCCCCCTTTGGCATTGAACCGGACAGTAACTTCCACCAGCTTAGTACTCCAGATTTTAACAGACGAATTGTAAGAGAAGTCTTATGTCTGTTACTACACTCGCAACTTTCAAACATTGTCTCCATCTCGGAGATCCAGTCCATGACTTGCACCGGTGTCGGGCTCCCAAAAAGACACGGTGGTTTGGATGCCATGAAATCCTTGTACTTGCATCCACGTCCTTCATTTCCTCCATCCTGTTTGTTTCGACGAACTATTGGTGGGTTGGCTTGACCAACGGTCCCACTGTAGTTCCCTATTTCCGAATGCCCTCCATTTACTTCGAGCTCTTCCACTTAAATTGATAGTTCTTCACGATTCGGTCGAAGCAACCGTCTGATCTACTCCATTTGACGATCCAACATCGCCTGCATCATTTCTTGTACACCAGCCATCGTCATTGGCTCAAGTGCTACAGCTACACCAGGTATTTGCTCAATCACTGATGGTTAATTCCTATTCTCATTTGCGTTTCCAACTCCGCTTCTAGTTCTTGCCATTCTTGATCTATACACCGAATAAGGTGAATTTAGATCCTCATTCACGATAGATACATATATCATCCTTATCACTCCGAAACGTTTACATGCTAGTTCTAATATCGTAGACATACGCTTAGAATCTGTCACACCCTCGGCCGCCGGCGGAAACGCCGAGGTGCGCGACGTAAATCAGTAATCACAGTTATTAAACATATATTGAACAATACAAATATAATCTTCTATTATTACTGAAATAGAAATTACATTAACAATGACTATTGCTAAATCGTGACACACGTCTGACAATCCGGCGTTTACAAAGATATAATATAACTAACGGAGAGTCTTCTGAGCGAACACTCCCGACCTGCTAAATAACCTGAGAATACATGCATTAAAATATGTCAACAAAATTGTTGGTGAGTTCTACAGGTTTTTGACACAGAGTATTTTTATACCGAAAAGTGTTTAATAAAATTTAGCTGGTTGACCAGCTTTTATAAATACATACTTTTCTATTAAAAGTATAAAATAATTGGGTTATAACATTGTGTTATGTCTCATTCATAAATACCCTTTGTTCAAATCCAAATGTAGAAATGTCGGAAAATACATATAAGTAATTCAGACTTGTATCAAAATGTATTTTTTTATATAAATATTTTGAATATCAAATTATATAAAAATAAGAAATGTTACCCTTTGTGAGAACATAAAATAATCAACTTTACTCTTGAAACATTATACAAGAATTTGTATCATTTATATAAAAAAATTCATAAGTATTGAATTTATGAACTTTGTAAAATCGTGTCGTGGCAATAATTAAGTATTATCTGACTTAATTTGAAAACCGACACTTAGCCGGTGGGGTAAACTCCTCCCACATAAATATTGTGTTTTCTTATAAAAACAAATGGTTTATATAAATAACTTATTTTATGTAAATTAATAAATCTTGTCGGAGCCGTGTCATGATATTAATTAAGTGTTATCTGACTTAATTTTTGGTACTGACACTTATCGCTTTAAGTCACAAGCTATCCCACTAAATACAGTTTCTTTCAACCGGAATGAGTGAACATAAACCTCATATAAATCCAATATCGATTCTATATGGTAACGAAACAAAACTGAGATTTTATAATGAAATCATAACCGAACTCATGCACTGTACTTTATTAATGCACCGACACCATAATAAGTCGCGCGTGCTAAAGTCATTCACCTTGTTGTAACATGTGGTAATGTTTCGATAATGCTAACGTGAGCGCCAAAATTCATCTCGTCAGATGTAGTTATAGCTAGCAACTCCAGGCGGGCGGTCGTACCGTATAAGATCAATAATATGACACTTACACCAGACGTTAGTCGTTCCCTCAAGGATTAACGGTTATATATTGGAGAGTTTCTACTAAGTATTGAGATCTTAGCTTTTGCGAAACCCGGAATAGTTTATAATGGAAACTCAACCGTATTGGATATGGTATTATGATGAACCTATACGAAATACATGGGGTAGGTATGATGAACCTACATGGAATAAGTATGATGAACCTATACGGAATACACGGGGTAGGTATGATGAACCTACATAGAATAGGTACGATGAACCTATACGGAATACATGAGGTAGGTATGATGAACCTACATAGAATATGTATGATGAACCTATACTGAATACATAGGGTAGGTATGATGAACCTACATAGAATAGGTATAATGAACTTATATAATCGATTTTAAATTCACTGGATATGTAACATTATTCACCGTTTAGGAAAACGATAACTGAAATTCTTATAACTTCAAGAATTTACCATACTAGATACAGTTTCGATGTTGTATTAGCACAATAACTAATTTTTGAATTTATCCAAGTTTGGATCGACCGTAGATCTACATTCCCCATATTTTATATGAATTATGCGATAATAATTTTAATACATTTAATTTGGGATAAAGATAAATTCTTTAAATACAATAATCAACAAGTATTTATTTCGTAAATAAAGATTCTTAAGGTTTGAAGTCGATCATGTTATTTATTATGATAAGAATAAATAACTTAGTATAATGAAGTTATGTTGTTATAATTAATATAAAAATATATTAATAAATTCTCACTTCATTTGTACATAACCTTATATATGTATTAAAAGTTAAATATTATAATTTTAACTAATAATCATATAATTTCATGAATTTAATCTTCCATCCATTATGGCAATATACTTTCATTTTATACACGGATAATATTTTTGTTCATTATTATATCGTTCCATGCTTCTATGAGATACTTTATCTTATCCATGTAAAGTCATCATTTTTGTGACTCATAATATCCACTTGTGTAATTATAGCAATCTACTTATAATCTTGTGATTTTTCTGAATAATTATATTCATATTTCTCATAAAGTATAATTATATCAATTTATAACGATCTACTTTAACTTAATAGATTTGCTAGTGATTTATCATATTTTTAGATTGTTATTTCATAAATGTTTGGCCAATAAAAAGTATGATGTTATTTTGTATATAAAACTTGAAAATCATCAAACTTCGTAGAAACTCACATTCGAAGCGTGATCCCGATCCCGGTTCTTTTGGTGAAACTCTTCGTGAATAACCGCAAAGTAACCGTTCTCGGACTTTTAAACGTTTCAGGGTTTATTTGGTAATGTTTTAAACTAAAGAGGCTCGTTTATAAAGAGTTTAAATCACTTGGGGCCTGCTTTGAAAAGGTTTATGTTAAAAGACCAGTTTTAATTTAAATTTATAAACACAGGGACTTGTTTTGCCAAAACCATCAAGTGTACAAAAGGGAACGGTGAGGCTTCTTCACTTCGGGCCAGGAACAGGTGAAAACGAAGGCAGTCGATGAGGACTCCGGTGAGGCTGAGCGATCGTGAGGGTGGGCAGGCGTGAGCTCCGGCAACACTCGTGGGTTCAACCTCTGTCTCCGGCGAGATCCTTCCCTGGTCCATTGTTTGACATCGGCGGTCCAATCAAGGGAATAGGAACGGACGAACGTAAACAGTCTAAGAGATCGTCTGGTGGATCAAAATCGCGAGGAGAGGGAAGGAAGTTTCCGTCAGGATTGGCGACCCTTCGTGGGTTTACATCTGCATCATCGGCGGCAGTTGTGGTGGTCGCTGCCGTCTGCGGTGGCGAGGGAGGCTGCTCCGGCGGCTTCTCTTAGCTGCTCTCCTCCAGTCGTCGGCCGCTGAGCACGAAGGGGAAAGGTTCGAATGGTCCAATCGATCGAACAAAGGCAGATGTTCGGGTTTGCTGTTGGCTAGATAATCACAGGTATTCCTTTTCTCTCCTTTTTGTTATGACCGAAAATCAGTGGAGTCTTGGTGGGTTTTGGGTTTGATTCTTGACAGAGAATGGAAGCAAGGAGAAGACAGGTGCAATAGAAGAGGCAGCTGCCTCTTGTTCACTCACTCGAAAACAACCTCTCCTTGGGGTTGTTCTTCTTCTTGATGGTGACAGCAAAATTGAATGTAAAGGAGGGTGTTTGGAGTTGGTTTATCTCATCAAATGCAGGTGGAAAGAACCTAGAATGGATGGGGCAGCAACCTCTTATGCCTCCCAGAGAAGAAATGGATAGAGGGGTTCAAGGTAGAGTGAAGAGGGACACGTGATATTATGAAGATATGAACTGATTTTTGGAAGATTTTTCTGTACTTTGAAATCCAGAATTTGATCTTGAGAGTGTATTGCATTATTGGTTTATATTTGTGCATGTGGGTGCAAATCTGCTCAATTTCTTTGTACTAGGTATTGCTATGAGATTGAATGTATTTTTGGTTGTATTTCTTTTTATATTCATGTATATCTATACTCAAGACTTATAGATACATATATACTTGATAAATCTAGTGTATGTGTAATTGAAGTGTGCTTGTGCGTTTGAGGAAATAATCCAGAGGGAGGTAGAGAGTTAAAGAGAGAATGAGGAAATAATCCAGAGGGAGGTAGAGAGTTAAAGAGAGAAGGGTAATTTAAATTTGAAGTTTGGCTGACTTTTAAAAGTCAAAGTCTTCTTTTGACTTTTAAAAGGTAAACTTGGTGTTAAATATGTACAATTTATATTGTGATGTAAGTTCCATTTCTCAGTGTCATCATATTGCCTCACGAAATTTTTCTGAAAGTGTTTGCTTATTGTGTCGGTGGTTGTGGTTCCAAAAACACAGATGGAATTCAATTTCGCTATACCAAACTTTGTGAATTAATGTTTAAAGTTTAGAGATTAATAGAATCATATTCGACAAATGGTTTAAAAAGTTTGGGATATTTTTAAGGAAAAATTAAATATAATATATTTAATATACATTATAAACATCAAGTCACATACAATTTGGTCATTAATATATAGCGCTGCGTGGTGATTTAACCACCGAACTTTGAAAGATTTTTACCAATTGTTACAGAATCCTAAACACATAAGGTTTCCCGATCCGGACGGCAACAGATCATAGATCCGAACAAATAATATCATATATGGCAACATATAACATTTAGCACATAAAAGAAGCTTAGGCAACTCGCCTAAAATAAACTAGTGCTCGTGTCTAAAATATAACAGACACACATCTCACAGTCTTCACTTAGCATTCTAAGTTTAAGTCTATAAATCCTACAAATTCCTAGTTCGCTTAAACTAATGCTCTGATACCAACTGTGACATCCCAATTTCACGGCCATAAAAGACCGATTTGTTTATGCTTTGTTTTTAAAATCAGAGTAATCGTTTAAAGAAAACTGTTGCGGAATTTGTTCCCAAAACAAAATATGATAAAATTTTATCAAAGCATTTCTTAAAGAAAAATATTTTCATTATATAACAAAATCTCGGGATGTCATGTTCCGATACAAACACATAAGCATAAACAGAACTTACATTTATTTACACTAATGATTTACATACCCTTTAATCCCTCAGTGAAATATGTCTTCATATTGAATCCTATGATACAAAGATAACTGAGTGGGTCAGGCTTGAGAGTCTGGTGAGCATATAGGGTTTTCAACCCACAATAATACATTTATTATTCAATCATCAAACAATCAACCCAAATACCCATCCCTATATCTCCTTTATTTCTTAAGTGTTTACCCTAAGAACCAATTATCCTTCATTCATTCATTCCAAATGATTTACCTAAGGAATTGACACGAAGTCCATTGCTACCAAAGTTTATCTATCAGATACAAAATTCATAGCTATCAGGCGCTTACTACATAGTCACCAAGGTTTACTCAACAGGCACGAAGTCACATGGTCACCAAGGTTTATCAAATAGGCACGAAGTCGCATCCTCACCAAAGCTTACTCAATAGGTACAAAGTCGCATTGTCACCAAGGCTTACTCAATAGGCATGAAGTCGCATCGTCACCAACTATTCCATCTACCCATGTTCTACCCAACATTTTTGTAGATATAAATACAAACACAGTTTAAATCATTTAACACCTGTATAAAAACATCAATTCCAAGCCCATCTCAAATAGACAAATAATATATAACACATAGCACGTATTTCATAGCTAATACTTTATATTTATGTGTTAGAAGAAAGTAACTATACAATCACTTGATCAGAAGATGATCGGACAGCACTACGACTTGTAGACGTAGTATTTTTCGATGAAACCGGGAGATCTTCACAAAAACCGAGCTTCTCGCGGGCAGAGCTTCGGCTTGGAAATTTCACTTCTCGGGATCTTCGGGGCTTCGGGACTTGCTTCGGGGCTCGGAAATGATACCGGGGCTTCGGGGTATCTCTTGCACGAAAATCGATGCAAAACGGGAAAGAGAGAAGAGAAATTAGCAAAGAAACTCGGCTGCCCTCGCAAGGTATTTATAGGGGCTGAAACTAGGATTACGCTGGGCGTAATTCTCCAGTTACGCTGGGTGTAACTCGGATAAGTCCGATGACTCCCCCCCTTCGGATAATATCGGATTTTATATTTAAATTAAATATTTTAATTATTTAATATAATTCAAAATTTTCTTATCTTCTTCATACGAGCTCCGTTTTTTACGTTCTTTATATCACCGCGTAGGTGAGATTACGCTCTACAACTTTCGTTTAGACTCTGTCGGCTAATTTTGACTTTATTTTTATTACTTATTTTTAGTAGGCCGAGACAGGAAAACTCCGTAACAAATTCACAACTTCTTCATCCGACATTTGTTTTCGTCTTTCTTTTTATCATTGCACTACTAATAACGAGATCTTCGATTCTCGTTTAGATTGCTTCGACCAAAAATCACTCGATCTCAAGTTCGAGTTTCGGGTTGCATACTGTTAAGCTGGAACTTAGAAAAATCCTAACTTCGTCATACGAAATCAGAATTGGGCGTTATTTTTATGCACGCTCACTGTAACAGCCCGAAATTCCAGGTATTGTTATAATTATGATTTTGGGTGTTTTAAGAGGGGACTCGGCGAGTTGGAGCTCAGACTCGCCGAGTAGGATCGCGGATCTGGTCGCGGGTTCGCGACTGGACTCGGCGAGTCCGCGCTGTTTAGCGAAACCCTAACTTCCCAGGTTTGGGACATATATAAGGGGCCTTATGGCCGTCATTGTTCATCCTAGCCCTTTGAGTGAAACCCTAATCCGATTGTGAGCATCTGGAGCAAGGTAGAAGACCATTATTGATCTTGGAAGTGTTATTTTGCAAGGAAGAGGAGGCTTGGTTAAGGGAACAACAGGAGAAGCTATATTCTGAGAGTTGGGGACACAGAGCAACGTTATTCAGGTAATATTTTCGAGTTGTTCCCTTCTATGTTGATGTGTATATGGATTTAGGGTTTATTGAACCCTTCTGTGGCTAGATTGAGTGTTTCCTTAGTCCCCCCATGCAATTGGAACCCTATATTGGGACCCTTGGAAGTCCAGAGTGTCCCATGCCTGAGCTTTTCGGGAATCAATGGAGGTTTTGGATTGGAATCCTTATGCCTTAGGTCAAAACGTCAATTATGAGTCATGGGGTGTATTATGAGCACCGAAATAAGGACTTTACGTGATGAACCAGTCTAGGAAGGCCAGACCTATGAATTGCCGGAGCAGATCTGACCTTAGAAAGCAGTGTGAGCGGTTGCATGGCATGGACTCGCCGAGTCCGATGAACAGACTCGGCGAGTAGCTTGAAGAGTGCCTTAGAATGGTCCTGTCCGGGTTATGGGTTGGATCGGTGAGTCAGGGCGAGTTAGAGAGGGTTAACAGGTGGTCCGAGTCGAACTGGGACTCGCCGAGTTGTTCTTCAGACTCGGCGAGTTGAGTCGGGGTGGCCCCGCGATTCTTCTAGGAGGAACTCGTCGAGTCAGAGGGGATACTCGACGTGTAGAAAGGGAATCTTAAAGAATTGGTGAGAACGTCTAGACTCGCCGAGTCGCCCTAGCGCTCGCCGAGTCCGGTCAAAGTTGACCGTTGACCGTTGACCAGAGTGGACCTGTGTTGACTTCTTAGGGATAGTCAACATTAGAGATATAAAGTGTTAACTAGGGACATATGATGTTATAGGAGGATTAGAGCTCGGAGAATCGGGCACGAGGGATTCCCAGGGTTGTGAGATATCGAGACACGCGAGGTGAGTCTTCTCACTATACTTTACCTTGAGTATGTAACCAGAGTTATGTGACAGAGTATTTGTATGCTATGTATGATATGTGTTGTACTGCATTATTTCTATGTGATTTATGTTGTGCCTGTTGTAGAGTTGGAACCGAAGGGTTCCTAGAGTTAGAACCTGAGGGTTCACAGAGTTGGGTGCACGGACCCATAGAGTTATAGCCTCGAGTGGCTTATATGTGTTATATGTGTGGTATTTTGGGGAACTCACTAAGCTTCGTGCTTACAGTGTTTTGGTGTTATGTTGTTTTCAGGTTTCTTTCAGTATCACGGGATGGCACCGGCTTGATTGTACACACCAGAGAAAGAGTCATATTTTGGAGGATCCTGGTTTTCTATGCAAGTGAAAATGAAGCTATGTTTTGTAATTCAATTATGAATGAGATTTTAAACAGGTGTTCTAAGATTAAAATGATTATTTTAATGAAAATTTTGTCTTGAAATTTACGGTGTTACAAGTTGGTATCAGAGCCTTGGTTTGAGGGATTCGGATGCGCCTTCGGGTAAATCTGTACTCAAACTGAGGAAGTAAGAAAAGTTTTCAAATAAATAGTTTTCTAAAAGTGAATAAGAGTTCAAAGAGAAAGCAAGAAAGAATAGTGTGTACAATCAGCCAGAGCCCGAATGGTGATTTCCCAGAATACCCTTACTTTTGTGTTATGAGATATTTATGATGCACTTTATGAGATATTATTGCATGCTAGGGACAGGCTAGGTATTTCATATCTTAGGACTAGAGTGGCCTGATTTGTGATGCCTTAGCCTAGGAATTGTTATTATATGTGTTATGCTTTTGAGTATGTGATGAGTGAGAGTATCCAGTTAGAACCCATGAGGGGTAGGGTTACAGAGTTCAGTGGTACTTCCGAGGATGAGCCGAGAAGGTGGAGTTATCACAGAGAGGGAGTCCTATGTATACTTCGATGCTCGAATGCTGCTTGCTTTGTGCTTTGTGGAACTCTCGATGATGGGAGTCACCTACCAAGTGAGTATAACGATATTCAGGAGGTAGATGGCTGCCATCATTAGGAGCTCTTCAGCAGCTGATAGCAAAGAAGTGGGAGGACAACGGAAGAGCCTAGGGAGTAAACCTAGCCAGATGAGTGCGCTGGTAGAGTAGAGGATTTCGCTGGGGAGCGAGCACACGCGATGGGATTGGTGAAAGAGCAGGTCGAGCAGCTACTTAGGAGCTCCGGGATAGTTCGTGTGGAAAGTATGGGTAGATGTGGCAGGTAGTATGGGCCCGTACTACTGAAAGCAGAGGACCCATACTTGATACAGGGAGTATTCTGAAGATTCTAATGAGCGTATTGAGGAGTGATGTTATGGTTCGAGTACCATACATCGGAGCAGATTGAGGAGTGATGTTATGGTTCGAGTACCATACATCGGAGCAGATTGAGGAGTGATGTTATGGTTCGAGTACCATACATCGGAGCAGATTGAGGAGTGATGTTATGGTTCGAGTACCATACATCGGAGCAGATTGAGCAGTGATGTTATGGTTGAGTACCATACATCGGAGCAGATTGAGGAGTGATGCTATGGTTCGGGTACCATACACCGGAGCAAATTGAGAAGGGATGTCATGGGATGAGTACCATGGTTCGTAGTGAATGATGCTTGTGATTATCTTATTATCCGGTCATGATTGATGAGGTAGAGATTGGACGCTATGGGGTTTAGGCCTGTAGACCATGATTGAGTTTGGAGAGGCGTCCCTCGAGAGGGAAGTCGAGTGCCTATCAGAGTATTTTGGTAAGGAGTTAGAGGGAGAGGAGAATTTCGGCCTGAGTTGAGCAATCAGTCGATAGAGGAGAGGTCACCTTCTATGTGGGTGGTGCTATTTATGTTCGTGTGCAAGACACGAGAGGCCTGATGTTTTAGTTTTGGGTTTGGGGGTAAACCCTGCAGGTCGTTATCGGTGATGATTTCTCCCAGAGTATCAGGTAGCATGTGTGCCGCGAGGCAGTGACTTATCATGAGCAGACAGTCAGTTGGGACTGAGGTAGTCGAGGACCACACCACACCTATTTGAGAATAGTAGGATGTGTTGTAGTGGTATCAGTGGGGAGTTCAGTCGAGTTTTGCAGTGCAAAGAGTTTTCATCTATGTTAGGAGTGGGTCCCTGTCCTTGGGACAATTCCGGTGTTGGAGCATTGGTTGATGAGTTGAGGTGAGAGGTATGATGATTTTGCGGTTCAGTCTATGATCCAGGGATGTTATTGAGCAGTTGAGATGCTTAGTGCTAGATTGGTATGAGATTTGGAACGACTAGAGGCAGTCGTGATGAGAAGTTCTTGAGGAGTTCATCAGAGGTTCAGAGTATAGGGGGTTGATTGATTTCCTTAAGGGGGAATTATCGGGCGTTGTGTAGCACTTTCCTGGGGCAGGTGCGATTTCGCTGGTGAAAATAGTTGTGGGTTGGTTGTGTGCTAATTGGTGATGGTTCGAACCCTAAGTGGGGGAGAACCGGGTGCAGTATGTAAGAAAGCAGAGATTTGTCAAGAGTAGTTATAAGTGGAGTATAGAGATATGCTGTAAGAAATCATGAGACCAGAGATGTCGGTGATCGAGGAAAGGGGTCAGAGTGAGTTAATGCGGGAAGTACTTGATGAGAAGGATGAATGTCTCCACGACAGGTGTTTGGTGTTGTTGCAAGTAGATAGAGAATGATTAGGCAGCCAACTCCCGGGTCGGTATGTGTATCCTTGTTTGGATTTTGAGCGGTGGAAAATGGGTTCGGAGAATTATCAGCGTATTTAGTAGCGTTAGCGTTTTCTTGTATTCCAATTGAGAAATTGGATACACCGAGATTGCAATTTGGAAAATGCAGATCTAATTTTGGGGTTCAGAGGAAATATATTATTGTGTCTATATGATGCTTGGGGCAGGAGATCAATGGTTGTGGCAGGATCTTGTGATGTTCTGTTGGGGGATTCTGAGATATCCGGGTATGATATCTTTATTTCGGAGTTACTCGTGAATCTTGAATTGAATCGACTTGTGGTATATCAAGTATCTATGGATCTAGTGGGAGCCCTTCGAGTATGGGCATCCAGGGAGATTATTTGAGAGAGTGGATTTTCGCAAGGGTGGGCATTTGTTATGTTGATTGCCTCCAGAGTCTGTGATGGATATTCGAGTCGAGTATGGGTAGCCACTGATGATAGACTGCGGAGCACGAGCTAGTGGAGTCAGAGGGTGTTGTGATACTGCGGGGAATCGCAGTACTCACTAGTCAGAGGGTGTTGTGATACTGCGGGGAGCCGTAGTACTCACTAGTCAGAGGGTGTGTGATACTGCGGGGAGCCGTAGTACTCACTAGTCAGAGGGTGTTGTGATACTGCGGGGAGCCGTAGTACTCACTATTCAGAGGGTGTTGTGATACTGTGTGGAGTCGCAGTACTCACTAGATGGCAAGAGAATGTGATGTTGGAATGTTTTCCGAGCAGTGTATGATGTGGAAGAGTTTTGGGTTTGCGTAGCCTAGTATTGAATCTTTGGAGCCTGGATGTTGAATCGGGGGCGAGACGGGGGTCTCCGTCTCTGTCGGGAGATGCGGTGCGATGCGCAAGGGATATGCGTAGCAGAAACCGGAGATCAGAGCTGAGACGATCCTCGATTGGATCGTATTTTTCTCGCATGAGGAAAAGAGGATTTCATGACTTGCGTGTCACTGGGCAAGGAGAGTGGTCACGGGGAAAAGGTTAGTGAGATGTTGGATCATGTTATGGGTGACCTTTGGAGGCTTAGCTGTGGAGTCAAAAGCTAACCTGGTGCTTAGTCTCAAAGAGGGATATGAGAAATGAGCTAGAGCTTATCATGAGGTTGTCTGAGGACACTCCAGAGCGAGTGAGCGATTCAGACGCTCGAAGTCATGCTTCGGGCATGTGTATTAGATTTCGGAGGAAGTTGCGGCACGTAATTATCCCTGGTTTAGTTGTCCTATATCAACAGCCATCATTAGTGCATTGGTATGCCGCCCTTTGAGCTGTTGTATAGGAGGTGGTGTCGGACCCTCATTTGCTGAGGAGAGGTAACGCATGGACCCGAGAGTCCTTGCGAGCAGATCCAGAGCATGTGCGATACATGGGGTAGTGGCAAGGTTGTCAAGTGGATTTCCCTAGGTAAGGGAAAAGAAAGGTATGTAACCCCAAAGGGGGGGGAAAGTGTTGGTTCACGGAAGTGAAGGTAGTAGTGCGAATGGATGATTTAGAGTATGAGGGTTGAACGCTGTGTCTGTTATAGTGGTATGGAATGACATCATGATGAGATGTCTGCTGAGGACGCGGAAGGGATTCCACGGGTGTAGAGCCAGGAGGCTCGGAAGGGATCCAGGGAGAGAATCCTGGACTCTCAGTGTGATTCTGATCAGGGTATTGGGTATGTATCAGTGGTTCATCCTGGGGGGGGATGTTTGAGGATATCATCAGTGTATCGGGTCTTCCAACCTGTGGGTGTTGGGGCTAGTTCAGCATGTGTATGTGATTACAAGAGGAGAACTCGTGAGAGTTGCTCTGAGAGTGAGAATGGGTCTCTCAGTCGTTCCGGAATGGATAAAGTGGGCTTTGGATCGGGGATCCGGTGGTTCATGGTTTCCTAACCCTTATGGGTCGAGTGATCGTTGAGATTTAGAGCAGAGTTGCATCTTGGGTAATTCTCGGTTACAGAGAGTGATGGGCAGTACAGAGATCGTGCTTCAGTTGACAGAGCAGATTCAGCAGGTTAGACAGAGGTTATTGACCGCCTAGAGCCGACAGAAAAGTTATGCAGACAGACGCCGGTCCAAGCTTGAGTTTCAGGTCGGCGACTTCGTACTCCTGAAGGTCTCTCCTTGGAAAGGAGTGATTCGATTCAGGAAGAGGGGTAAGTCGGGGCCCCGGTATATTGGGCCTTTTCGTGTGATTGCGAGGGTAGGACGGGTGGCCTACCGTTTGGAGTTGCCAACGAAATTGAGACAGATCCACGACACTTTTCATGTGTCGCAATTGAGAAAGTGTATAGCCGATGAGACGGCAGTAGTTCCATTAGAGGACATTCAGGTGGATGCGAGCCTGAATTATGCCGAGAGACCAGTGGCCATCAGAGATCGGAAGATCAAGGTTCTGAGGAATAAGGAGATACCTCTAGTGTTAGTTCAGTGGCAGCACCGGAAGGGATCAGAAATGACCTGGGAGCCGGAGCGTGAGATGCGGGAGCAGCATCCGGAGCTATTTTCAGAGTGAGACTTCGAGGGCGATGTCTAGTCCTAGTGGGGGAGAGTTGTAACAGCCCGGAATTCCAGGTATTGTTATAATTATGATTTTGGGTGTTTTAAGAGGGGACTCGGCGAGTTGGAGCTCAGACTCGCCGAGTAGGATCGCGGATCTGGTCGCGGGTTCGCGACTGGACTCGGCGAGTCCGCGCTGTTTAGCGAAACCCTAACTTCCCAGGTTTGGGACATATATAAGGGGCCTTATGGCCTTCATTGTTCATCCTAGCCCTTTGAGTGAAACCCTAATCCGATTGTGAGCATCTGGAGCAAGGTAGAAGACCATTATTGATCTTGGAAGTGTTATTTTGCAAGGAAGAGGAGGCTTGGTTAAGGGAACAACAGGAGAAGCTATATTCTGAGAGTTGGGGACACAGAGCAACGTTATTCAGGTAATATTTTCGAGTTGTTCCCTTCTATGTTGATGTGTATATGGATTTAGGGTTTATTGAACCCTTCTGTGGCTAGATTGAGTGTTTCCTTAGTCCCCCATGCGATTGGAACCCTATATTGGGACCCTTGGAAGTCCAGAGTGTCCCATGCCTGAGCTTTTCGGGAATCAATGGAGGTTTTGGATTGGAATCCTTATGCCTTAGGTCAAAACGTCAATTATGAGTCATGGGGTGTATTATGAGCACCGAAATAAGGACTTTACGTGATGAACCAGTCTAGGAAGGCCAGACCTATGAATTGCCGGAGCAGATCTGACCTTAGAAAGCAGTGTGAGCGGTTGCATGGCATGGACTCGCCGAGTCCGATGAACAGACTCGGCGAGTAGCTTGAAGAGTGCCTTAGAATGGTCCTGTCCGGGTTATGGGTTGGATCGGTGAGTCAGGGCGAGTTAGAGAGGGTTAACAGGTGGTCCGAGTCGAACTGGGACTCGCCGAGTTGTTCTTCAGACTCGGCGAGTTGAGTCGGGGTGGCCCCGCGATTCTTCTAGGAGGAACTCGTCGAGTCAGGGGGGATACTCGACGTGTAGAAAGGGAATCTTAAAGAATTGGTGAGAACGTCTAGACTCGCCGAGTCGCCCTAGCGCTCGCCGAGTCCGGTCAAAGTTGACCGTTGACCGTTGACCAGAGTGGACCTGTGTTGACTTCTTAGGGATAGTCAACATTAGAGATATAAAGTGTTAACTAGGGACATATGATGTTATAGGAGGATTAGAGCTCGGAGAATCGGGCACGAGGGATTCCCAGGGTTGTGAGATATCGAGACACGCGAGGTGAGTCTTCTCACTATATTTTACCTTGAGTATGTAACCAGAGTTATGTGACAGAGTATTTGTATGCTATGTATGATATGTGTTGTACTGCATTATTTCTATGTGATTTATGCTGTGCCTGTTGCAGAGTTGGAACCGAAGGGTTCCTAGAGTTAGAACCTGAGGGTTCACAAAGTTGGGTGCACGGACCCATAGAGTTATAGCCTCGAGTGGCTTATATGTGTTATATGTGTGGTATTTTGGGGAACTCACTAAGCTTCGTGCTTACAGTGTTTTGGTGTTATGTTGTTTTCAGGTTTCTTTCAGTATCACAGGACGGCACCGGCTTGATTGTACACACCAGAGAAAGAGTCATATTTTGGAGGATCCTGGTTTTCTATGCAAGTGAAAATGAAGCTATGTTTTGTAATTCAATTATGAATGAGATTTTAAACAGGTGTTCTAAGATTAAAATGATTATTTTAATGAAAATTTTGTCTTGAAATTTATGGTGTTACACTCACGGTTTAACGAACTCTACGACTTTTGTTTAGATCGCTATGGCTAAATATCGCTCTAACGTAAATTCACGATTTACGTCACGTTGTGTCGTACCGGTTCTGTCGCGAAACTTCGACAGGTCATAATTTCTTCGTTATAACTCGGATTTCGGCGTTCTTTATATGTACGGAATCCTTGTACATATACTAAAACTTAGTTAAGATTACTCATTCTAAATAATCTTCCATCAAAAAGTCATTTTTGACGCTTATCGTCTCTAAATTGACTAACCCTGATCTACGGACTTATATATGCTTCCCTCATGACTTTACAATATGACACATATCCCAATATTGTCCACTTTGGGCTCCCAACACGAAAACTTCCCGGAGGGGGGGGGGGGTGGGGGTGTTACATCAAGAAAAACTATTTTCAATTTCAAAGATGCATGCTTAATCTAATTATTGTTTTCATTTTGGTTTTATTTCTATTGGATTTTTAATATTCTTTTTCTCCAAAATTGTATGCTAATCTAGTTATTGATTTTGTTTGTTTTGACAGAAATTGGTGATAGGCAACTTCGGTTGTATGTATTCCTGCACAACGTTGGGATTTTGCCATGTAGGTTTTTGATTTTTGAAGCCATTGAAGGTCAAATTAAAAGTGCCAAAATCGTATTAGCAAATTCATAATAGCAATGTACTTTCACGAAAAAAATTACTTAAACTTCCGCCACAACGCGTGGACTTAAAACCCTTGTTAAGAACAATACTGATAAATAACAATAGAGCATCCCAACTTGCCTTGCATATAATCTTATATGGTTGTCAAGATCGGGATTTTATCCAAGATCGTTTTATGTTTTACAACATTGTGATTGTAAGATTAGATTGGCATTGAAAGATCCTACCAAGATTAACTCATATTCAAATTTTCTCGTAAGGTATTAGTTGTGCAATATACATTACAGTTTGATGATGAGTAAGCCGTCGATATGGAGTTAAATTTATCATTTCAAACATGAACCATAACTTTTGGTGCTGCAAACCGTAAAAATTAGGAAGCAAACATCTTAATTACTAAAAGAAACAAGACCATTATGATCATGTACAACTAAAGGCTTAAGATCAAAAAAGAAATATTATTAGTGTAACCTGTCTAATTCGAAATGAACTGATGAAGCTCTATGAGGCATTTTGCAACTTGTAATGCTCGATTTTAAGTTGAATAAATGAATTTTTAAGGCTCGTCTATATAATAAAACTTGAGATGTGTGATTGAATCGTGTTAAGATCTTAAGATCCTACTATAGATCTTGTTTCAGATAGATCTTCGTAAAATCGCGATTGTTTTTGGCTTGTATGATCGTAAGATCTTAAGATCAATATCGGGATCTTAACAGTCATACATAAAATACTCATTTAACAGCAATTCTATTTATCAATAAAAATAATAATATACCAACAATTCTATTTTTCAATAAAAATAATAATAATAATGGTATATATGCATCATTTTTCGAACAATTATAAAGCATAGGTATATATAATTCTAAGTCTAGAACGTCTAATCTCATATCGTAAACATTATCTTTTATTTATTTTTATCTAACAAATATCTAACAATAACGATTGTTTTCACTAAATATCATAATTTATTTAAAATTAACCAAGGTATCATTTATCTAACTAAAATGGTTTATTACGACCTTCATATAATTTATAAATTTTACAAATATATGTTATAACTTTGTCGGATATTTGTTCCCAAAACTAAAAAAGATAATAAAAATATTTATATACGTAGTTATAAAATTACAAAAACAGTAAAATATTATGCAACAACAGTGTTTAATAATTTTTGACATTTTTCAATTTTGAAAGGTTTGACTATTATTTTTGGATTATATAATTTTTTTTTTTTTATAAAATATAGAGTAAATTACTGAAATGATCCTTATGGTTTGGTCAAAATTACACATTTGATCCCTAACTTTTTTTTTTTGCATTCAGATCGTCCCTGTGGTTTGATTTTATTGTTTTTTTTGTCCCTATGGTTTGGTCAAAAATACACGTTTGGTCCCTAACTTTATATATGTAAGGGACGAAAAACGCAACAAAATCAAACCACAGAGACGATCTGAATGCAAAAAAAAGTTAGGGACCAAACGTGTAATTTTGACCAAACCATAAGGACCATTTCAGTAATTTACTCTAAAATATATTTAATTTTGTTTATTAAATCAATTGATTGACTAATAAATAATATATAACAATTAAATATGAGTAAAACATTATTAAATGTAGGGATTAAATATAACAAAGCTTAAAAATAAAAGATTAAAGAATTATAAGTGTTTGGATGGACCTCTTAAAAAACCTTGTTTTCCAATGGTAAAAAGTTTTTCAAAAGCTTGTAGGACTAGTACAAAGCTTTAGAAAAACACTAACTTTTGAGATGTGCTAATAGCAACAATGATTGTATGTGTTGTAACACCTAGTTTCGAATTGTGTTTTCTTTCTAATTACTTGTTCTAAAGTCCAAGGAAATATGAAAGTAATGAGAGGAACCGGAATCAAGAAGAAAGAATTTAAAATTGAGAAACGTGACGACGTTTCTCAATTTTAAATTCTTTCTTCTTGATTCCAGTTCCTCTCATTAATTTCAAATTTCATGGGACTTTAAAACAACTTTTGAGTTGTTGTTTGGTTGTTTTCGGGCTTAATAGGGTGAAAAGAGAGTAAGCTTGAAATCTCTTTGGACCATGCTAAAGGATATAGTCACTTTTGATCTTGATTTTGGATCTAGGGTTAGTGTTGAGCTGGAAACTTTATCAATTAAGAACGTCATTGGATGATTTCTGAAAATTGGAGCCTATAGCTAGATGGATTAAGTGCTTAACAATAAGATTGTTAAGATTGTTAAGATTGTTGAGCGTGACACAACTTTATGGGTCGTGGTGAGCTTCCTGAGGCAGGTCTCGATTGTTTTGTCATCTTGTGAGGCGTGAAGCGCCTAGTCTTGGTCACGACGCACCTTTCAATGACTTTAACTGTTGATTTTTTTAACAAGTTTGACTTTTGTTCTAAATTTGATGGATAAGAGTATTTAACTAAGTATTGGCATCTGCTTGGGTTTAAGTGGATTGTGCAAGATGTTTCATTACAGAGGTTGTTGTTCAGTTTGGTGGTTAGCCTCATGTGAGTTTCCTCACTATATTGTGTGTGACATTGCATGTAAAGTATGGTAAATTAGATCGGTATTGTTAGGGTACGAATTTGTGTTTAGCTTGGTTAGTCTGTTTGCATGGTATGTGTTGATCCCAAGGAAAGTTAGTTGAAAGCCTTTAGGCCCACTAGGATGATAGCTAAAAGTCTAACAAGTCAGATTGGGATGAGAACATGCACCTATATGTCCACTAAAGTGTTGACTATAAGTTGATGATAATTGGAACTCTAACAGGTCTTTGGGATGAGGACATTGTGCTTATAGGACCATAAGGTGTGACTATGACCTAGCTGGAAGTCTAAAAAGTATTTAGTATGAGGGTTATGACCCTTCAGGCCCACTGAGGTGTTACCGATGAGCCTTATATGTATGCATTGTATTTGTAATGTGGCATGTAGTATATTCGAGAACTCACTAAGCTTTATGCTTATAGTTGTCGATTACATGTTTTCAGGTAGTTCTGTAGTCAGAAGGAAGAGCCCACCTTGATTGTACCTCAAGTGAATCGTTGTTAATTTTACAAATTAGACTTATGCTACTTTATAATGATTTTGATTTGATTTCATGACTTGGTTTTATGGTATTAAACAATTGGAATATCTATCTTCCAAGGAAAATTCATGTTGTACCTATGTTTTTAGAAAGAAAATTACATGTGTGGTTTATATATATATATATATATATATATATATATATATATATATATATGTGTGTGTGTGTGTGTGTGTGTATGTGCGCGTGTATAAAAGTTCAAATAAAAACTCCTAAAGGTTAAGAACCATTTCGAAACTCCTAAACATAAGGTCATTTTTGTCAACCTCTCACCAAACATCAAAAACTCAAACCCTTTCATAATCTAACATCAATTTTTTTATTCTCTCACCCTAACCAAACTTGAAATGTAAGAACCCAAGCACTCTCATATCTCTTTTGCATATCACTGTCGCCAACAGACCTCCAATGCCATCACCATCAACGTTGGTCCAACCTTCGTCTCTTATATCCCTTATTGCTTTACTTCAGCACACCCTCTCTCCTTGATGGTGGCTCTATAACTAAAAATATATGTGATGCCACCACCACCATCAACCACACCTTCAACTTTTGTTTGTCTTTCTAAAACGCTAAAACATCTCACATTTGGACCTAAATTACTGGACCATCTTAGATCTGGAGAGAGACCAAAGAAAATGACAATCACCATCGGTATTAAACCATTGTGTAACGTCCCAAAAATATAAAGTAAAATTTTTATTTTTAAACAACCCAAAACATTCATTTATTTGTTCAAAACACAGTGAAAGTGCAATGTATTCTCAACATCAGAGTGAATCATAAAAAGATAGTGCATAATAAAACTCTAGGGGATCCAGTTTGATCAGGCTGGGTTTTTCCCTTTTGAAACAGAAGTGCCTGAAACATTTAAACATAAAACCATAAGCACAAACCTTAGTGCATTTCCCATAATACCACATACCATACATGATATTACAGGTGTATTTCAACCCCGGATGAATCTTTAGGGCCAAATCATAGTCGTACAATCATCTTCTGCCATGGGCCAAATCATGGTCTTACATACAAGTGTCAGGGGTTAGATCATGGTCTTCCATATAATTGTCAGGGGTTGAATCCTAGTCTTCCATACAATTTTCAAGGGTCAAATCTTGGTCTTTCATACAAGTGTCAGGAGCCAAACCCTGGTCTTTCATAATATTGTCAGGGGCTAAATACTAGTCTTCCATGAAGAGTTACAAAGACAACTAGCATCCCTTATAGTATAATGAGAAGACTCACCTCCTACTCGAAGTCGAAACAATCATAGCTCACAAAGTCGTGAAATGGGTACTACAACCTACATATCGAAAAATTCAAGGTCAAACCTTAGTCAACACTCTTAAATTAGCAATTTGACCAAAAGTCAACTAGGTCAAAAAGTTAATGATCAAAGCCAACACTAACTGATCTCCATGTCGTGGCCATCCATTGGCCCCGTCGTGGTAGCTTCATGACAAAACAGTCACAACCAAACTTGTGACCACATCGTGACAAGCATGTCACCATGTCATGACTACCACATAAGGTCAACTTAATGGATTAAGCTCTTAACCCCAAATCCCAAGAGCTCCAAAGCTTATATCTGAATCTCCTCAAGGTCTTGATGGATAAAGTTTCCAACTTTATCCATTAATTCATCCTAATAAGTTAAGATCTCTAAGGCTAAGCTCTTAATGGTTAAACCAAATGCATGGACACCAAGCTAAGTCATGCAAGACCACCTTCCAACCAACACCATGGTCTAGAAGCCAAAAGATGCACTCACATGCTCTGGAGTTTACTCAAACTCCAAGAACAAGAATTTTGAGACCAAATTGCTCATGAAATGACTTAAAACAAGATCTAGAGAAGTAATGAGCAAGGTTGAGACTTTATACCTCCAAAAGGTTAGAAATGTGATGAAGATGTTGGATATAAGATGAAACCAAGCTTACAAACCACAAGATGGACTCCTTATTCCTTCAAAATTCACAAAGTTGGATTCACACACTCAAACCACACATAAAGAGGCTAGGGTTTAGGTGGGGATCGATTTCAGAGGATGGGGGCTGCCAAATGAGGTAGCCCGAGGAGTTAGTTCCTTTAAATAAGGAACTAATCCCAAAATCTAGGGTTTTGAACATCAACCGCCATAACATTGTGGCAAAGGCATTGCTATGTCATGGCAGTTCGTATATGTGCATTTTCTGAACCGAGTTGCCATGTCGTGGTCATTCCATACCCACGTCGTGGCCAAGCCAAAACCCCAAAACTTATATTAAAAGAAATCAAAACAAGAACATGGTTACTACATACTGCCTCAAATGTGTTTGACTATAATGTCTCATATCTAGAACTACCACCTATACCGGGTAGCGGTGTTCACCGCCATTCCCCGCCTCCAAATCTAAATCTCAAACAATTGTCGCACCAAATATGTCCTCCTCCTCTGAAGGAGGATCTAAATCCATATCCACCACCATTCGCCACCATTCCTTAATGCCTCTATCATGTATCGATGTTCACCACCACTCTTAGCCCCCACATCTGAATGCATCATTGCAAGTTTTAAGTTGTGTATATTGTTGTGACTGCATAATTTTTGTGTTTTAAATGTGAACGTATTATATTAAGTTTTGAATTTTGTGTATTAAATTGTAAATGAAATGTATTAAGTTGTGAATTTTATGTATTAAACTATGAATAAATTGTATTATGTTTTAAATGTATTATATTATGTTGTGAATTTTGTGTTAAAATGTGAATGAGTGTATAAATAAAAATATAATAGACTGTGAAAATGACGATTTTTCCATTTTATTGCAAAAGAAGACAAAAAACATAATTTTAATATATTTTATAAGTATTCACCATTTAATAATTGTGAAATCATTGGTTCTTAGTGTTCCTAAAATTTAAAAGTTTCAATTTGAACGGATATAATATATAAAAAAGTAGAATCAAATGAGAACACCAAAAAGGTTGAGAACGCGAGACAAATCTAAGCCATCTAAACATTTAAATCTAAGGCTATTATAAGTCGGGCCATTTATGTAAATTCTAACTTTGTTTGGACTAAAGTGTAACTTTTAAAACTTCATAAGGGTACAATAGTAATTCCAGTTTTACTTAATTCCTATATCTTCCCACTCTCTCACATCTTCCTTTAAGCTATGTTCTCGATCTTTTTTAGTAAGAAAAAGAAGGGGAAAGAAAGGAAGGGAAAAGAAATGAAAGGTTATTGACATTTCCTTTCCTTGTATTTTTTTTTCTATTCCTTTCCCTCCCAATCATCCCAAAAGTGGGAGGACAAAACCTTAGAAAATAAGCTTATTCTCCCCTCCCAATCCGTCTATTTATTCCCCTTTCCTTCTAAAATTAAACTCGATAACACTAGGGTTGTTCATTATTCGGATAAAACCGAATTATCCAATTGGACAATTTGGATTGGACTATTTGGTTCGGATATTCGGATTTTTGGATTGGTTTTCAATAAAACCAAATTATTATTTTCGATTTCGGATTGGTTTTGGTTTATAAAATAAGAACCGAATAGTCCAAAAAAACCGAATAAATATTTATTATTTATCTATTTATAATATATATCTATAGTTATTTATTAATTTTGTAATTTATTTTTTTAAATAAGTTCAAAACATTTCACCCGATAAAAAAAACATTATATGCATTTTCTCTCAAAAGTTTTCTACCTATAAAATATTTAACTATAATATATCTTCTAATTAGTTGTTTATAAATTTCAAATGACAACTAAATAATTTGTTTTTGCTGCTTGTGAAATATTATAATTATATGTCATTTTAAAATGTTTCGGTTTTTGAAAACCGAGTTATAAAAACCGATCCACCCGAATTGTAATTGGATCGGATCAAATCGGATTTGAATTTTGGTTTGGACTATTCGGATCCATATTTTGAAAACCGAAATCGATTTGGATTCACTTGATTGGATCAGATCAAACCGATCCATCCAAAC
This sequence comes from Lactuca serriola, assembly GCF_051521515.1. Lineage (NCBI taxonomy): Eukaryota > Viridiplantae > Streptophyta > Magnoliopsida > Asterales > Asteraceae > Lactuca > Lactuca serriola. The sequence goes on from NC_136408.1 coordinate 23,108,653, forward strand.
GAACACCCCTAGATAACACCCATCCTTTCCTTTCTTTCCCTTTCCCTCCTTAAAAAAACTCAAGAACACATCTTTCCTCTCATTTTCCTCCCTTCCCTTCCTTAAAAAAACTCAAGAACACACATTTCCTTCCATTTCCTCCTCTTTTCTTCTTTTGAAAAAAAATCGAGAACAGGGTGTTAATAATGTATCTCTCTTCCTATTTGTATACCTAGGGCATCCAAAAACCACCTCCACCATCTCTCTCTCTCTCTCTCTTTCTTTTTCGCTTTCTCTTTCTCTTTCTCTCTCTCTCTCTCTCTCTCTCTCTCTCTCTCTCTTCACCGGACAGTTGTTAGTCGCATGCTCGCAACCGTGGTCTGACCATATCAAGTTTTTGAGTTGTAGCGTTTATGGTTGACGAATATTTCTCGTTCAGGTGGTTCTTCAATTTCAGCTGACAGTGTTTTTAGTTCATCCGAAGTTACAATCGACCATCACCGTCGTCCCCTTTCGTGTGATTATGTCAATTACACTGTCTACCGTTTCCTTTGTTCATCCTCATCTTCATTTTGGTTTCTAAAATTAGTGTTTCAGTGACCATCTATTATGGGCTACTAATGATTTTCTATCTCGATTTTTTCATCAGTGGGGTTAACGAAGAGCTTCATCTCGATTGCCTAATCATCCTTTATAGGTACATATTTTTCTTAATTCTTATAAGAGTAAATTACTGAAATCGTCCCTGTGGTTTGGACAAAATTGCACGTGAGGTCCCTAACTTTTTTTTTGCACTCGGATCATCCCTGTGGTTTGATTTTGTTGCGTTTTTCGTCCCTGTGGTTTGATTTCGTTGCATTTTTCGTCACTTACATACATAAAGTTAGGGACCAAACATGCAACTTTTACCAAACCATAGGGACGAAAAACGCAACAAAATCAAACCACATGGACGATCCGAGTGCAAAAAAAAGTTAGGGACCAAACGTGCAATTTTGACCAAACCATAGGGACGATTTCAGTAATTTACTCTTCTTATAATTATAGACTTATTTTTTGTGTGATATGTAGAGATATGTAATGATATGAGGTTTTGAATAAGATCAATTGTTAGGTTTAGTAGATGTTTCTTAGTTATCGTTTACTGTATGTACAATACAGATTATACTAATTTTTTTTTATAGAAATTCGAAATTAAGTTTGTGAATTAAATTGAAGGAATAGTAGGGACGATGTAACACTCCATTTCGAAAATAAACCTTAAACTTTGAGATGTAATTGATTATGATTTCTTTTGACCAAAAATCAATAATAATTTAACGTGGAGTTGGTTTTGGGGAGTTAAATGTCATCATTTTGGATATTGGGGGTTAAAGTGTAATTTCCGGGGTGGTTTGTAAAGAATTTCAGAAGACAGGGGATGTTTGGTAAATTTTGGAGTTAAGCTGAAAAAGATTTTGTGGAGGAGGGCCAAACTTGGAAAAAAAGAAATTATGTTTGAAAGTTGGCACGATATTAAACCCGACGCCCCTTCCGCCTTGTTTTCCTTGTATCAAACCCTAACCCTAACTACATTTCTCCAGCCGCCACCCTTTTTGGAGTCTTCTCAGTCGCTGCCTGCCTTGTCGAGTCCGACTGCCACCCTACCTCATTCGGGGATATATCAACCAACAGCTAGGGATCGTCTATGAGATTCGGCAGTGCGAGGTGAGTCTCCTCACTGGGCTTAGCGGGTTGAAGGCCCCAATGCCGACCCATGATTTATATGTTAGGATGCTAGATGTTTGTGTGATTCTTGCATGCGTTGTATGTTGGTATGCTTATCGGGCAAGGCCCGATGCCAGGCGGGGCCTGATGGGTATATTGTATGCTAATTATTAGTATTTGTTTTTATGCTTACTGGGAAAGGCTTGATGTCGGGTGGGGATCGAACTGTTTTTTGATCCATAGATAACACTTTGAATTCGTTGTTGATCAGTCTCAGTATTATCAACCACCTTTCATGAAACTTATTACCAAAGAGCAAGTGCACCTCACGCTTGATATCCGTTGGTCTAGTGTTCCAGACTCCATAAATTAATAATCCATGTAACCTAATTTTTCTATTTTTGCACTTGATGGTGTTATGGAAAAATGTGTGTTTTCATTTCCATCTGATAACCAACAGATGTTAGCCTTTTGTTGGATATCCATTTTTGCAAGCTTCTCTAGTTCACAAATCTTGGCTTTGTTGTCCCTTCTTTCATTTAATTCCTCCTCTGACAATGTTCTCAATTCAACAAGGTTTCCTAATTCATCCACCCTCTTCATTAATTGGATTAATGCATTAGATTCATTAGCAGCATCAGTCTTCCTCAAGTAGCTAATAGCTTTTTTAACAAAGTGAAGTTTTGCTTTTAAGAACATATCAGGAGTACCAAAACCTCTAAAGGAGTTCCATGCTTCTGTGAAAGTTGAATCAAAGTCTTCTTTGTGCAGCCAGGAATTGAAGAATCAAAAGGGGGTGGCCCAAAATCTTGATTCGACGGTTTAGGAACTAGTGGGGTATGATCCAAGTGTTCACGAGGTAACACTATTACTATGGATAGAGGTTGTTGGTCAATGAAGTTAGAATAGACCAAGAATGTGTATAACTTACTATGTTTTAAACCTTCATCACACATGTATGTGAATTTTTTGCCACCAAGATTGAATTCCTGAAGATCAGCTTTGGCAATGAAATTATTGAAATCAATGGTTGTAGTTTTTCAAAACCTGGAATTCATTCTTTCACTTTCTTTACGAACAACATTGAAATCACCAAGAAATACCCAAATTCCATTAATGTTGCTTTTTAACTCAAGAAGATATGCCCAAAGTTTTTTTTTCTAACTGATTAGGGACCATATACATTAACAACAGTTGTCCTCTAGGAAAGCCTGGCCATTAAACTGATATGGCGAGAAAAATATCTAGAAGAGAATGTGTTGGATTTAACAAACATCGGAGGGTCCCATATGCTAACAATACCTACAAATCTACCAACTGGATTCCCGAACTTCATATTGTAATCTAAATTACCCTAGGATCTTGTAACATCAATCATGTTTAAGTACGCCACCCATGTTTCTTGTAATCCAATAAAATCAACCTTATGTGAATTCTTTAATCTTCATATCCCATCAATCTTGTGAGTTTCCCCACACCCTCTTATGTTTAGATATAAACAGTTCATTGAGAAGTCTTTGTCACTCCATCTTCACCATTGATGTAACACCCCGACTCTCAGGTATTATTTTTACAACTTTATTTTCATATTGAAAGGTCTACTCGACGAGTTGGATGCCCTGACTCGTCGAGTAGGAACGTTTTTGGCCACGTGTTTAAGTGACCAACTTGCCGAGTCGGAGGCATGACTCGATGAGTTGGAGTTGGAGGATGAAACCCTAATTTCCGAGGTTTTGCACCCTATTATTAGCCCCCCTTAGCCTCCCTTACAACCCCCTTTGAGTTCAGAAACCCTAAAACGCGTTTCTCTCCATATTTGTGTGTTTTTAAGCTTGGAGGGTGGATCTTGGTGAAAGGAGCTTGAAGATCAAGAAGCTTGAGGCAAGGAACGGTTGTGGATCTGAGTTCTACTCCAGTTTAGCATCACTTGAAGGTAACAAGTTGTTACCTTGACTTTCCTCCTTCTAGATCTCTTCATGGTTAAGATTAGGGCTTTTCTAGCATGTATGATAGCCATTTTCGGGTATGGGATAGGGTTTGAAGTTGCAACTTCAGATCTGAACTTATCTTGGCCTCTATAACTATAAAGTTTCCAGCTTTAGCAAGTATGAGCTATTCCCTTTGAGTTAAACCCCATTTTAAGCTTGGATTTGGTATTCTAAGCCTTTAGAGCCTTGCATGCACGTAAAGTTTGCAACTTTACGTGATAAGCATGCCTTAGGAAGCTAGATCTACCATTTGGAGCCTTGGAATGGCTCAAAATCATTTGGACAATAAATGGATTGTATGAAATCGACGAGGATAAGGAACTCGATGAGCTGGGAAAGGTTTTCCTGTTGTTTGGTTTCAGCATGGACTCGGCGAGTCAACAGAGGACTCGACGAGTTAGTTAGGGTTTTCCCCCGACTTCTGGACACGCATAGACTAGACGAGTTGGTAGGAAACTCGGCGAGTTGGTGAGGGTTTTATGACCTTCTAAACTCTTAAGGAACTCGACGAGTTGCTAGCTGCACTCAACGAGTTGAGTCAACATGGACCGTTGACTTTGACTTGGACCAAGGACTGACTGGTTGACTTTTGGTGTATTTGGTAAATTGAAAATTTATGGAATGGTATTCTGGTAATTATAGGTGGTGGAGTCTGTGGTTGCGATTTGAGAGTTTGAGCTTATCTTTTCAGTTCGACATTCGTGAGGTGAGTTGTCCTCACTATATCAACAAGGTCTAGGGCACCAATGTTGGCCCTTTTCGGATTTGTATTAGGGTTTATTACATTTTATGTTTTATGATATATATATATATATATATATATATATATATATATATATATATATATATATCCTTGTTAGAGGATGGTTGCTATGTTAGAGATCGGTTAGATCAGTATCCTGGTTATAGGATGGTTGCTATGATTAGTGATCTATTAGATCTGCATGTTTACTTGTTTATACGTATGTGCACATGTTTGTTGGTTTGGGGAAAGTGTTGAGGCAGGTCCTACTGTGTGCAGTAGGACAAGACACCTTGGGTGGTACTATTGAAAGCACAGGACCCATACGCGTAGCAAGGAATTCACAACACATAGGGTTTTGTTTGGGGTTGGTTCCTGGATTATTATATGGAATATCTGATATCTTCCTGGTATGTTTTTCAGCATGGTGGTTACTCGGCGATTTGTTACTGGATCCGGGTCAGGATCAGGAGACGGCGGATAGGAGGCACCCACAGTACCCAAGACTATTGGCCAGATGGGGCAGATGAGATGGATGCCAGGATCCGGGAGATCCTGCATGATGAAGTGGCTACATTGTACCGGGCTCAGTTACCGGAGATGTTCGGGTCTATCAAGACTGTTATGGAGGAGTATTTCGATGATTGTTATGCAGCCCTCACTGAGGCGGCTGCCGCAGCAGCCACACCGGCTATAACGACGACAGGCGTAGGAGCCAGTCGGGCTTTCCAGTATCGGGACTTCGACAACACGAAGCCCCATACTTTTGATGGGACTCAGGATCCCATCAAAGCCATGAGGTGGCTATCTGACATGGAGGGGTGTTTATTCACGTGTTCATGTCCTACTGACCAGAAGGTCAGATGTGCCCTGAACCTATTGAGGTCTGGGGCAAAGGACTGGTGGAGGTCGATGACTGGAGATTATTCGGATGATCAGAGAGCCGTAGTTACTTGGGACCAGTTCCGGGATATGTTTCATGCTCGCTACATTCCACGGGTCGAGCGAGAACGGCTAGCTCAGGAGTTTCTGGAGTTGAGACAGGACGGTGAAACGATGACGAAGATCACCCACATGTTCACGGAGAGGGCGATGTTCTGCCCTAAGTTTGCCTCAGATCAGGCTCAGATGACACAATATCTGAGCATGCTCAAGACTGACATCCGTTAGTTTGTTGCTACTCAGTGGTGTGATACCCTGCTGGAACTACAGGAGGCCGCTAGGCGGCGTGAGTTGGAGATTGAGCTGCAGTTGAGGGAGCAACGGTGGGCATCGACACAGTCACAGCCTGCGCTGAAGCGGTCTAAGGCCGCTAATTCCAGAGCAAGGGGACAGCAGGGCCGCACATGTGGCAAGTGCGAGAAGGGTCATTCGGGGGTTTGTAGATCGGGTAGCGGGTGCCGTAATTGCGGCCATGAGGGGCATTTTGCGAGGGATTGTCGCCAGACGACCCTGGTTCAGGATATAAGGATATGCTACCACAGTCATCAGGTTGGTCACGTAAAGACCAACTGTCCACAGCATGCGGACAGGCCGGCGCAGGCTCCAGCACCGGCTACACTGAGGATTACTGACGGGAGTTAGTGACAAGCAGCGCCCCTGAGGGCCCAGGGACGCGCCTTCCAGCTTATAGCAGAGGAGGCCAGAGCTGCGCCAGACATGGTTGCTGGTATTTTTCTACTCCTTATTTCACTAATTATATATGTTTTATGCTTATATGTTTGTACCTGTGATTAGGTACGTTTTTAGTAAGCTCCTTACCTACTTTGGTATTATTTGACTCGGGGTCGAGTCGGTCGTTTGTTTCTCAGTCTTTCAGTAGGGAGTTTGGGTTGCCAGTGGGAGAGTTGGAGTGTCCGTTGCGAGTATCCATCGCCAACGAACACGGGATTGCCTCTTCTTCGGTCTATCGGGGTTACGTATTGGAGATTTTTGGAGTATCTTTTCCGATAGACCTGATTTCGATTCTCATGAGGGATGTGTGTGTGATTGTGGGTATGGACTGGCTTAGTCGTTTCGGTGCCATGATTGACTACGAGGGGCAGCGGGTGGTAGTTCGAACCCCAAGTGGGGGAGAACTGATAGTTTATGGCGAGGCCACCAGATTGGGATCAGAGTTTTGGTCAGCCGCCTGGGCTCGACAATATATTCAGCATAGGTGTGCGGGTTATCTAGCGTATGTGGTGGATACGCGAGTTAGGGATCGGATTTCAGTTTCAG